>NC_138899.1:40165847-40644265 GCF_965194825.1 Balaenoptera physalus | reverse complement strand
GGATCATCAGCAATAGGAGATAGAGGGCAAGCTGCAATTTCACTCATGCCTGACACTGATGGCATAGGTTCTGGTTCCTTGCTGTATTCAATTATATCTACCCTCTTGAAAAAAAATGATCCAGTGATATCTGGGTAATAGCTCTTCTTTTCTCACCATAGATAACATGGTAGCACTGGATTACATTCTGAACAGCTGCCACAACCTTTGTGTACCAGCTGCATCACCACTGCTTTTATGCTTGCTTCTGGACATCCTGGGCTCGAAATAAAGACACTCTACTACTATATTGTATACAGTACTGTAGAGCAAAGTACACAAAAGCACAACCACTTGTAGAGGATGCACGCATGTGACAATGTATGCCAGACATGTGAATTGACTTACTTGATTGGACATGTGAACGCACGTTCGCAACTTTGAAATTTCTCAACTTGAAGGTTTGTATGTAGGTGACTTACTGTATATGTATATATACATATACATATATATTTATTTATTTAATTTATATCTCACCTTTTTAAAATCCATTCATTTGTTTGTGGATACTTAGGTTGTTTCTATACCTTGACTCTTGTGAATAATGGTGCAATGAACATGGTAGCACAAGTATTTCTTCAAGATAGTGATTTTGTTTCCTTTGTATGTATACCCAGAAGTAGGATTGCTTGATCTTATGATAGCTCTGTTTTCAGTTTCTTGAGGAAACTTCATACTATTTTCCGTAGTGGCTGTACCAGTTTACATTTCCAGCAACAGTGTACAAGAGTTTCCTTTTCTCCACATCCTTGCCAGCATTCGTTATCTCTTGTCTCACTAATAATAGATATACCAACCAATGTCAGGTGATACCTTACGGTGATTTTTAATTGCATTTCTCTGATGATGAGTGATGTTGAGCACATTTTAATGTATTGTTGGTCCTTTGTATGTCTTCTTTGAAAAAAATGTCTGTTCAGGTCCTTTGCTTACCTTTTCACTAAGCTTCTGTTTTTTGTATGTGTCTCTTATATATTTTGGATATTAAGCCTTTATCAGACATGTAGTTTGCAAATATTTTTTCCCCACTTTATAAGTTGCATTTTCCACTTGTGGACGGTTTTCTTTGCTGTGCAGAAGCATTTTAGTTTGATGTATTCCCACTTGTTTATTTTTGCTTTTGGTGTCAAGTCCATAAAATTGATGCCAAGACCAATGTCAAAGACCTTACCCCCTATGTTTTTTCCAAGTAGTTTTAGTGCTTTAGGTCTGATATTCAACTCCTTAATCCATTTTGGGTTGACTTTTTACTTTTGTATATGGTATAAGATAGTGGTTCAGTTTCATTCTTTTGCATGTGGCCATCCAGTTTTCCCAGGACCAGTTTTTGAAGAGATTATCCCTTCCCCATAATATATTCTTGGCTTGAAAAAAATGGTGTGTGTGTGTGTGTGTGTGTGTGTGTGTTGGGGTAGGACAAAGTTTTCCCAAAGTTAGGAGGACTATTTAAAAATTATTATACATATTACTTCTTTATATAGAGGAGAGCCTAGGGGAAATACTTCTGATTCTATGATAGTTGAAACTAAGTGTGATACCTGGAAAAATTTATAATAATTATGGCAGAAAATATTTAAAAGCAGAAATATTACAAATATTTCCTAACAGCAGTGGTACCTTAACGTGTCTAATTAAATGAGTTTGAAGAGAAACATTAATTGACAAATATGCATGGGTGTACTTCTGGGCTGAAAAATTAATTGACCTTATATGCATGAGTTTATTTTGGAGCTTTCTATTCTGTTCCATCCATCTATGTGTCTGTTTTTATTCCTGTTTTGTTTACTATAGCTTTGTAATATAGTTTGAAATCGAGAAATGTGATGCCTCCAGCTTTGTTCTTCTTGCTCGAGATTGCTTTAGCTATTCAGGGTCTTTTGTGGCTCCAAACATATTTTAGGATTGTTTTTGCTATTTCTGTAAAAAATGCCACTGGAATTTTGATAGGCATTGCTTTGAATGTTTAGTGCTTTGGGTAGAGTGGACATTTTAGCAATTCTTCCAGTCCATGAGCACAGACTATCTTTCCTTTTATTTTTGTCTTCTTGAAGTTTATTTTTTTCCCACTTTTTAAAAGATATAATTGACATATAACACTGCATAAGTTTAAGGTGTACATACAGTATAATGATTTGACTTACATACATCATGAAATGATGATAAAAATAAGTTTATTGCCAAAATCCATCATCTCATATATAGATACAAAATAAAAATAAAAAGAAAGAATATATATTTTTTTCTTTATGATGAGAACTCTTAGGAATTATTCTCTTAACAACTATAAAATATAAATAGAGCAGTGTTAATTATATTAATTTTGTTGTACATTACAACCCTAGTACTTATTTGTCTTATAACTAGAAGTTTGTACCTTTTGACCACTTTCATCCATCTCCCCCACCCCTCACCCCCTGCCTCTGGTAATCACAACACTAATCTCTTTTTCTATGTAAATTAGTGCAGTCACTATGGAAAACAGTATGGGGTTTCTTCAAAAAATTAAAAATAGAACTACCATATCATCCAGCAATTCCACTCCTGGGTATTTACCCAAAGAAAATGAAAATACTAAATTTGATAAGATATGTGCACCACTATGTTCATTGCAGCATTATTTACAATAGCCAAGATAAGGAAGCAATTTAAGTGGCCATAAAAAATTAAATGTATAAAGAAGATGTGGTATATATATATATATATATATATATATATATATATATATATATATATATATATATATATATATATAGTGGAATATTACTCAACTATAAAAAGAATGAAATCTTGCCATTTGTAACAACAAGGATGGACCTAGAGGGTATTATGCTAAGTGAAATAAGTCAGCCAGAGAAAGACAAATACTGTATGATTTTAATTATATGTAGAGTCTGAAAAACAAATGAATGAGCAAACATAAGAAAACAGAAACAGAGTCATAAATCCAGAGAACAAACAGGTGGTTGCCAGAGGGGAAGGGAGTGGGGGATGTAAGAAATAGGTGACAAAGATTAAGAGGTACAAACTTCCAGTTTCAAAATAAATTAGTCACGTCTGAAATGCACAGTGTGGGGAATACAGTCAATAATAATGTAGTATCTTTATATGTTGTTACATGGTAACTAGCCTTATTATGGTGATCTTTAATTTTTCATGATTGTTTTATAGTTTTCAGTGTAGAGATCTTTCACTTCCTTGGTTAAATTTATTCTTAGGTATCAAGTGTGATGTTAGCTGTGGGCTTGTCATATATGGCCTGTATTATGTTTATGTACATTCCTTCTATACCCAGTTTGTTGAAAGTAAAATTTCTATTTAGTTTTTTAAAATTTATTATCTAAACTATATTTTATTTATTTATTTATTTTCTTATTTAAGAAGATGTCTTTTAAAAAATTTTTATTGGAGTATAGTTGGTTTACAATGGTGTGTTAGTTTCTGATGTACAACACAGTGAATCAGTTGTACATATACATATTTCCACTATTTTTTAGATTATTTTCCCATATAGGTCATTACAGAGTACTGAGATGAGTTCCCTGTGCTATTCAGCAGGTTCTTACTAGTTATCTATTTTATATATAGTAGTGTGTATATGTTGATCCCAATCTCCCAATTTATCCCTCCCCCATCCTGCTTTCCCCCCTTGGTAAACATGTTTGTTTTCTATATCTGTGACTCTGTTTTGTAAACAAGTTCCCATTTGTACAATTTTCTAAAGATTCCACATATAAGGGATATCATATGGTATTTGTCTTTCTCTGTCTGACTTACTTCACTCAGTATGACAATTTCTAGGTCCATCCATGTCACTGCAAATAACATTATTTCATTCATTTTTATGGCTGAGTAATATTTTAAAATTTATTTCTGGCAGCTGTTTTACATAAAGTAGATATACAGTTTTCTGATAAACATAAGTTTATTAATAGAAATACTACATTCTTATATTACTGTTCTTATTTTTAAATATTCAAAAAATATCTTCATTAGTAAAACCCAGTGGTGTTTGGCTCACATTAGCTCTTGAGAGAAACATTATCAATATCATGTAATGAATATGATAAATTCATTTCAGTTTTGTCCAAACTAAACTACTTGCTACTCAGTAGAGAGTATAGGCCCTATTTCTACCTCAAAATATGTATTTTTGAGAGTACATAAGTAGTGGTATTGGTATTATGTTATTGGGTTCACTAATCAATCTATGTATTTGAAAATATTATATATGCTATTGTGTTTATATTTGAGAAATGCTAATAAAATGAATTAACTAGACCTAAATTAAGGAAATAAAATTTGGCAATTAATAAGGAAGAAAATGTGTTCATTTCAAATGCATTATTCAAAAAAGTAGCTTTCATGGTAAGAAATTAATTTTGTAATTAAACTAATAAACATCATAAAATTCAAATTTGACACTTGTCAGTATGTTATCACATAACTTTGAATATGGGAATCTTCAGCATCTCAAAATAGCAAGATGACAATAACATTTAGTATGAATTAAATATTTGACATGAATTATCTTATTAAATCTCTATAACAAATTATGAAATCATGTTATTATATTTAAAATATAAAGCTGAGACTTATAGAGATTAGGTACTCATTTAAGCTTAGGAATTTTGTAAGTAGCAAAAGTAAAATTCAAATTTAGCACAGACCTGTGTGAACATAAAACGTATTCTCTTGACCACTGTGCATCAACTGATATAACATTACAGGTTGATATTGATCACATAAGTTATCCGTCATGTCTATATACACATCAGTATGATACAAAGCTTATGCTTTGCCAGTAATTGTCAGAATCTCTATTGTCTGGGTGTTATATGGTATTTTTGAAACCTGAGCTGGTTACCTTAGACTGGTTCTTGACAACGAAAACATAAAAGAGGTATAATATCTAATATCATATTTAAAATGTGATTTAGTCTAACACTCTCCCTTTTGAAGAGTTTTGGATTGCTAACAGGGGATTTTTTACTATAATGTTCATGATTTTACTTTTTAGTTTCACCTTTTATTCAGAGAAGTTATAGTAAATTCTAATAACATCTTAGCCTGAGACTTGAATTAAGCTAAAATTCAATTAATTTCTAAGGAGACATTTTTCTTTGAGGTTCAGATGGTCATTTTAGAAGGTTCATAGTTAATTAATTTTTAATCAGTGTCAGTCACCTTCCAACTACACAGACAATTTCCAAAATATAAAGCATCCAGGACTGGCGAAACAACAAATATTTTATCATTGACTCCTTGATACAGGTTGAAAAGTTTTATACACAACCTCCTTCCTCATGAGTGAGGTGACATGTCTCTCTCCTTTTGAATTATTTTTTATTTTTCCCCTGTGATTCATAGTTATGACTGGGGCGAATGCTCTGCAGTCAATAAAATCCTGAAACACTTGCCTTATACTTATTTCTGCCTTATTTAGTAATGTTGTGGCTATCTCATTCTTTTGTACCTTATACATTAATTATCTACAAATGTCTCTATATTCTCAAATTTTATTTGAGCAAACTCTACTCTTTCAATTAAAGTGAAATGTCTCTTTACCTGAAGTCTTAAAATTCTTGCTCTATCTGCTATTTTCTGGTATTATTAAGCCAAAAATAGGGGAATTTTCTCATTCTCAAGTGCTACCTTTTCACCACTTTCAAACACCTTATTCAACAATCTGTCCTCACTCTAAATCTATACCATTTCTTATCATTTATAAACTTAGACACCTCTCCCAACATTTTTCAAGGATTTCCATTTTCAAAAATATTGCTCATGACCCTGATTTCACTCTACACACTTTTCTATCACTGTTTCATAAGACTGAATACACAGATAGAAGTTGTAAGCAACCTTGCAGGCAGTAACAACTCAACTATTAAGCTTTTAACTTAAGAAGAGTGGGCCCCAATCCCTGATCCAGCTTTCATTCTTTAATCTTTAGCTGCTCCCATATTTTCTTTGTCATTATTTTGTTCTCTAATCTGATAACTATTTTCCTAACAGCTATCATTTCTAAACATTCTCCTTAACCAGATACATTAAATAAGCTTTTTCTTGATTAAAATAATTCCAGCATTTTAATGATTATATCATACCCACACTGACAATTCCAAATTTGATATAAATTTGACTCTATTTTCTTTTCTACATTTTAAGGTTATTAAGCATTGAAGAAAAGAGTCACCTTACAACGTGGACTATATTAAAAACAAATTTAAAAAATCCCTCTAATTAATTCACAGTGTTTCTCCTAGTATTTGACTAATCTCTTTATTCAAATCAAATTAATTTTGTTCTTCTCATCAAAGAAAGAATTCCAAACATTCACTACCTTTCCAGAGAGGAGTGGGGTGAGGTTTCCAGGCAATAAAAAGGACTTACATTTAATTCTGAATGCCAGATAAACAACACATTTTTTTTTAGTATAAGCACATCTCACATATTACACAAGCATACTCACTAAAAATTATATATATAATGTGTCTATAATGTAAATATATGTATGTGTATATGTATTTCTTATGCATATGAGATTCAATTTAACTATGGGTCCTGTATTTTCATTTGCTATATCTGGCAACCCTAAGGTGGAAGAACTCCAAATCTTATCATCTCAGAAATTAAGCTCACCTTCGATTTTATTATGAAGATCAAAATAGCCTCTTTTTATGTCTTTATTATTCTTGGCTTCTTCTTCAAATGTACTCTAGAAGGCATAGTTTGCTCTTTCTCCTGGGAGTAACTACCACCTTCCCATATTTACATATTTTTGGATTTTTGCATCACATCTGGAGACATACGGAAAATTTACCTTTTCCACAAATGTGTGTGTGTGCTTATTTTGTTTTTCTCCTGTGTTTACTTGAATATATATATATATATATATATACACATATATGTATATATATGTGTATATATATATATATATATATATATATATATATATATATTTGCTCTCTCTGTTGTATTCTGGACAAAAACCATGTTTTTGAATTGTTTTTAATTTTTACACCAAAGAATTCCTGAAAGAAGTCTGGTTTCAAAATATCTATATTCATATGATCTATGAGCTTATATACAATACAAATGTTACATTTAGAAAATTATCGAAGTTCTCCAGTTTAAAAACATGGTAAGCTTTCCCTTATTTCAAAATACTATTTTTCCTTTACATTGATTAGTCAATTAATTAAATATCAAATTCTTACTTTCCAAATTAATATTTAGAATCAAATATAACCATCTATCCATATTGTATATAAAATAATTTAAGTAGAAATGTTTGTGTTATGCGCTTCAGTTCAACTTTGGTTGCAAAGAGTTTCAAAGCTAAGACCTTATATATATACATAAAGTGGTTTTCTGGGGGAAAAAAAGGAAATTTCAGCAACTTATGAGAGAGCCCAAGAGTTAAAAATAAATCTAGAATATATGGTTGGCTTTATGAGGAAAATATTTCACAAAAAATATTATCAAGTAAAGAAATTCAAAACTAATTTGATTCCTATTTCCTTCTTTCCTAGATTACATGGTTTGCTACATGATTGGATGCTGAATTGGAATAGTTAGTGGATTTGGATATATAAATGTTATGTAACATACGGTTTACATTTTCTATCAGACCTTCTCAGCCCATTATACCTTTATAGCCTCACCTCTGTATCCAGTTCAATAACTTATAACTCAGTTTTTTAAAAACTATGGCCCATAATAAGAAATATATCATGCATCAAAACTAGTAAATGTAAACACACACATACACAGACAATTCGAACAAATTTTGTCTAATAATTATTCTTACTATATTCATGCACTCTGACACTTTCATTCTGTGATTTTACTTGAAAATGTTAAGCCAATAATGACTAAATAGTTAGATTTTAATAATCACAGATAGATTATGATTCAGGTTTGAAAAATACTACCACAGAAATTTTGAGCGTCTCATTCTAAAAATTTATCTAATCCTTTTTAGGAATTTTTCAGTCTTTGCAGCTTGCCATTGCAAAGAGAAGACTGAGTCTCTAGAGAAAGTATGTCTAAACTCACCTGGCACCTAAACACATCCCATTTCTCAACGACTGCCCTTCCTAATGTTTGTTTTATATAATGTCCAAATGATAAAAGGAAGATCTTTAACATCTCTGCTGTTAAATAAGACTTTTCTAAAGCAACTTCTCGCTAGAATTTAATTACTAGGCAGCTCCCTGGGAGAAATATTACTCAGTATATAAACAATACTTCCTTATTAGTGACCTCACAAAAGGTAAAATCTTGATGGATCCCTGAAACCCATAACAGCTCCTGTTATATTTTATACGTTCAATAATTTTGGTTTTATAAATTTTCTGGCTGCATTTGACTTTTTACACTGGTCTAAAACCATGGCAGGTGAATGTCATCTATGGCAACAGAATGTCAGCCCAAAGGAAGAATGGAGTTAAGTACTGATGGAAGTTTTTGAAGTATTTTAGGGGGCCGCTATGAATAGGAACTATGACCACTTGTGATATCACAGACTGATGCTCTGAAACATGACATAATTAAAATATAATTTAGTGTAGGAAAGATGCAGAGGCCAGGCTCTATATCTAAGCAAGAAAATCAAAGCTAAAGATGAACACTTACAAACAGAATGATGTTCCAGAATTTGGAGATGAGCTTAAGATACAGGGAGTGAATGTCAACAGTGAGAAATGCATAGCCAAATTATTTTTGAGAATTTGAGACATCCAGAGGCAAGTGAGATGAGTAAATGTTGCTGAGAATACTAATCAGGTTATTATTTAAAATGTTAGTATGACAGGGTAGGATATTTTGGTGCAGGGCAAGGTCATTATTTCAGTGTCCCTAAAATATTATTATATTAACAATCACCTACTCTTGCTTATGAGCATGGTCAATTCTGCTAATAAAGCATTAAAATAAGAGGCATGTGTAAGGTTACTAGAAGCCAAGAAAATTGGCACTGTTTTTGCCACTTCTTTGGCAAAGTTTTGAAAAGTTAAAAAAATAATAAAAATAGAAATAAAAACCAAACACTGTGTTTGTAAATAATTTTATTGTCTTACTGTCGATAGATACAAGTTAGTAGCACAATAATCACACATTAAAAATGAAAATAAAAATCACATTCCTATAGATGTATGTACATCAATAAAGGAAATATAAATAATAAAAAAAAAAGGATGAAGAACATAGAACTGTAGAATTGTACAACATTTTTTGGAAGTGTAGGCTAAATTATAATCCTGAAAACAAACAATTTGACACAATTTATGATGTAGAAAAAAATTTAAATGATACTGGATCACATTAAATAAAATTATTTATTAACAGTTAAAATGCTTAAAGTTTTATTAAATTTTTACATATATTTATTGTGTTTTATGAGTTTTATCCTATAAAAGGGGTGGATATGAGCTAATTTAAGTATTTTTAAACAACCTTTCTCTTAAGCAAGTTAATCACACATTTTTTGTGTAAAAAAGGAATTGATATTATATATTTGAAAACCAAGCAGGGAAACAACAGTAACAAAACCTTTAATAGGTGTAATTTCATCATCTTCCTGCTGCTGCTGTTCTTTTTTCCTTTAGACCATCCTCTCTTCTTTGTTATGTAGAATAATCTTTTTACTTCTGCACTACTCACAACTATTTACCTTCTCTCTCTAACATACAATGCTTTCCTGAAGGGTTACTTCTTCACTGTCAACTAAAAATAGAAAAATATTAAAAATGAGCATATTATGTTTAAATGTCACACTTTGATGTAATCCAAAAGGCAGAACAACTTAGTTGTTATAAATAGAATATTTGAGAAGAGGGATTTATTCAAGGTATATAAGACTAATTCAACATCCAAAAATCAATTAGTGTATTTCATCATGTCAAAATCATATGATTATATCAATAGAAGCAGAAAAAGCACTTGACAATTAACCAAAGTCCATTTATGATAAAACTTTAGAAAATGAAATCGAGAGGAATTTCCTCAACTGGATAAATTACATCTATAAAACATCTACAGCTCACAACAAACTTATTGCTGAGAAACTAGATGCTTTTCCCTTAATATCAGGGACAAGGTAAAGACATCCCTTCTCACCAAACTCATTCAACATAGATGTAAAAGTCCTAGTTAATGCAGTAAGACAGAAAAGCAAATGAAAGGCATAGATTGGGAAGGAAGAAATACAACTATGTTTGTTTGCAGATGATATGATTGTATATTTAGATAATCCCAAAGAATAAGGAAAAACAAAAGAAAACAAAAACTCCTGGAAGTGATAAATGATGATACAAAGTTGCAGGATATAATGTTAATACACAAAAGTCATTTGTTTTGCTACGTACCAGCAATGGACAATTGGAATTTGAAAAAAAAAACAGACACTATTTACACTAGCACTGCCCCCTCAAAAAGTAAATTACATACTTTTTGTGAAATTCATTATATAATTGCAAGGAAAATAAACAACATCAGGTATATGGATTGGGACAAATAGGCAGCAGAGAGGAAACTGGTTTGTACAGTGTTCAGGAAAAGCATGGAATCTTGTTTGAGTAGTCCAGGAAAATACGATGAGAGAGAAACAGCTGAGGAAAAACTATTTCCTCAGGAGCAGGGCTGCCATATCTAACAAATAAAAATACAAAATGCTTAGCTCAATTTGAATTTCAGATAAAAAGCTATTTGGGGGGTGAGTATAAAGTACATACAATATTTGGGACATATATTAAAATTTATTAATTATTTAACTGAAATTCAAATTGAATTGGGCATCTGGATTTTATCTGGCATTCCTACTCAGGAAGGAACCCCCTCATTTTCACTATTTAACCTCATTTTTTTTCCCCTGGGAAATGTCTTAGAAGCTCAGAGAGTATAACTATGTTCTCACGGGATGGGCAGTAAATCTAGAAAAACAGCTCCATCTACAAAGCATGGTTGCATCTACACAGTACAAACTGGTGTCTGACAAAGATGTGAGGCATCTAACTTGCTTTATCGGCCTTCCTGCTTCTGAGCTGTGACTGCATAGTTGTTTTAATACTGGGACAAGAGGAGAAGGTGCAGACATTCTCACTTCCTCCATTTTTAAACGATAACCACAAATATTTCTGCCACTATCAAGAGCAGGAGATCCTTTCAAAATATTTTCCCACCCTTGCATTACTGCATTGCTGCTTGTTTTTTGTTGTTTGTCTCTAATTAGCCCTCCACATAAGACCTGGGTGTGTGTATAGGATGTGCATTTCTACAGCCTTGGTCTGGCAGTGTATGTTTCCAGGCATAGGAGTCCGAAACAGAGAAATGTAAAAACAAGAAGGATATTTGCATGGAATATATCTAGGATAAAGTTACTCCGCGTGAATATAGTTTTGATAAAATGAAACTGCAGTATCACAAAAAGAAATTAGTTTTTCTGAGAAACCCTGTCAATCAGTCATATTGAATGTTAAAAATTACAGTACTGAAAGTAATATCAAAAGATATTGCATTCTCTCCAATCAAGAGGTATGCTGTGTGTGATACTATTTTATATGACAATGAAAACAAAATGAAAAGATTGTGAGATGTATGCTAGAAGATAGATTGTCTATTTCAGAGAAAAAGATAGTGACAGGGTAAAGAGTTTTAACTGTCTTTTAACATATTTTTGCTTAGTTTTATTTTTTAATAATGCTCATGTATTCTTTTTATAATTTAAGAAAAAAAAGAAATTCCTTCTGAAAATTCAATTCAAAATATAAATGTTATATATCTGTGTGTACATGAGATAAAAAATGGTTTATAACATTGTGTTTTTCATGCATTACCATAATGTGAAATATAGTTTTCAACTGCAAATTGACTGTACCCATTTTCATAAGTTGAATGTCAAAGAAATCTGGGAATCAAAAATCACATGAGTCCCAGGCATAGTGTTACTACGAGAAATGAAAACTACCAAAGAACTTAGTTTTGTTTTTGAATGGGGAACATTGTTCTCAATGTTCTTCCATTAGAATAATGCCAAGATCAAGGAGGAGATTAAAATTTAGGGAGGTAAAAGGATCAGACAGCCTTGTAACAATTAAGTAAAGTGTCAGTAAATATAGTCTAAAAAAAGAGAATAGAGAAACAGTATTTTAAAGATACCTCACATTCAAATCAAGCTATTCTTTTTTTTTAAATTTTATGTTTGGCTGTGTGTGTGCGGGCTTTCTCTAGTTGCGGCGAGCAGGGGTTACTCTTCGTTACGGTGCGTGAACTTCTTATTGCTGTGGCTTCTCTTGTTGCAGAGCACGGGTTCTAGGCATGCGGGCTTCAGTAGTTGTGGCTTGCAGACTCTAGAGTGCAGGCTCAGTAGTTGTGCCGCATGGGCTTAGTTGCTCCGCAGCATGTGGGATCTTCCCAGACCAGGGCTCGAACCCGTGTCCCCTGCATCGGCAGGCGTATTCTTAATCACTGCACCACCAGGGAAGTCCCCAAAGCAAGCTATTCTTGGTTTTTAGTTTTTACTTCATTTTATTTCACACCTATCATTCTATAACTCAATAATCGAATTCTACCAATTAATAATTAGACTTGAGAATTATGGTGCCCATGTGAAGAAGTGTGGCAATAAAAAATATTAAGTTGGTTTTTAAAAAATGGAAGGAAGGAAGGAAAGAAAGAAGGAAGAAAGAAAGAAGGAAAGAAAGGAAGATAATACAGAAGAAAAACAGGAATTTTACTAGGAAAAGAATGTTTTCTGGTCACTGTATCTTATTTTGTATAAAGACCATATTGGATGGCCAAATACTGTCAGAAATATGTTTTATTAGCAAGTAACAAGTCATGGAGAATAATTACCTAAAACTATATTTACTTTTTCTCCCAAGAGAATTAGATCCTACAACCATTTTATCAGACTATGCTCTTTCTTAGAAAGTGCTGGAGATATACTGACAAATCTCAATTCTTTAAGATCCTCTCTTTGCAGCTTCTGTTGAAAAGCATCATCCTTCCATTAATCCAGCATTGTTTCAGAAAGCAAGGTTACAACAAAACTGATTAGGCAAACAATTTCTTTAGTTACACTGCAGTCGATAACATCAGGTTGCCCTAACTGGATTTAGGTTTTCAAAAGACTCCTCAGGAAAACATATACAAACCATCTCTTAACATGGTTTTCTATACATTACCAAAGATACTCCTTATGTGCTAAATGCTATTATTTTCAATATTAAAGAGTGATTTCCCACTGACATTGTCCCCAGTTTCTCACTTGAAATGTCTCTCTGTAGTCCTTGTTAAATACTCCAAAAAGTGATAAGTAAAATGTCCATTCTTGTGTTTCAGCCCTTGACTCATACACTTTTGATTTCTGCAGATTTCTGAATGTGTACTTTCTTCCACAAGAGATAAATTGCAAATTTAAAATAAATGAATTGGAAGACTATATTCTCTATCATTGCTTTTCTCACAATTGTTTCAGACTTGTCACGCATTATTTGTATCACACTGTTTTTCCCATGGCTTGTAAAATGACATATATTTACTAATTTCTATAGAAGCTCTTACTACTAATAATTGCATTTTAATGCATTATTTCTTTTTGAGAAGTTAGTAGTTATAACAAAGTCCTTTTATTAAAATCAATTGAATATATTTTATAGAACCATAGGCTGTTGGCATACTATATTAAAATTTTCATTTAAAAGAGGAATCATTAACACAACTTTAAATAATTTGTGTGTCTCCACTCTGAATTTAGTAAACTTAGTTTTTTAATTACAGTAGTAATGACAAAAACATGTATTCTGTAATGTTTATGGAAAAGATTGAGAATAATGTGTTGTCACAGATGAAAAGAAGCTATGAGTGCTGAAGAAGTTCCATTTTCCTAAGAAATTATAAATTCTGAATGAAAGAATTCCATCTACTCAATATAATGAAACTACAATATCACTCAGCTGTTTTTAAGTAACATACATGGGAATAAAAATCTATATAAAAGAATTTTGTAATATCAGTAAGTACAAAACTTTAGGAAAAATTAAATGGCCTGAGAAATCTTGAAAGTCCATCTTACATGATCAGTATTTTGTAATTAAACTCTTAGTGTGAGAGTAAGGAATTGACCCTAGAAGAAAGAAATCAATGTATTCAATTTTCCCACTTAATAGTTCTCATGTACACATTCTAAGAACATATACCAATTTTATTTGCTCTTTCCAGATTTTTGAGCTCTTATGACAAGGACAATATCCATTTGTTTACACCAAATTATAAGTTTAAGGTTTCTGTTTTTACTGAATTGAGGACAATGGCTTATTCTTTAATTTCTATTGAAGTAACTGAGACTAGTCAATGTGTAGCTGAAACGATCTCCCAAGGACTTTTCCTGAAGACAATCATTGGTTGGACATTGTTGCAGCAGAAATACTTATACATATACCCATTTTTTTGCACAGAATATTAAAATGATATATTATCAAAGTTGGGATTTAACAAAAGTAATAACATTTACTGCTCTTCATCAAGGACATGCTCAGGTGAAATTGACATTTTTAAAAAAGTATTTTGTAAGTATTTTATAATGCTTTTTTTTTTTTTATACAGCAGGTTCTTATTAGTTATCCATTTTATACATAATAGTGTATATATGCCTCCCAATTGGGAGATTGGGATTGAGATATAATACTTTCTTTAAAAAAAGTATTTATGTGACAATGAAGAATACAGTGACTTCTAGTTATTAGCATAAAGTGCTTCATGGATGCTATGTTAGCCATCCTTAGTCAGAGCACAGATAAAATTTTCCTAAGTGAAGTAAACGAAGATTAGATATCATGTAATCAGAATTTAGGAGCTACTAATGCATTGAGATCAGTGTGTTATTGTCTTCCTTCGCCCACCAAGACATAGTGGCTGAAGATCCAAGAGCAGAAAAATATTTTAAGTCACCCTCCTCTGGAATATTGAAAGGTAGCATTCTTACACATAGGTCATTGATAAAGTCGACTAGAAAAGGTAGCTTGAAGTGTATGGGGAAAAAAGAAACTTGAAACAGACGCCTGACACTTTCAAAGACCCCATGGAATGGGAAAGCAACTAAAATCCCCTTTGCTTCTCACCTCCAAGAGATGTATAGGAAGGCTAAGGATGTACTGAAACCTTTGAGGGAATTGAATGATCAGGATGAGGAGAACACAAAAGGCCTACATGGATGTGACAACCAGACATGGTAGTTATGCGATCATGGAGACCCATACCCAAAAACCCAGCCAAGTAAATGAGTTATGTTATAGTCAAAGAGGACAGAAAATAGCTGTGAAGTGGATGCTCTTTCACAAATACTCTGATGCTAAGTAAGCACATTACCACTCTCATCTAGAACTTATATTTTAACCTATAGTAGGATCTGTAGTCTTTTTATTCCATTATCATCCCCCCTAAGGACCCATTTATATATTTTTTTCTAATTGTCACAATCTTGCATGGAATTTTAATGCCAGATATACTTGTATATCCGTTCATGTATTATATGTGTGTCTGTGCTTCATAAATGAAAAGAGTGAGATACTTTCACCCACCTCCAGGAGCCACTTTTCACTCCCTTGGAAACTATATTGCTCCCACTGAAATTTCAAAGGCAAGCCTGTGTGCAATGATTCACAAGTTTTCTGATCTTGGAAATACCTTATACTCTTAAAACTTCCTGAGGACACCAAAGAGCTTCTGTGTATGTGGCTTATATGCATCAATACTTACCATATTTATAATGAAAAGTAATAACTTAAAATCTATTTATAAATTTATTTTAATATAACAATAATAAATTTATTCCATGTTAATGTAAATTACATACTTTTTTGTGAAAATCACTTTATAATCCAAAACAAAAAACATGTTGTAAGAAGAGTGGCATTTATTACATTTTTGCAAATTTCTTTTATTTCTTCAAAGTACATGTAACCTGGATTCTTATATCTGCTTCTGATTCCATAATTTAGGATTCCATAATATTATTTCTTTCAACTAAATAAAAAAGTTGTGGAACTTATACAATTTTAGGTGCTATAGTATATATAAATATGATGGCTGAAATGACTATATGTAGCGTGGGTTTGTGTATAGTATATACTTTTATATTTTTGAATATTCATCTTTTAAGAATTTAATAATAACTGTAACAAATTATATATCTTTGGGCAAGACATTGTATTAAACAACATTATTTCACAAAATCTTATTAGAGATTTCTAGAAGAGTAACTATTTTAATAATATACTATCTATAGAAATTAAATAATATGCTCTTTATATAATTTATTAAGAAATGTTTCAGTAGTCCATAACTTGTTTATTGGTTCTAATTTAACTGGAGTTTATAATCTGATACTCTAAAAGTAACCTAGATTATGAAGGAATTAATATACTTCTAAGAAGTGTTGATTTTTTAATTGGAATATAGTTGATTTACAATGTTGCATTAGTTTCAGGTGTAAAGCAAAGTAAATCAGTTATACATATACATATATACATATACATATAATTTTTTAAGATTCTTTTCCCATATAGGTCATTAAAGAGTATTGAGTACAGTTCCCTGTGCTATACAGTATGTCCTTTATTAGTTATCTATGACATTTTAATTATAAATTAGATGTCTAATACAAATAATGATAGATTTAATTTCAAACAAAAGTCATCTTAAATCTCACAAATTCTACGTATTAAAGTTCACAACACATACATTAAAAAATATAGAAGTGCTGTTTAGTCAACTCATTTAGCTACCTATCTCCCTAAAGCTTATAAGTGGGCACCAAGATTTACCTATGGATCGACATCAGTTACTCCAGATGGATTCCTTGGGGATAAGCCTAAACTTCACATATGGTCTTAATTCAGACAGAGCAGTTACAACATGTAAGAAGCTCCTGAGTTAGAATAAGATAGAAATGTTCTTAAATAGTGCAAAGAATTGTAACCAGATGCATATTCAACATATTAATGATTTGGCTTCCAAGTTTAATTTTACCTGCAATTGTAATTGATTCTACAAGTTTTCCCAATCTCCCACTGATGTACTTGCCATTTGGAGATGCCACATATAGTGACAGTGTTAGCTCTGTGCATAATAAGTAAGTAGAAAATGTGCAGAACTTAGTTTTCTCATTCATTACATATACGTTATTTTCAAATCCAAGGAATGACCTTCAGTATTCAAGTCATATATTCAATTAGAAAAGTGTGTTCAAATATCTAGTGTCAATAGTACACAATGTTACTTAACAGAAATTTAAAAAACTGTCAATAATCAATAAATATTTATGAAGCTTAATTGCAATAAATCTTTTCCTTAAGCTAAACACTAATATTCTATAATAAAGTTTGAGAATATAATACAAATATGTATTTCTAAAAGTTTTCATTCCTTTTATTGAACAATAAATTTGTTATACAAGTGTTTATGCATTCTTGACATATCTAAAAGTTTAGTATAAGCAACACATTTCAACTTTAAAGAAGATTTTGTGGGGAAAACAATCACTGCTAGATAAAATTACAAGATATTTATTTAAAAACTCTGTTGTTCATCAGTATTATCTGCAAATGTGATAATTTACTACAAATATTAAATTTGAGTGGGGCAGGATAACTATATTTTCAAAGTGCTCCCTTTGTAAAGATTTCTACATGGTAAGATGTCTCTAGAGACTTATGCTTGAATTCTTTGTGAATATCTAATAATCCATGACGCTGAATTAAATGTCACGTAAGGAACTATCATATTCAAAGCAACTCTCTACTGTAGATTAGATCTCAGTTTAGATAATTCTTATGAAAATCATTTCCAGGGTAAATCTTAAAAGAACTTTTAAATCCTTTGCATGAATTTTCACTGATATAATATGTGTAAGCTGAAGAGCAAGTGATGTACATTAATGATGGAGTGAAAACTTCTTTGAACTTTCCATTTTGAGTTTGTTTGTGGTGATTGATATTCATTTTAGTCCATTTTGTACCATTTCATGGAACAACTAAGGTTAGCTGAAAGACTCAGTGCAGTCACTTGAACTTCAAGGGAAATGCGGAATCAAAATAGACATATTATAATATAATGAATGGCATGTATCTGGAATTTCTAGTAATAGTAACACCAAAATAATACTATACCCGAATGTGGCAAATATATGAAATGGTGTTCACAACTTTTTTTAATAATATAGTCTGGTCTTATGTTTCTAGTAGCACTGTTTAAATAGGAAAGGGGAAAATGAATCATACATACTGGACTGGAATAAAAAAAGATTTTTTATTTTTTGTTTGTTTGCATATTTTGAAGTTTTTATAGTACTGATGAGAATGATTGTTTTTCTAAAAAATTCTCCAATACTCCTTCATGAGAACAGTCAAGAAGAGGAAAATTCTGAAGCCTGTAACCAATTTTTGATAATTGTGTGATGTTAGGCAAAAATTTGATATTACTGCCACAGATTCCTTATCTGTAAAATGGAGATGTTGGTAATACCTTTTAATATTTAAAAAAAAATTAAATGGGTTTAAAAGGGCATGAATACTTTGATCTTTACTGGTACATAGTAAACACTCAATAAGTATGTTATTCAACATATTCACTTAAAAGGAAGCATTCAAAACAAGTATATTTTATACTATGAGTAATACTTTCTTCAAATGCATTCAGTGAGACACACAAATTATGCATTTCTGAAGATTTTTGTATTTGTAATTTTTATTCTACCTTTAATTTGATTTTAAAGAAATTTGGAGAGTAATATGAAATAAATGTAATTTTATTTTATCTCAATCTGTACATAGTAGTACTTTCCCCATAAACTGATTATATAAAGTGAATCACAATTGCACCATTTATTTGTGTGGCAAATTACTATGTCTCCAGTGAACAGTCAGTAGACAGAGAAAGTTTGCACCAATAGAAACAATGCCTGAATAAGAATATACTTATTAAACGTGAAAATTCTCATATAAATGAGAGATTAAACAGGAGTTATATGAGTAGATGTTTTGTAATCTATAATTCTAATTACAATACATTTAGAAAGGTCTAAAGTGTAATTTGCACAGAGTAGTTTAATAGGGAATGGGAAACACAGAGTGGCTGGGCTTCTTAAATTAACAGATGCAATGGATTATGTTATATGGATAGGGTTTTAGACAGAATAATGACACATCATGACTCAGATATTTCACATTACAAAAATTGAAAATGAATGGATTTTGATTCATTGCAAAATTATGAAAAGGGTATACAGAAGGTAAAATATCAAGTGATACCTGGAAAGTTTAGAATAATGTAGTGCTATGTATTTTTATTTTATTTTTTATTGAAATATACTTCATATCCCATAATATTCACTATTTTATAGTGTGCAATTCAGTGATTTTAAATATATTCTCAAAGTTTTGCAATCATCACTGCTATCTAGTTTGAAAATATTTTCACCATCCCAAAATGAAACTCTACACCTTAGAAGTCACACTCATTCTCTCTTTGCCCTAGCCCCTGGCAACCACTAATCTAATATCTATCTCTATGGATATGCCTATTCTGGACATTTAATATAAACACAATTAATTATAGCATACATGGTCTTTGGAGTCTGTTTTCTTTTACTTAGCATACTATTTTCAAGATTCATCCATGCTACAGCATGCAACATTATTTAATTCCTTTTATATGCATATTATATTCTATTGTTTACCACATTTGTTTATCCATTCATCAATTGATGGACATTTGGGTTGTTTCCACTTTTTAGTAATTATGTATGATTACTGTATGAACATTTATGTCTGAGATTTTGTATGGACATGTATTTTCATGTTCCTATGAGTGGAATTGATGGATCATGTAATAACTGTTTAACTTTTTAAGAATCTGCCAAACTGTTTTCAAATTGGCTGTATTAGTTTCTTAGGATTGTCATAACAAATTATCAAAAACACAGTGGCTTAAAATAACAGAAATTTATCATTTCACAGTTTTGTGTGATAGAAGTTCAAAATCAAAATGTTAAAAGGGCCATGTTCCCTCTGAAGGCTCTAGGACAGTATATGTCTGTCTATTTCAGCTTCTGATGGTTCCTACCATACTTTGGCTGCAGCAGCAAACTCAATCTCTGCCTCCTTCTTCATAAGGTTTTCTTCCCCCTCTGTGTCTTCTCTTTCCTCCCTTCTTATAAGGACATCAGTTATTGGATTTAAGGTCCACTTTAAATCCAGGATGATTTCATCTCAAAATCCTTAACTAATTACAACTGCAAATAACCCTACTTCAAAATAAGATCATATTATGATCCTCTGTGTGGTCATGAATTTTTGAGGGAATACCACTCAACTCACTACACTGGCTGAACTATTTCTTATTCCCATGAGCAAAGTATGAGGGTTATAATGTCTCTACACTGTCATTAACACTTGTTATTTTCTGAATTTTCTATTATAACTATACTGTTATAACTAGTGAGTGAGAAATAGAATCTCACTGTGGTTTTTATTTATATTTCCATAATGTCTAATAATGTTGAACACTTTTTTAAATAGGTATTTGCTTATCTTTTTAAAAGTTTTTAAATATTTGTTTATTTATTTATTTACTTTTGGCTGTATAGGGTCTTAGTTGTGACATGTGGGATCTTTATTGCGGTATGCTGGATCTTTCGATGTGGTGCACGGACTTCTCTATAGCTGTGGTGTGCAGGCTCCTCTCTAGTTGTGGCGTGTGGGTTTCAGAGCATGTGGGCTCTGTAGTTGGCAGCACGCAGGTTCTAGCTGAGGTGCACAGGCTCAGTAGTTGCAGCATGAGAGCTTAGTTGCCCTGCTGCAAGTGGGATCTTAGTTCCCCGACCAGGGATTGAACCCGGGTCCCCTGCATTGGAAGGCAGATTCTTTACCACTGGACCACCAGGGAAGTCCCAAATAATGTTGAACATTTTTCATGTGCTTATTGTGCATTCTATTCTTGCTTTTGGGAGTGTTCTATAGGTACTTGTTACGTCTAGTTAGCTTATAGTACTGTTCACGTGTTTTATTTCTTTTTTCAATTGTCTGTGTAGTTTTTCTATCAATATTGAAAGTAGAGTATTGCATCTCCAAATATTTTTATTTAATTGTCTAGTTCTGTTTTTCTTCTTGTGTTATGATTCTCTCTTCTTCCTAATATGTTGCCCTTTTATCACTATAAAATATCCCTCTTGCTCTTTAACAATAAGCCATGCCTTATTTGTCTGATATCATTATAGCCTACACTGCTTTCTTTAAGTTATTGTTTCCATGACATATAATTACCCTTTTACTTTAAACTGATTTGTAGCAATCTTGTTTGGATTAATACCAATTTAATTTTATTAGTATATAAAAACAGTGCTTCTCTATATCTCCTTTAACTCCTCACTCATTTGTGTTATTATCATAAAAATTGGTGTCTTTATACATTATATATCATCAAAACAGTTTTATAATCTTAATACAGTTTTATGTAGTTACCTTTTACATCATATAGGAAATTTAAAAACCTACAAAATTATACTTATGCTGTTTTTATATTTTCCCAAATAGTTATGTTTTCTGGTGTTCTCTATTTCTTCATGTGAATTTGATTAACTGTCTAGAGTCTTTTCACTTATACCTGAAGAAATTGCTTTAACTTTTGTGAATTTATTTCTCCTTCATTTTTGAAAGATATTTATGCTGGATATAGAATTATTGGTTAAGAGTTTTTTATTGTTTTTGTTTTTTGTTTGTTTGTTTTTGTTTTCCCTAACACACTGAATATGTCATCCTATATTGGCCTGCATGGTTCCTGGTGAGAAACTGGTTGTTAAATTTATTGAGGTTTCCTTTTCACATGAGGAAACACTTCTGTCTTGCTACTTTCAGGATTCTTTCTTTGTATTTGGCTTTCAGTAGTTTGATTACAGTGTGTCTATGTCTGTATTTTTAGAGATTAATATTTATCATGCAATTTGGGAAGCTTTGGCCATTAGACTTCAAATATTCTTTTTAACTTTTTATCCCACTCTCCTTCTGGAGCTTCCATTTTATGAATTTTGGTATGATTGATACTGTTTATAGGGTCTAGGAAACTCTGTTCATTTCCTTCATTCTTTTTCTTTCTGTCCCTCACATTAGGTAATCTAAATTGATCTATCATCTTCAAGTTTGCCAATTCTTTCTTATGCTAGTTCAAATATACTATGAGACCTCTGGTGATGTTTTTTAAAAATTTTACTTATACTTTTCAACTCCAGAATTTCTATTAGGTTCTTTTTAATAATGTCTATAAATTTATTGTCATCCTTTATTTAGTGAGGCATTGTTCTCATATTTTCCTTTAGTTATTCAGATATGACTTCCTGATTTTGTCATATTTAAATTAAATAATGTAATGTTTTGTTTATAAAATCAATATCTTTTGTATATGGACCATACATTCTAGTTTCTTAGCATGTTTAATTATTTCCTGTTGAAACCTGGACATTTTAAATAACGTAACATGCAAACTCTTGAAGTCAGTTTTTTCCTCTTCCTCAGGAATAGTTGTTGTTGTTTTTAAGTTATTTACACTTCTTATTCAAAGTGTTTATTCTTTGTTATGTGCAATCTCTGAGCTTCTGTTCATTTAGTTTAATGGTTAGTTAGTGAATGAAGAGATTTCCTTCCATTCCTAAAACCAATAAGTCTCTTGGTTTTTGCTGAGGGCTTCTCTCTGTATTGAGGCATACTGTCAATTCTCAGATAGGAATTTAGTTACAACTCTGTGTTAGCTTTCACTTCCTTTTTGTGCAGACCCTCAAGGAGAGCCAGAGCTGAGAGTTTAGGGCCTCCTCAGGTCTTTCCTGAAAATGCATACAGCCTTCCATGTGTGCATGGACTTCTTGATCCCCAGAAATAGGTCTTCTTTTCAAAGTACCCTGTGGACATCTTATTTACCAGCTTTACTTTTGAAGTTTTTTGCTAAGTTTGTTGTTTGCCCCAACTGTTATCACTGCCTCAGAAAGCTGCTATATTAAACAATTTCTGCTGATTGTTTCTGACAAGCACCATTGAGAACAAGTTGTTCACACAGGAGGAGCTTCAACACAGATGAAATAAAATCAACCTTTAGGAGTGGTGGTTTCAAGGAAATTTTCAGACAGGTTAAGCAGTGACAGTCCTCAGGGAGTGGAGCTTTGGGGAATCCAATTCATTTCTACTCCTTTCAGTGCCTGCTAGATTGCTGATTTTCACCATGATTGTAGATGAGGACAGTTTCAAGGTTACTGTGGGACTGAGGAAAGGAGGATAGAACTAGGGTTGGTTAAATGTCACAAAGTTCAGTTTTCTTAGAGTTATTTTTCTTCAAAAAATGCTCCCTGGAGTTTTGCAAGCGAAGGGTTAATTTCCAGAGTTTTTAAAAAGTTTTGACAATTTTTGTCATTCTCATAGTTTCTATGAAAGGGAGATTTTTCTGGAGTTCAGACTCCATTGTTCCCTCTAACATGTCCTTATATACTTTTAAAATTTCCTCCATGAGGTTCACTTCAGCATTATCAAGCAATTTTGTTTAGCTTAATATCACCCCTGTAATTTAACTTAGTTTTATCAATAATGTAGATTGAGAGACAGTTAAGAATCCTTCCCTGATGTAACAAAATGTAGATTGTGGTAAAACAATTATTCATCACTCTGATAGGCAAATAATTTGGAGGAGTGTAGAAAACTTTCTTACAGAGTCAAAGTTTTGACCAGTAGAAATTATAAAGTTGTGGTATCATGAGATAATTATAGAAGCATTTAATTAAAAACACTGAGATAATGATTGATAAAAATTTACACACAGTGTGACATGGCAAAAACGAACAAAATAAGCCAAATCAGACTGAAACTGGTTCATGCAGTATCAGAACCTCCATAGTAGTGAGTGGGTGTGTGTTCCAAGTGGTATTATTATAGTGGAAATGTTGAGAATCAGGATACCTTCAGAAAAAGTAGCAATCCAAAGAAAAAGAAAAGGCAGAGCTAGAGAAATAGATCACCAAAGTCATATTTAGTGACCAAAGATAAGGGTTGAAATAATTAAAGACAGTTTTAACAGATGATTATAGAACCAGTTCACCCTAATTCTGCCATCCTATACATTTTTACCTAGGGCTGATATTAACTAAAATTGTTTATAGATAGATTCTTAAGGCACATGTCCTTTAAAAAACCTTTGTTCAACAGACATGATACACTTATATGTTTTATCTTAAACATTTTTTTTTTTAATTTAGGCTACACTTTGTACAGGTGAGTGAAAACAGAAGGTTAACTCCTAGTGGTCCATCAGCATAGCATAGAGGAAACAGCATACACTTTAGTCTAATGATAATATAGGAAAAGATTATATGTATTGAGCACTTATTATATGGCAGGTTATGCATTAAATGTCACCAAACTCAATCATCATGGCAAGTTCATTGGGTAGGTTTTATTATTATTTTTATTTTAAAGATATGGAAATTGCAGTTTAGAGAGATTAAATAACTTGTAAAATGTGTAGTAAGTGGAACCAGCATTCAAATCCGTATCTGTCTGATTCCAAACCCCAAGCTATTATTTACTAATATTTATGGCCTTTCAAATCAAGCATTACAAAAAGTATACGTTTAAATCTGAATTCCTATAATTTCCAAGGGGAAATTACTTAAACCCTAGTTTCCACATCTGTTCATTGTGGTAATAGTCAACCTCAGTATTTTCTTTTGGAGGAATTAAATGAGATCATGAATGTGAATTGCTGGACACAATAAAAAGATTATAAATATTTTTAACCCCTTCATTACATGATTAGGAGCCTTAACATTAGAAACAAGTTGGACGTAAAGGGGAAAAAAAGGAAGTACAAAATTCAGAAAATTCTCAGAAAACTTTGATTGGAAACTAGCAAATAACTTCAATATTTGCCTCAGAAAGTTCCCCAAAATGCATTTATCTGAAAAATAGACTGCTGAGCTAGCCCCCTTATCAGGAAAATTGGCTGCTTAACTGGTTAGTCAACCTCAGTCTGATAATATTTTGCTCAACTGCTCAATTATTACTCAAATATGTACTCATCAAGACTTGTTTCAACCAGAGAATTTGTTAAGAACCTTCACACTCGTGCTCAGAAGGAGATGATTCCGATCACATCAAGACAGCAGGATAGAAGGACACGAGCTCACCCCCTTCTTAAAAAACACAAAAATCACAGCTATCTGCTGAACAACCATCAACAAAAAAATACTGGAACCTACCAAAAAAAGATACCTTACATCCAAAGAAAAAGAGGAGGCCACAGTGAGATAGTAGGAGGGGCTCAATCTTGATAAATTCAAATCCTATACCTGCCAGGTGGGCAACCCAAAAACTGGAAAATAATTATGCAACAGAAGTTATCCCACAGAAGGGAAAGTTCTACACCCCATGTCAGGCTTTCCAGCCTGGGGGTCCAGCAATGGGAGGAGGAGTCCCCAGAGAATCTAGCTTTGAAAGCTCATGGGGTTTGAATGTAAGACCTCCATAGGACCAGGGGAAACAGAAATTCCACTCTTGGAGGGTACAAACCAAGTCTCATGTGCACCAGGACCCAGGGGGAAAAAGGAAGTGACCCGATAAGAGACTGGGCCCAACCTATCTGCTAGTACTGAAGGGTCTCTGCAGAGGGGGAGGGCAGCTGGGGCTTACTGCAGGGACAAGGACACTGGTAGCATCAATTCTGGGAGGTGACCATTGGCGTGAGCCTTTCATTAGCCCCACCAAAGTGCCTATAGGCTCCAGGGCCGGGTTGCCTCAGTCCAAACAACCACCAGGATGGGAACACAACCCCACCCATATGCAATAAGTGACCTTGAAGACAGAATGGTGGAAATTACTGCTGCAGAACAGAATAAAGAAAAAAGAATGAAAAGATATGAAGACAGTCTAACTTTGTACAGGTATAGACTGCTATATCAAAACCTCATGGAAACAGTAAATCCAAAAACTACAATAGATACACACAAAAAAAAAAAAAAAAAAAGAAAAAGAAAAAGAAAAGGAATAGAAAAAAAGAAAATACAACCCAAACACAACACTAAAGATCGTCACCAAAACACAAGAGAAGAGAATAAGAGAGGAAGGTAAGAAAAAAAAAAAAAAAAACCTACAAAAACAAACACAAAACGATTAAGAAAATGGCAATAGGAGCTTACATACTGATAATTACCTTAAGTGCAAATGGATTAAATGCCCCAACCAAAAAACATAAACTGGCTGAATGGATACAAAAACAGGACCCGTATATATGCTGTCTACAAGAGACCCACTTCACACCTAGGGACACATACAGACTGAAAGTGAAGGGATGGTAAAAGGTATTCCATGCAAATGGAGATCAAAAGAAAGCTGGAGTAGCAATAATCATATCAGATAAAACAGACTTTCAAATAAAGACTGTAACAAGAGACAAAGAAGGACACTACAAAATGATCAAGGGATCAATCCAAGAAGAAGATATAACAATTGTAAATATATATGCAACCAACATAGGAGCACCTCAATATATAAGGCAGATGCTAACAGCCATAAAAGGAGAAATCAACTGTAACACAATAATATTGGGGGACTTTAACACCTTGTTTTCATCAATGGACAAATCATCCAGACAGAAAATCAATAAGGAAAAACAGGCCTTAAACGACACATTAGACCAGCTGGACTTAATTGATATTTATAGAGTATTCCATCCAAAAGCAATAGAATAAGCTTTCTTCTCAAGTGCTCACAGAACATTCTCCAGAATAGATCATATCCTGTGTCACAAATCAAGACTCGGTTAATTTAAGAAAATTGAAATCATATCAAACTTATTTTCTGACCACAATGCTATGAGATTAGAAATAAACTACAAGAAAAAAAACTGCAAAAACACAAATACGTGGAGGCTAAACAATATGCTACTAAACAAAGAGTGAATCACTGAAGAAGTCAAAGAGAAAATCAAAAAATACCTAGAGACAAATGATAATGAAAGCCCAATGATCCAAAACCTATGGGATGCAGCAAAAGCAGTTCTAATAGGGAAGTTTATAGCAATACAATCTTACCTCAGGAAACAGGAAAAATTTCAAATAAACGACCTAACCTTACACCTAAAACAACTAGAGAAAGAGGAACAAGCAAAATCTAAAGTTAGTAGAAGGATAGAAATCATAAAGACTAGAGCAGAAGTAAATGAAATAGAGATGAAGAAAACAATAGCAAAGATCAGTGAAAGTAAATGCTCGTTCTTTAAAAAGATAAAAAAAATTGACAATCCTTTAGCCAGACTCATCAAGAAAAAAAGGGAGAGGACTCAAATCAATAAAATTAGAAATGAAAAAGAAGAAATTACAATGGACACGACAGAAATACAAAGGATCATAAGAGACTACTACAAGCAAATGTATGTCAATAAAACAGACAACCTGGAAATATGGAAAAATTCTTAGAAAGGCACAATCTCTCAAGACTGAACCAGGAAGAAATAGAAAATATGAACAGACCAATCACAAGTACTGAAATTGAAACTGTGATTTAAAAACTCCCAAAAAACAAAAGTCCAGGACCAGATGGCTTCATGGCCAAATTCTGTCAAGCATTTAGAGAAGACCTAACTACCTATCGTCCTGAAACTGTTCCAAAAAATTGCAGAGGAAGGAAAACTCCCAGACTGATTCTATGAGGTCACCATCACCCTGCTACAAAAACCAGACAAAGACACCAGAAAAAAAGAGTTATAGGCCAATATCACTGATGAACAGAAACACAAAAATCCTCAACAAAATACTAGCAATCCAAATCCAATGATATTTTAAAAGGATCATACACCATGATCAAGTGGGATTTATCCCAGGGACACAAGGATTTTTCAATATCCACAAATCAATCAATGTGATACACAACATTAACAAAGTGAAGAATTAAAAACCATATGATCATCTATTGATGCAGAAAAAGTTTTGGCAAAATTCAACACCCATTTATGACAAAAAAATACTCCCCAGAAATTGGGCATAGAGGGAACATACCTCAACATAATGAAGGCCATATATGACAAACCTACAGCTAACATCATAATGCTGAAAAGCTAAAAGCATTTTCTCTAAGATCACCAACAAGACAAGGATATCCACTCTCACCATTTTTATTTGACATAGTTTTGGAAATTCTAGCTATGGCAATCAGAGAAGAAAGAGAAATAAAAGGATTCCAAATGGGAAAAGAAGAAGTTAAACTGTCACCATTTGCAGATGACATGATACTGTACATAGAAAATCCTAAAGAAACTACCAGAAAACTACTAGGGCTCATCAATGAATTGGTAGAGCCACAGGTTACAAAATTAAAACACAGAAATCTGTTGCATTTCTATACACTAACAACAAAAGATCAGAAAGGGAAATTTTAGAAACAATCCCATTTACTGTCACATCAAACAGGATAAAATACTTAGGAATAAATCTACATAAGGAGGCAAAAAATCTATAAGATATGGATGAAAAGAACTAAAAAAGGACACAAACAGATGGAGAGATATACCATGTTCTGGATTAGAAGAATCAATATTGTGAAAATGACTATAGAACCCAAAGCAATCTACAGATTCCATGCAATCCCTATCAAATTACCACTGGCATTTTTCACAAAACTAGAACAAAAAAAAATCTTAAAATTTGTATGGAGACACAAAAGACCCCAAATAGCCAAAGCAATCTTGAGAAAGAAAAACAGAGCTGGAGAAGTCAGGCTCCCTGACTTCAGACTATACTACAAAACTATAGTCAACAAAACAGTATGGTACTGACACAAAAGACAGAAATATAGATTAATGGAACAGGATAGAAAGAAAGCCCAGAAATAAACCCACACACCTACAGTCAATTAATCTATGACAAAAGAGGCAAGACTTTACAATGGAGCAAAGACAGTCTCTTCAGTAAATAGTTCTGTGAAAACTGGATAGCTACATGTAAAAAAATTAAATTAAAACATTCTTTAACACCATACACAAAAATAAAATCAAAATGGATTAATGACCTAAATGTGAGACTGGACACTATAAAACTCTTAGAGGAAAACATAGGCAGAACACTCTCTGACATAAATTGCAGCATATCTGTTTTGATCTGTCTCCCAGAATAATGGAAATAAAAACAAAAATAAACAAATGGGACTTAATTAAACTCAAAAGTTTTGCACCTTAAAGGAAACCATAAGCAAAATACAAAGACAACCCACAGAATGAGAGAAAATATTTGTAAATGATGTGACCAACAAGGGGTTAGTCTCCAAAATTTACAAACAACTCATGGGGCTTAATATTATCAAAACAAACAACCCAATCAAAAAACAGGAAGACCTAAATTGACATTTCTCCAAAGAAGACATACAGATGGCCAAGAGGCACATAAAAAGATGCTCAACATTGCTAATTATTAGAGAAATGAAAATCAAAACTACAGTGAGGTATCACCTCACACCACTCAGAATGGCCATCACCAAAAAATTTACAAACAATAAATGCTGAAGAGGGTGTGGAGAAATGGGAGTCCTCCTACACTATTGGTAGGAATTTAAATTGGTGCAGTCACTATGGAGAACAGTATGGAGGTTCCTTAAGAAATTAATACTAGAGCTAACATATGGTCTTGCAATCCCACTCCTGTGCATATACCTGGAGAAAAACATGGTTCAAAAGGATGTACCCCAATGTTCATTGCAGCGCTGCTTTCAATAGCCAGCACATGGAAACAACCTAAACCTCCATCAACATAAGAATGGATAGAAAAGATGTGGTACATATATATGATGGAATATTACTCAGCCATTAAAAAAAAGAAATAATGCTATTTGCAGCAACGTGGATGGACCTAGAGATTGTCATACTGAGTGAAGTAAGTCAAACAGAGAAAGGGAAATACTGTATGATATCACTTATAAGCGAAATCTAAAAAAAAATGATACAAATGAACTTATTTACAAAACAAAAATAGACTCACAGACTTAGAGAACGAACTTATGGTTAGGTTAGGGGAGGGATAGTTAGGGAGTTTGGGTTTAACAACTACACACCTCTATATTTAAAATAGATAACCAAAAAGGACCTACTGTATAGCACAGGAAACTCTGCTCAATATTCTGTAACAGCCTAATTGTGAAAGGAATTTGAAAAAGAATTGATACATATATATGTATAACTGAATCACTTTGTTGTACATCTGAAACTAACACAACATTGTTAATCAACTGTACTCCAATATACAATAAAACGTTTAAAAAAAAGGAGATAATTCCTACAATGACGCAACAATAACTTTTGTGGGGTTCCTGCCAAATGTGTGTAACCAGAATCTAATTATGACATGATGCCAGACAAACCCCCATTGAGGATCTTCCCACAAAACAACTCATTGGTGCTCCCAAAAATGTCAAGGAAAATGTCGAGGTCAAGAAAGACAAGGAAAGTAAAGGAAGGTTTCCAGTTTAGGGGACTAGAGAGGCATGACATGGAGGTGGTGTTTGGTTGCTTTTTGTTTTCTTTTGTTATAAATGGCATTACTGGCACAACTGGTGAAATCTTAATAAGGTCTGTAGCTTTGATATCAGCACAGTATCAATGTTAATTTTGTGATTTTGACAATTTTACTATGGTTACATAAGAGAACGTCCTTGTTTTTAGAAAAAACGGAATAATTTAGGGATGAAGGGGCATCATGTTTGTGTCTTACTCTCACAGTCAGAATATCTCTATGTACCTATATGGAGAGGAGAGGGGTGGAGGGGGAATCAGAAATCAAATGCGGTAAAATGTAAACATGTAGAGACTCTGAGTATTTGGAAATTATTTGGACAACTTTTCTTTATGCCCATGATTATTAAAAAAACAAAAAAAAGTTAAAAAAAAAAGACTTGGGCTTCCCTGGTGGCGCAGTGGCTGAGAGTCTGCCTGCCGATGCAGGGGACACGGGTTTGAGCCCTGGTCTGGGAAGATCCCACATGCCGCGGAGCAACTGGGCCCATGAGCCACAAAACTACTGATCCTGCGCGTCTGGAGCCGTGCTTCACAACGAGAGGCTGCGACAGTGAGAGGCCGCGTTGAAGAGTGGTCCCCGCTCGCTGCAACTAGAGAAAAGCCCTCGCACAGAAACGAAGACCCAACGCAGCCAAAAATAAATAAATTAATTTAAAAAAAAGAATGGCCCTTAATTAAAAAAAAAAAAAGACTTGTTTCATGATCCTCACTTTATGTGTCCACAAAGAAAAATCATTGCATAAAGTTATAGTCCAGCTGTGAGCAATACAAAGGCAATGATTTCAGAGATTTTATGTTTTAGTCATTGAAGAAAGTCACTAAATATTATAAATAATTATATATTATGTTATAAACTCACAAATAATATGGAGAAAAAAGACACTGGGAATAGGGTATAGGTGTGGGGTCGCAATTATAAATAGAGTGGTCAAAGCAGGCTTCACTGAGAAGGTGGCATTTGAACAATAGTTTAAGAAAGTTAAAGTCATGTTGATTTTCGGAGTAGATCATTGCAGGCAAAGAATACAGCAGTGCAATATCAGGATGGGTATCTAGAGGATCCAAGTTAGTAAGGAGGCCACTGAGACTGGAATGGAGGTAGAAAATTAAGTCAGATAGTTTTCCTGTGGTAGGGATTGAAAATGGACAGTGAAAATATCAATGAAAATATTTTCTCGGCCATTAAAATATGAGAGGGTAAAGAGAGTAATGAGGAGAGGAAGATCATGATTTGACCTATATTTTAAAAAGATTAGACTGGTTACTGGGTGGGAATAGATGGTAAGAAAGCGATGGTGGTAGCAGGGAGAGCAATTAGGAAGCAACTGTGTCAAGGCAAGAGATAATAGACTGTGGTGGTAATAATGGAGATATTGTGTATGACTTTATCAATAACCAAATGTAATTTGAAGGAAGTCTCAACAGAATTTTTAATTGCTTTGCTGTGCTATAGGAGAGAAAAAGAGGAATCACGAATAATTCCAACTCTGTATGTGCCAAAACCCTGTTTATGTGTTTGACCATGTGTATACAAAATAAACAAGGGCACTTCCTCAGTGGATTAGTCTAGTAATTTTTGAGAATCTGATACATTAAATAGTTATTTTCCCATTCCTAAATAATAAGTTCTCTTTTAGTATTTTCTATTAGTACATTGAAGTTATTAATATGAGAATTTCCAGTATTAGCTTGAGTGTATCAAAAAAAATTGCTGGAAAACAAATGACCAGAAACACGATAATAGAAAATTTTACTTAAGCACTGAATATCATCTTTTTCTCTGACATTAAACCACTAACATTGTTAAGTCTGTTTAAAATTCCTAAAATATCTATCTACATTAAAGAGATGTCATTTGAGAAATAAAAACAAAATTCATAAGAATTTTATTTTTTATTTTCACTAAATTTTATTGTGGTAAAAAACACATAAAATAAAATTTTAACTATTTTTAAATGTTAAATGCAGCTATATGCACGTTTTTGTGCAAGAGATCTCTGGAACATTTTCTTCTTGCAAAGCTGAAACTCAATACTCATTGAACAACTCCCCTTTTCCCGCAGGGCCTAGGCCCTGGCAACCACCATCCTATTTTACATTTTTAAGAGTTTAATGTCTTTAGATATCTCATATAACAATTTTAATAATGTTAAGTGTAATTATGCAGTATTTGTCTTTCTTTTTTACTGGCTTATTTTACTTACATAGTTTCATCAAATTTTATCTGTGTTGTGACGTCTGACCCCTTTAACTCTGAATAATATTCCATTCTATATATATACAACATTTTCTTTCTCCATTCCTTTGCCTGCGGATGTTTGGGTTGCTTCCGTCTCTTGACTGTTGTGAATAATGCTGTTTTAAAATGGTTGCACAAATATCTCTTTGAGATCCTGTTTACAATTTTTTTGTGCATATATCTTGAAGTGAGATTGCTGGATCATATGATAATTCTATTCTTAGTTTTTTGAGGAATCTCCATACTGTTTTCCATAGCAGTTGCATCATTTCACGTACCCACCAACAGTGTACAAGTGTCCCAATTTTTCCACATCCTCACCAACACTTGCTTTTTTAGTTTTTTTGCTAGTAGTCACCATAATGGGTGCAAGGTGATATCTGACTGTAGCTTTGCTATTCATTTCCCTAATGATTAATGATGCTGTGCATCTTTTTAAATGCTTGATGGTCATTTGTATATCTTTTTGGGAGAACAATCTATTCAAGTCATTTGACCATTTTAAAAATAGGTTGGTTTTTGGTTGTTGTTGAGTTGTAAAAGTTCTTTGTATATTCTGGATATTAACTCATCAGATATACGGTTTGAAAATATTTTCTTCCATTCTGTAGGTTTTCTTTTCACTCTGTTGATTATTTTGCTGTCAAGAAGTTTTAAAGTTTACTGTAGTCCCACTTGTCTATTTTTGCTTTTATTGACTGCTTTTGGTGTTATATCCAAGAAGTCACTGGCAAATCCAATGTTATAAAGCTTTTTCCCTATGTTTGCTTTTAAAAGTTTTATTTGTTTAGATCTTATGTTTAGGTCTTAAATTCATATAGAGTTAATTGTTGTATATGTGTAAGGTAAAGGCCCAATTTCATTCTTTTGAATGTGGATATCCAGTTTTCCCAGCACCCTTTATAAAAAAGACTATCCTTTCCCCCATTGCATAGTCATGACACTCTTGTTGAAAATAATTTGACCATATCTGTGAAGGTTTATTTCTGGGCTTTCTATTCTGTTCCATTAGTCAATATGTCTGATTTTATATCATTATTATGCTGCTTTGATTACTGTAGCTTTGTAATATATTTTCAAATCATGGAGTTTGAGGGCTCCAGCTTTGTTTTTCTTTCTCAAATTGTTCTGGCTATTCAGGTCTTTTGAGATTCTATATGAATTTTATATTTTTTTCTTCTATTTCTGCAAAATAATGCTTTGAGATTTTGATAGTGATTGCATTGAACTGTAAATCACTTGGTATAATATTGACATTTTAACCATATTAAGTCTTCCAATCCATGAACACAGAATGTCTTTTCATTAGATGTGTATTCTTTAATATTTTTAGTATTGTTTTGTATGTTTTAGTGTGCAAGTCTTTTGCTTCCTGCTTAAGTTAATTCCTAAGTATTTTATTCTTTTTGATGCTATTGTAAATAAGATGTTTTTCTTAATTTCCTTCAGACTGTACATTGTTAGTATATAGAAACATAATGGGTTTATGCGTGTTGATTTTGTATATACAAATATGGACAGAAATCATGTTGTATTTTTTAATAAATTCATGTATGTGTGTATGTGTATATAAATTAATACAGCCATTGTATTAATATGTATAGAGAAATCTTGTATAAGATAAAACATGATTTCCTCTAGTCATTGTGGGACACTGTTATAAACTGAGAAAAAATTAGGCATCTTGCTCATCTCCTGGGCCACTTAAATGAAGATGGTTATGTTACTTTTTGTAGCATTTATATTCTTTATTTTTCATGTTTTATGAATTATTTATACATTGAAAACATAATGAAAATTTTATGGATACAATGAAAAGATTTTCTAGACTGGCCAAACAGAAATATATTATTCAGGGCTTCCCTGGTGGTGCAGTGGTTGGGAATCTGCCTGCCAATGCAGGGGACACGGGTTCGAGCCCTGGTCTGGGAGGATCCCACATGCCGCAGAGCAACTGGGCCCGTGAGCCACAATTGCTGAGCCTGCACGTCTGGAGCCTGTGCTCCACAGCAGGAGAGGCCACGACAGTGAGAGGCCCGTGCACTGTGATGAAGAGTGGCCCCCGCTTGCCGCAACTAGAGAAAGCCCTTGCAGAGAAACGAAGACCCAACACAGCCATAAATAAATAAATAAATAAATAAATAAATAAATAAATAAATAAATAAATAAATAAAATTTAAAAAAAAAAGAAATATATTATTCAGAATAGTGAATACAAAATATACATTTTCATTTTAAGCACTTTTTACAGCAGGCAGAAAATTATGCTAAAATTTTCCCAAATTGTACATTATTATTTGTGATTTTTTATTGTCCAAAAGACAATAGCAATGATTATTGATATTGAACATAGGATTACTGAAACTATGACTGAGTCATACAAGGTCTTTTCCATATTATTACATCTCTGGTTGATTGGCCAGAAATGAAGAAAAAGTTGGTGAATTATATTAAGCAACTTTATTGGTTTTATCATTGTCTTGATATATTTATGTCACCATCTTAAAAATTACCAGATTAAAAACAATCATAAACTTGTCCAGAAATGTAATAAAAGTGGACTAGGAAAATACTGAGTACATATTTATCAAATTCTATTAGTTAAAAATAACATTATTGTGCTATCTAATCATATTTGTATAGCTATATATCTATATATGTGTACCTCCATATATACATCTATATCTATACTAAGATCTATGCACATGTCTCAATCTGAACCAAGCAAAGGATAAAATCAGTAATCCAGAATACTTGGAAAACCTAAAGTACCCACAGGAAAGAAAAGACATGGGAATTGACATGTAGGGAAAAAAATTAAAAGCTAATGAAGGATTATGGAATAGAACATATATTTTTTCTCTCATCCTATATTTTTAGCCATAATAACCCACTTTTAGTGGATGTTAATGAAGTGTCAGCTGACCTCCATATTTCCCCTCAATCTCTGGAATTGTTAAGCCTGACACAAATTTTTGAATTGGTCACATACAAACTTTATTGTTTCTTATTTTTTCTGCTTTCTAAGTTTTTAGTTTCTAATTAGATTTTTAATTCTTAAAGGCAGAAAACATGTTATGTAGCACTCTTTGCCTCTGGGTCCAAAGTAACACTCACATTGACTTATCAATTAGAGAAAAAGAAAAGAGAAAAAAAAAAAAAACCTGTTGCTTTGAAAACAAAACATAAAAATAGTGCTTATGTACTATGATGCTAATGGCATTCATATTGCTACAGAATGATACCCCAGATGTTTCTAACTTCATTGGTGGTTGTTGAGAGTATAAAGCATGTGGATAAGTGTATATGAAATATATAATATTTATGTATACATATATAGATAGTTATATATAGTTATATATGGTGAAATATAGTTATATAAGGATCTCACTTCTGAAGCTATTTCAATGTAGTTAAGAAAAAGGTCTTTTTTTTTTTTCTTTTTTATGCTTCCCGAACAACTCGCTCTCTTCATCACGAGGCTTACAGTCATTCACTTCAACCCCCAAGCAGGTGCAGATGTTACTACCAGTGAAAGCCTGTGCACATGACCATGGACTTCGTTCTTCACAGGCAGAGCAATAGCCAATGTCATGCTACCTTTTACATCAATGTCTATTGTGTTTACGTCTTTCTTGCTTTCCTATTGCTATGACTTCAACCATAAAATTCTTTTTCATGAAATAAATAAATTTTAAATAGATTTGAAAATAAGAAATTAAGACAAGAATTTGGCAAGATGTGGCTGAACCAAGACTCCAACTCAGGCTTGTTTCATCAGTGTTTATGATCTTTCCTCTGTACAGTCTATTGCTTCTTATGAAGAGAATATATTTGCATCAACTTGTAAAATAGAGTAAATATTTTCTGTTATCCTCTGAAACCAATCAGAATTATAAGGTTAGATGGCTACATCTCTATCCAGTTAGATAACTTTTAAATTAATTTACTTTATATGAATAAAGAATTATTTCTTCTTTTCCAGACTCTAAAATTGTTTTCACAGTGAATTTTTAAAGGTTACTAGAATTATTAAAAAACAAAAACTTATTTAAGTAAACAATTTATCATTGTACCTGTCCTGTAATTAGCACTCAATCAGTGGAAACTATTATTATGGTAGTTTTGTTTTTTATTATTATTTTCATCATTGCAGTTATAGTGGCTATTATTCCTTATATTTAGATTTAATATTAATGGTTTAAAAAACAAGTAAAAATATGCCAAACACAAAGAATGGTTTATTTCTTTTCCTTTGGACACACTACCAACTACACATTAAGAAGCTTTCTCACATTTGCCTTACAGAAATAGATGGTGCCACATTTGACCCACTTGCATCTTAAATAATTTTTTCAACTATTTAATAATGAATAAGGTCAAAAACTAAATATTGAACATCTAGCTTTAAACATTTATTTTCCTGATAAATAAGATTGTTTTGAATTTAAATTTAAAATTATTTTGCTATAATTCAGATTTCAAAACTATTTTAAAAAGGAAAAGACATTGAAACCAACATGAATTGTTCATAATGCATTTTGATTTAGGAGACAAAAACATAAAAGATTTTTTAATTTAAATTCTGACATTAAAGGTAGTGAGTGCTTTTATTTGCGATTTCATATGGTTTCACTGAAAAATAAAAATGAATACTACTCCATCATTTTGGCAGGCACTTTAATGCTAGCCATTTAACTATCTTCCTGAAATGGAATGCTGCCTGACCTTTACTCTTTCCACCAAAAAGAAATTGTTAAAACCCAACAAAAATGTAATTTTCTGGCTTTACAATAGATGAGGATAGAGAAGAAAAGACTAAGAGTATAATCTAAAACTATAGTAGAAGAAAGTAGTATGAAGTGGAGAGTGTTTTTAGATATATCTGAGAGAGAAAGAATGTTTTTGATTGATAACACATCTTGTGGTCCAAACTCAGAGTTTCAGATTTTATACAGCAAGTAATAGTGTTTAAGAGAAAACTAGAACTGTACACTGAAAATCCTCATTTTATCAAAGGTACCCATACAATAAGGGCAATTAGTCATTTCAGTGTCATCTTTTATTAATTAAATGATTTGGCATTTAGAAAACATTTTTCACTTTGGAGGTCAAATGTCAAGTTACAATAGCTTATTTTAGATCCTAATTTATTAAAACAAAGATAGAATGCTGCTTCTTCAAAATGTCACTAAATGTCACCATGAATCCTATATAATCACATATGAAATTTTTAAAGCTGAGACTTGGTAAACCATGACATAATATAGACGATTTGAGTTATTATTAAACCAACATAATCCTTATTTTTTTTCTCACTGTGATTCACCTAACTCACCATACCTTGGTCTCAGTTTAAACCAGGACATTTGGGGTAAAGTTTTTCTGTGCTGTTTTAAGATATTACATTTTTATTAAGTAAAAGTTATTTAACTACCGATCAGTTAATTCTTCTCTAAAAGTAGATCAGTCATTCTTATGAAATAAGAATAAGACATGGATTAGTGCGTTCATTTCCAAATAAGCAAATGATGAAATCTGATAGCTTTTAAATTGGACAAACAATTTCCTTGTATATAATCTGGGCTTATTTTTGAAATCCATACTATGGCTGCAACAGCCAAAAATGGACTCTTAAATTCTTAATATATATTCCAATTTATATATATGACCTTAGTATTTTAAGCATGTTTAACTGTACTTTTTCACATTCTTAGAGGAAGGAGTGCAATTCTTCTAAACAACTGAAGATTTTTAGAGTAGAGAGTTGGAAAAAGAATAACAATGAAGCTTTGATTCATGATTCAAATTTCTTCTGAATATCTTGAAGTATAATTCTCTAAATTATCTCAGTTTACATCATAATAGTCCAACTAAAAAAACTGGCACACATCAGCAACTTCTCAAAGATGGGAAGTCTGAAATAGAGTTCAGTTGTGATTTGTTTGGTCTTAAAAAATAAATTAGTCTTCCAGTAATAGTATATTTGCTTTTACTGGACTAATGTTCCTACTAGTAGCAACAGTAAACTCAGGAAAAATATAAAAAACAATTTTGGAAGGCATTTAAAAAATGTGTCAAAATCAAGCAGAAACCTTAATAAATACAACCCATCCAAGAGGGGAACCCATTGGATGAGATCTGCACGTATATGGCTGTTTTCATGAAAGCCCTGTTAAGCCCACAATGTGGAACAATGAACAAGTTTTAAGCAGGGAGCCAGAATTTTATTGGTCTGAGAAGTCAGAGGCTAGAGTTTGGACTCACTAGAGTCTCTGGAAATTAATACAGAACTGCCAGAAGTAGGAAGCCACAAAAAAAGGACAAAAATCTGTATAAAACTCCCCTTAATCCTTCATCTGTCACTAAACTGGAAATGTAAGGGTCCAGGGGATTGTAAGAGCAGTTATTTAAGTAGCTGTCTACCTAAGGAAGTGACATTTGGAACTTAGTGTCCCACCAATTTAAAAGGGCTTGATAACTTTCAGGCTTTTTATAGAAACATTGAATTTCACAACAGAGAAGTAAGAAACTGCACGCTGAGACCAGTATAAACAAGAATAAAACTAAGCCTACAAAGGACAAAGCTGAACTGCCAGTACTACCTGCTAGAACAAACAGAACACTTTCCAGAGGAGGACAACAAAACCCAGGCTCTCTATTTCATATCTATTTACAAATGCCAGTGAAAAAATACAAGTTTATTGGACATGCACAAAACAGGAGAATGTGACCCATGCAAAAAAGTGTCAATAGAAATAGAACAAAAGGCAGCCTGAATGTTGAAATTGGCAGAAAATAATTTTAAAATAATTTGAATAAATATTTTAAAGACTCTATAGAAGGGTATTAAATGGGAAATTCATAAATTGAAAAATAAAATCACATGAAAATTCTAAAAACTGAAAAACTCCATATAAAAAAATATTGGTTTGGGTATAGAGTAGATTGGACATATCAGAAGAGAGGATTAATAAATTTGAACAGGTCAACAGAAATCATCTAAACTAAAGTACAGAGGGAGAGAAAAAAAGAACCTGTTAATGCATAACCTAGGGAATCCCAGAAACATTATGTTGGGCAAAATAAGCAAGACAAAAAAGAAGAAGAATGCTTCAGTGTTCCAGTTATTTGATGTTCTGGAACTAATCACTGATGACAGAAATGAGAACAGTGATTACCTTTGTTGGAAGAATTGACTAAAAAGTGGCATGAGAAAACTTTCTAGAGTGATAGAAATGTTGTATATCTTTATTAGAATCATAGTTACATGAGTGTAGTCATTTTTCAAACTCATAACTATACACTTAAATTTTGTGTCTTTTATTGTAAGAAAATCATTTCACAATTTAAAAATGAATTATTGAAGAGATAATACTAGATTCCAAGACTCTTTGACTCAATATATTTCTATTAAATGAACTGCTTTCTGGAAAATAATTGTGCCCAGAAGTAGTGTGCAGTGATATTGAACCACTAATCTGGAAGACAGAAGAAACCATTTAAGTTTCAATCTCTACCACTAATATACATTAAATGAAACACCTACCACTTCTCAACCTCAGTCTACTAATCTGTAAAGCATTTATGTATTTTTTGTTGTAAACTGTGTATATTCTTTTTATAAATATCTGAATACAGCATTTGTAATAGACTATCAATAATTTATATCATTTGATTCACACATAGGAAAAATGGAAAGATGAAATGTTGGTCCCCAAAATTAACTCAATGTACTTCATGCCACTGATGGAAGATTTAAAGAGTCAGTGTCACTAAACTCATACTAGTCTATCTAGGAGAGATAAAAGGGCACTCAGAAAATCTTTCAACCACCAAAGACTTTATTATTCTGCAATATTTTGGTCTAAGGTACAGGTAGATTTCATGTGCCTATAGAAAATAAATTAAATACGTAAGGAAGTTAGAATTGAATAACATCCTATGTAGAAAATAATTATTCTAATAATGTAGATGAAATATTCCAGAGTGACTTTACTGGAAATCATAAAGATGACAGAATCAAATTCATAAAGGTGTGCAGTTGATCCTCATTATTCCTGGATTCTGTATTTTCAAATTTTCCTGCTTGTTAAAATGTATTTGTTACCCCAAAATCAATACTCACAAACTTTTTCAGTCATTCAGGGACATGCACAGAGGATGAAAATTTTATCACGAATCCCTATTGGCATGTTCCCAGCTCAAGTCCAGTAAGGCACCGTTAAGCCTTCAGCTCTCATACAGAGATGATCAGAGGATGGAGATGACAGGTAGGGGGAACCACAGTGATGTGTGAGAAGCTCTGGCTCTGGGACTAGTTGGATGGAGTTTGAATTCTAACTCTGGCACCTGTTACTGGAGTGGCCTCAGGCAAGTCACTTCTCTTTTGTAAAGAAAATAGAATCTACCAAGATGAGTTGATTTTAGGATTTGAGATTATAATCTATAATCTATGGGAATATATATATATTCCCCCAGGAACAATGGTTTAGTATTTGCTAATTCAGTATTAGGAGTGACTTAATAGAATATAACTGCTGTGAATAACAAGAATCCACTGATTTTTAAAGACTCAGTCCATTACTGTCACTCTAGTTTTTGAAATGTAGATTTTCCTAATGCTCAATATGTATAATTCTACATAAGCCTGTCTACTTTAGATTCCAAATTTATTGAAAATAAAATGTTCATGTTATTTCACTTATTTTGCATAAAATAAAGCACAGCATGACACAGTATGTATTTAATAAATGTAACTTGCAGGTTATAAAAGATATAAAGAAGAGTGTGAATTAACAAAAAAGCACCAAAGAAGTAAAAATATAATAATATGGGAAAAATAGACTTCACTTGGGGTGATGCATCAGTTGTACAAACTGACCTTCAAATGTTGGTGTAATTGTTACCAAAGCTACCAAGTATTTGAGTGCACACTTTTCCACTTCCTATAATGCAGGGTTATTTTCAGCTAAAAGACTATTTTCTATAATCACACCACAAAAAATAAAATCACTCATTCTATTTAGCTCCCCCTAGGAGACTTTTAATATTGTTTTTACAGGTAGCAGTGTTCATCCTCTACCAAAAATACAGATAGCCATACTCATATTCCAACCAAACTCATGAAAAGGTTTTCATGGATACAAAAATTTATTTTTATGGAATTTTTTTCCATCATCCCAAACCTACTGCTAGAAAATTAGAAATTTAGAGCCAGAAGAAAACTTAGAAGGCAATTAAAGATTTCAACTGCATCTCTTTTCTTATATTTTCTCCTTGGATAACTAAAGTAAGACAATTTAGAAAGTCTTAGAACTCTGCTTCCTCTTGCATCTGAACATTTGATTTGGGTCAGGATCTTGAAATTTTCTCTCAATATTCCTATTGTTTAGATATTATTGTTCAATTTCTAGATATTTGCAACTCAAAATTACACCATACAGAAAGTTTTTGAGAAAATGATAGATTTAAAATGCCTTTCTTCAGTGATTCCAAATAGTGATAATAAATTGTGTAAAATCTTTAATTCTATTAATTTATTTCCTTCACTTATCAGTTTATGTAACTACTATAATTTTCAACTAGTTATCGATCTGTTCACTTCCATTTAGCTCTTCTTTTACTTAAGCCTGTATTCACTTATCATCTGACCCATGTCTTTTCATATTTGGAAACATTCAAAATCTTTATAATATGGTTATCTCTGTGCTAATATAGGTTTAGATAGACAAGCAATGAAAGCCATTACCTAGACTTGTGATGTGTTAATATGTGATTTTTTGTGTCAGTTTATCTGGTAATAGTCATTGAAAGTTTTATACTTGCCAAATCTCTGTTAGCTGCTGATGATATGAAGACAAGAAAAAAAAAAGAAGAACTTGTTCTCTGAGTTTATAATTTAGTGGAGACCTTCATTAATCAAGGAGTTATATCAATATATGGTGAGGCATATTCTTATGAGGAGAAGTTGGAGCTATTCTCCTGAGGAAGTGAAGATTGATGTGAGATCTGAAGAAAGAGTAGGAATTAACTAGATGAGAAAGGATTTTTAAAACTTCCTTATAGAAGTAACAACCTGCATAAATGTCCCGGAGTTGAGGAGATAATTTGAGAAGATTAGTTTAAGCTAGAGAGTTGAGCATTAATCAGATTATTCAGAGAATTGTTCTCCATGTTAAGAATTCACTATGTTCCTCTTAAGTAAAATGGAATGTTAAAGGATTTTTTTAGCAGTTTCTTGACATCTGATTTATTGAAATGCCTTTGAAATATTTTTATATCTGAGAAAATAAGGCATAGCGTACTTTAAAAAGTAGTTTATCCATAACGTAAGTAAACATTTTCATTTTATTTTTAAAATACACCATGCCAAACGTTTTACTTACTCCTTACCCTTTCTTTGCATAAGGGTAGAGATTATTAGGAAGAATAGGGCATTGCTAGAACTTTCCAGGCTCTTTTATGAAGGAATACAGTAGTATATTAAAATTTCTGGTGGTTTACTGCCAGGAGAGTTTGCTTGTCCTGATGTGTGGAAAGGAGCAAATTATTGGATCTGAGTAGCTAACAGGTCCATAGTTCTTTATGAAACTAAAAATGGTACTCCTTAAATTAAAAAAGGATCTTGTTGGATGCCTAAGTGCATACAAAAATGAGTAGTTTAACTTAAAATAAAAAATGTTTTCATCTACAGAAGAGGTAGTAGATTACAGGGAGATATGTGCATTTTATTTTACTTAAATTTTTATTTCAGTCGTTATATTTGACTAAACAAATTCTCCTTCACAATTCAGCTTGACTTCCAGGAGTGAGAATGTTGCCAATGAAATAATAATGTCAACACAAGTACTATAGGTAAGAGTAGGATATATACTAAATTGGGGTTGGTGTGGGAGTTGTAGTGTAACAGAGAAGAACAAACCTAATTCCATACTGAATCTATTCCTTTAGCTCTAACCTTTGTGCACTGTTACCTGTGCTTAGTCTTGCTGGCTCTGCAGTTTTGTAAAAGAATGTCGCCTGCAATATACATAACAGCCCTTTCTCAAGACTTTGCCTTCCAGACTTGGCATTTAAAGGTATAACACTTTTTATTGATGTAGAGATTAAAACATTACAGAACAGAGAATAACATTTGTCTTGTTGGAAGTTTACAGGAACATCATGACCAGACCTATGTGGACAGCTGCAAGACCAAAGAATTATCACAACTCCTCTGGGGTCTGGCTGGTACCAAGAAGTTTGCAACAACCAGACACACCCCTAAACCCCCTTTTAGTATAAAAGCGGCCTGAATTCTAACTCAGGTGGGATGGTTCTTTGGGTCTCACCATATTTTCAGTCTGCTGACTTTCTGAATAAAGTTGTTAGTCCTTGCCCTAACATCTTGTCTCTTCATTTATTGGCCTGTGGCACAACAAGCAGTGTGAACTTAGATTCAAAAACAGTAGCATGCAACTGGAGGAGGTGGAATTTGGCTAAATGAAATAATTTAAAGAAAGATAAAATTATCTAAAACAGGCTTAACCGTATAGATGATGGGAAAAAATCAGCACGAAAACGTTCAAAAGATAAAAAGAATGCACATGCTTCTTGGTGGAACTATGGTAGTTAAAAACTGCAATTTGAAGATATACACCCATACATATATATAAATATATACATATACCTATATATGTAAAATTAATTGGGTAATTGAGTCAAGAAATTTAGAAGAAAAAAGACAAATGTTGCAATCAGGGAGAAAGGTTGCGTTTGAACTTTATAAACTGACTGAATTAATCATTTACTTATTCATTTCTTTGTCATTATATTGCTTATAATGTCTTAGGTTGTATCTTAAAAAGCAAATTTAACCCAAAAATTATACTTCGTAGATCTGAAAATTAAAACCACAATATATCTTTGAACACTAGACATCACATAATTATTACATGAAAAACTAAGAAGCTAAGTCATATTTATGAGACATGCAGAGTCTCCCCTATTATCAATATCCCCCACCAGAGTGGTACATTTGTTACTACAGATGAACCCACATGGACACATCATTGTCACCCAAAGTCCATAGTTTACATTAGGATTCATTCCTAGTGTTATGCATTCTATGGGTTTGAATAAATGTATAATGACATATATCTGTTATATAGTCAGGTACAGAATTTTCACTACCCTACAAATCCTCTGTGCTCTGCCTATTCATCCCTCTACAACCCACCCACCCCCAACCCCTTGCAGCCATTGATCTTTTCACTATCTCCATAGTTTTGCCTTTTCTACAATGTTATATAGTGGGAATCATATGGTGGGTAGCTTTTTCAGACTGACTTCTTTACTTAGTAATATACAATTAAGTTTCTTCCATGTCTTGTCATAGCTTGATAACTCATTTCTTCTTAGCACTGAATAATATTTCATTGTGTGGATGTTTCACAGTTTATTTATTCCCTTTGCCTACTCAAGGGTATCTTGGTTGCTTCCAAATTTTGACAATAATGAATAAAGCTGTTATAAATGTCTGTGTGCGGGTTTTTGTTTAGACATATGTTTTCAACTTCTATGGGCAAATACCAAGCAGCATGATTGCTGGATTGCATGGTAAGAGTATGTTTAGTGGTGTAAAAAAATGCCAAATTGTCTTTCAAAGTGGCTATATCATTTTGCATTCCCACCACTAATAAATGAGAGTTCCTTTTGTTCCATATGCTTTGAGGATTTTTTAAAGCTTTTGTGTAGAGCCAAAAAAGAGCCTGAATAACCAAAGTAATCTTGAGAAAAAAAAAAAAAAAAAAAGCTGGAAGTGTCACACGCCCTGACTCCAGACTATACTACTAAGCTTCAGTAATCAAAACAAGATGGCACTGGCACAAAAACAGACAAATAGATCAATGGAACAGAACAGAGAGCCCAGAAATAAACACATGCACATATGGTCAATTACTCTACAAAAAGGAGGCAAAAATATACAATGGGGAAAAGACAGTCTCTTCAATAGGTAGCCAAAGTATGGAAGCAAACTAAGTGTCCACCAACATATGAATGGATAAAGAAGATGTGACATATATATATATATATATATATATATATATATATATATATATATGATATATATGTGGAATACTGCTTAGCCATAAAAAGGAATAAAATTCTGTCATTTGCAACAACATGAATGAATATAATAAACAGAAACAGACTCATAGATACAGAGAACAAACTAGTGGTTACCAGTGAGGAGGGGGAGGGGCAAGATAGGGGAAGGGGATTAAGAGGTACAAACTATTAGGTATAAAATAAATAAGATACAAGAATGTAATGTACAGCACAGGGAATACAGCCAATATTTTATAATAACTTTAAGAGGAGTATAATCTATAAAATTTTGAATCACTGTGTTCTACACCTGAAACCAATATAACATTGTAAGTTAACTATATTACAATACAAAAAATAAAAGATCTTTCAATCACTATTAACTCCCTTGATCCTTTTCATTTAAAACAAAAACCAAATAAAAAACAAACTCTAATGAGAAGTAATTTATCTACAATGAAATACATATTTTTAAGTGCAAAGTTTGGTGAATTTTGATGAATATATACACCTATGTAATCAACACCACCGACAAGATAGAGAATATTTTCATCAACTCAAAATAATTCTTCATACTCTTTTACAGTGCAGACCCAGGCAATATCTGCCCTTCTTTCTATTACTATAAATTAGACTTCATATATTGAGAATTTCATAAAATTGAATAATACACTGTGTACTCTTTTAGATCAGACTCTTTGCGTTCAGCATGTTTCTGAGCTTCAGATATTTTGTGTGTATATCAATAATTTATAACTTTTTATTGCTGAGTATTATGTGAATACACCACAATTTTTCTATCCATCTACCTACTGATAGACCTTTGGGTTGTTTCCAGTTCAAGGCTATCATGAATAAACCTGCTATAAATATTTGTATACAAATATTCTTATAGACCTTTTCATTTTTTAGTGTGGGGTGATCATACAACAAAGTGAGAATGGCTGAACCCTTCTCCTTATGTTAGCTTACTTTTGTAAAACTCTAATCTTGGTTATGTTTTTAAATCAAATTGGATCACATCACTCAAACTATAATTCACATAATGACTATTTTTCAATTAAAATTAAATCCAACCACTTCATTTACTCTTTACAGCCTTGCATATTTGCCTCCAACTACATGTGCAATTTTAGCCTCATCACTCTTCCCTCTGTATACTTGATTTAATGTCACTGCCCCTGTTTATGTTTCCTTAATATAAGTTATTTCTTATTTATGTCTTTGTGCCAAATGGTCCACTTGCAGGAATGCTCTGCTATCTTATTGTTGCATGACTGCATGACTGGTATATATATATTTTTTCTTTCAAATCTCACCTTAAGTACCATTTCAGCAAAGGGAATTTCCTCTCTTAGAATTTAATGTCTTTCATTGTGCTTTTTATGTTCTAATATATTTGTTGTTTGTTTGATTGTATATTAGTATATAATATGTTTTATGTACTAGAATTAAAGCTCCATGAAATAAAAGATTATATGAATTGTTTATTGTATTTTCTTTAGTGCTTATAACATCCTTTGTTCTATAGTTGCTCTTCAATAAATTTTTAAGAGAGCAGCTGAAGAACATAACATAAGCTGATTCAATTTATGATGGTAATGCTCAAAAAGACCCACAATATGGCTTTATATTCTTAATGTTTTCCTTAATAAGTTTTCTTTCTGAAGCTGTTTCTGGCGTAGACAACTAACTCACTGTATGAATTCTTGCCATCTTCCTTTTAGTACTGAAGGTCCCCTTCTAAAGTTTTAAGTAAAGACATAGCTTCTTAGCCTTAGATTCCGTTTCTAAGGCATTCTGTGCTAGAGGTAGCCACATTTCAAATTTTAAACAGTGAAATGTGATCAACTCTCTAAACAATGAAATGTGATTAAGTAGACTTTAGACTTTCATACCTCTTCTGGAAGGCTGGAAAGTAATAACGACTGAAATAATAGTGGAAGCTATGTGTTGACGGTGGTGGAACTGCACTTCTAGCCCATGTTCTGAATGACTACAGGCATGAGTGTCTACCCACCTGCCGAGAAAATTACAGAGGTTAAAAAAAACTTGTGCAAGTCACGGTGTTTTAGGATCTTTGGCACAGCAGCTTAGCCATTACCTTCAGTAATATCTTCCAAGAGAACTATTTAATACCTTCTTCTCTCAAACCTCTAGGCCCTGGCAACTTTCACCTAATGAACTATTTTTGTTAAAAGGATCCCCCTTCATCTTCCTCAGCTCAATTCCGTCCATTTGTTTCCATTTCTTCCTTCCTGTCTGTAGCAAATGAAGAAGAATTCTGGCTGCAATTAAAGGAATTAAAGCATTTCTGATATTCTAGATGCTATCCTCTCATGAATTCTTGAGGGCATCACTTTTGTAACTATCTTGCTTTATTGCATCAGTTCCTTCTATCTACTGCATCATCCCATCCCAATTAGCATTTACAAGTGCCTTATATTTACCTTCTTGAAAAAAAAAAGAACTCCATTTTGGTTGCAGCCCCATTTCTCTGCTCCTCTTTACAGCTAAAGTTTCATTAGAGAATAATGTATATGCTCTGTCTATATTTCTTTACTCCCTATTCTTTCCTTAACTCACATCAATTAGGCTTCTTTCCAACCCATTCTAGGTACTATAGTTGAGCTAATAAACAGCATCCTTGAGATAAATCCAGTGACCTATTCTCTGTTCTCTCTTTCTTAACCCCAAAGATGAGCACTATTTTTTGAAATGGTGAATACACACACACACACAAAGAGAGACACATACATATAAATACACACACACACACATACACACACAGCTTTTTTTTTTGTGACAGCACACTTCCCTAATTCTCCAAACACACCAATTCTGTCTTAATCTTCTTGCTTCAATTTTTATGTAGTGCCTATGAATTTTGAGAGTGATGTGAGGCTGACATTTTATCCAGACCCTATTTTTCTTTAATATCCTTTTTATCTAAGGTCTAAATAAATTTAACCAAGGAGGTGAAAGATGTGTACATTGAAAACACAAGACATTGATAAAATAAACTGAATATGACAAAATAAAATGAAGATGTCCTGTGTTCATTAATCAGAAGAATTGATATTGTTAAAATGTCCATTCCACACAAAGCAATCTACAGATTCAATGCAATTCCTTAAAAAAATTCAATGACATTTTTCACAGAAATAGAACAAACAATCCTAAAGTTTGTATAGACCCACAAAAGACTCCCACAATAGCTAAAATAATCTTGAGAAAAAAGTGCAACTGGAGGCACCACACTTCTTGATTTCAAACTATAGTACAAAGCTGCACTAATCAAAACAGTATGGTACTGGCATAAAATCAAGCACATAGATCAACAGAAAAGAATAAAGATCCCAGAAATAAATCCATGCATATTTGACAAAGGAGCCAAGAATACTCAGTTGGGAGAAAGGATAGTCTTTTCAATAAAGAGTGTGGGGAAAACTGGATATCCATATGAAAGAAATGACATTGAACCTTTATATCACACCAATCATGAAAATTAACTTGAAATGTGTTAAAAACTTAAGCATAAGACCTGAAACCATAAAACTCCTAGAAGAAAACATGGAAAAAAATCTCCTTGAACTTGGTCTCAACAATGATTTTTTTTGTATATGACACTAAAGCACAAGCAGCAAAAGCAAAATAAACAACTGACACTACATCAGACTAAAAAGGTTATGCACAGCAAAAGAAATAATCAAAAAGAAAATGAAAAGGCCACCTATATACTGGAGGAAAATATTTGCAAGCTATATATCAGATAATGGATTAATATCCAAAATATGTAAGAACTCACACAACTCAATAGCAAAAAGGTTAATAATCTGATTAAAAAATGGACAGAGAACCTGAATAGACATTTTTCCAAAGAAGATATTCAAATGACCAACAGGTACATGGAAAGGTGCTTAACATCACTAATCATCTGGGAAATGCAAATCAAAATATACTTGTTTGAATGGCTATAATCAATGTGAAAATGTGAAGAAATGGACACATGCACCTTTGGTGGGAATGTAAATCGGTCCAGCCATTATGAAAAACAGTGTGGAAGTTCCTCAAAAAATTAAAAATAGAACTACCATGTGATCTAGCAACCTCACTTCTGTGTATATATCCAAAGGAGATGAAGTCAGGATCTCAAAGAGTATCTGCAGTCTTACATTCATTGCAGCATTATTCACAATAGCCAAGATATGGAACTTAAGTGTCCATCTATGAGTTAACTGGTAAAAAAAATGTTACACACACACACACACACACACACACACACACACACACAATAGCATATATATTATTCAGGCATAAAAAGAAGGCAATCCTGCCATTTGTGACAAAATGGATAGACTTTGAGAATTATCATATAAGTGAAGTAAGTCAGACAAATACAGTATGATGTCACTGTGTATGAACACTAAAAAAAGCCAAACTCTAGAAACAGAGAGTAGAATAGTGGTTTCCAGGGATTGGGTTGGGGAAATGGGGAGATGTTGGTCAAAGAGTACAAACTTCTAGTTTTAAGATGAAAAAGTTGTGGGAATCCAATAAACAGCATGGTGAATATAGTTAACTGTGTTGTATATACACTTGAAAGCTGCTAAGAGAGTAGATATTAAATGTTCTCCCTACAACAAAAATAGTAGTTATGTTAGGCAATAACCTTATGGTTAACTAACATTATTGTGGTAATTATTTTGCAATATAAACATGTAAGTCATCGCTTGTAAACTTTAAACTTACACAGTGTTATGTATCATTTATATCTCAGTAAAGCTGGAGAAAAAATGACTTTATTTAGAAGACTCAGTTTGTGGAAGCTAAATCCCAGATGCATTTACAGGGAAAACTTAGTTGCAGTTTAGTTACAGTGTGGTATTTTTCATTTATTTTATTGTTGATTTTCCCATATTTTTAGTCATCAATTTTTTTTTTAGAGACTGTTTATATTTGCTCTGCCATGTAGAAAATCTCATTTTACAAAGTGAATTTTAAATAAAATAAAAATAAAATTTATACATTTAAAAATCATTGAGACTCATTATTGTAAAAATGGCTTTACTGGGAATAGTTTTCAAAAATATCTAAAAGAGGAAGTTATGATCATACAGTAAAACCTTTAGTACATATACAGAAAAACCTATGTATCAAGGAGTGAGCAGGGACTAGTGGGCTGCAGTGAGGACAGTTCTTTAAAGAAATGGAAGTCAAGGAGCTAAGAGGCTAGAAATTTTGAAGTCGTCAAAGAGCATTTTGAAGACACCCCAACAAACTGAGTGCATAGATTATGGATAAAGGCTGTGAACCAGTTGTTAGATTCTTAAAGAATATGGGTCTTAACCCAAGGTCAATTAACGTCAATAAGTAAATAAGACAATGAGGTATTTAGGATAGAACAGTCACAGTTGTTTAGACTTCAATGGAACGATGGAACAAGATGTTTTAAAGGAAGTCACTCCTGGGCATATATCCAGAGAAAACCATAATTCAAAAAATACAGGTACCCCAATATTCATTGCAACACTATTTACAATAACCAGGATGTGGAAGCAACCTAAATGTCCATCAACAGAGGGATGGATAAAGAAGATGTGGTACATATATACAATGGAATATTACTCGGCCATAAAAAAAGAAGGAAAAATGCCATTTGCAGCGACATGGATGGACCTAGAGATTGTCATACTGCGTAAAGTAAATTCAGGCAGAGAAAGACAAATATCATATGATATTGCTGACATGTGGAATCTAAAAAGTGGTACAAATGAACTTCTTTACAAAACAGAAATAGAGTCACAGATATAGAAAATAAACTTATGCTTACCAAGGGGGAAAGGATGGGGAGGCATAAATTGAGAGATTGGGATTGACATATACACACTACTATATATAAAATAGTTAACTAATAAGAACCTACTGTATAGCACAGGGAACTCTGCTCAATACTCTCTAATGACCTATATGGAAAAAGACTCTAAAAAAGAGTATTCACTTTGTTGTACTGCAGAAACTAGCACAAAGTTGTAAATCAGCTATACTCCAATAAAAAGTAATTAAAAATAATTTTAAAATATGTAAAGGAAGTCTGAAGTAAGTACAAAAGGTATGTGGGAGGGATCTCAAAGGAGGTTAGCATCAAGAGTAAGCTAGGTTTCAGTTAAGACAGAAAGGCAAGGGAACCTTGTTGAAAAGAGCTTGGGGTTACAGGAAACTTGATTAACTATGTGATAATAGTTCCTGAGGACAAAACGGATGGATTTGAGTTTAGGAAGGAAAGAGAAGGTTGGGTCAAGACTAAGGAAACACATATCAATGTTCAGGTGATGGTGAGGTCAAGTATGAGTGCGTAGTGGAGGGGCTGGGGTTCACATTTCATCATTGACTGATAAAAACAGGTTTGAGAGGGACAAAAGTTTTAGTCTCAACAGTCGTTCTTGGCTGTGGTACCAAATAGTGCCTGAGTATTGTCTGAATTGGCTGGGCAATGTCATATCCTGAAACCACTAAGTCAACTGATAGTGGGCCCAGAAACTGCAGATGCTGCTTGCAACATGGGCTGGATGATATCTAAGAAACTTCTCACTCACGAGATATACTTAAGTTGGTGATGTATATTTCCTAGTAGTGACTTTAAATTTGCATGTGTGAATTATGAATGGATAGGTGCCTCTGTGTGTGATCGCAGTGTAAGGATGTCTGTAGACTGTATTTATGAATTTGTCTGGAGCTGCTCAGATAATTAAAGCAATGTACTTAGGAAGCCAAGTATACAGGTTCATTTCCTGTGAGGGCTTTTTACATCTGCAGAGTACACAACACATAATAGAGCCTTAATAAATGTTTGTTCTTTAAATGAATAGTGAATAAACACCTCACAGGGTGAAAGGGAATGTGCCTTTAAAGTTATTGTCACTGTCTAGGCCTTTATGCACAGCCACCATGTTCAGAACTTCATGCTTGAGTCAGTAAGAGAAATGTTGCAAGAGAGTGGGACAGATGAGCAAAATTATCGCTGATCTCAGACAAGCAACCAAAAGACACATTCTTCTAAGAGTATGAGTAATAACACGTAGTGTAGTGAAAAAAAGAAATGCTTCTGTTCTAAAATTCTCAATCCGAGAGTGGCATGGACATACATATACACTACCAAATGTAAAATAGATAGCTAGTGGGAAGCAGCCGCATAGCACAGGGAGATCAGCTCGGTGCTTTGTGACCATGTAGAGGGGTGGGATAGGGAGGGTGGGAGGGAGGGAGATGCAAGAAGGGAGAGATATGGGGACATATGTATATGTATAACTGATTCACTTTGTTATAAAGCAGAAACTAACACACCATTGTAAAGCAAATATACTCCAATAAAGATGTTAAAAAATTTTTTTAAAAATTAAAAAACAATAAAAAAGTAAAATTCTCAATCTTTCTGTCAAAAATATAAATGTTTTATAAGAATATAAAATAAACATAATATAATTTAACAATAAAAGTAACCAAAAACTTTATTCTTTTCAAATATTTGATAAAAGCATATGAATTAAATCTGAATAATAATATTTGATTAGCTTAATAAATTAAGATAGCTATTTTGCTAGCATTTTCTTATTTCCTTACTATCATATATCTTGTGACAATTTTTAATACATTTATATGTTTTCTCATAGGGTGCAAATTTTATGTAAGCTACATAATAAAATTAAAGCATTTTGCTTAGGATGTTGCATATTTTTATGTAAACTCTAAAATATTTTTCCCTTGTTGGTTTCCATGAATAGACTCTAAATATCTCCATGGGTTGAAAAGTATGTACATGTAATTTAACATATGCTCTTCATAAAAATGCAAAATTAAAGAAATAATGCAGAAGGAAAAAAAAAAAAAAAAACTATTCTTAATCACCTCAAAGAGAAAATAGTTTTAACCTTTAGGTTGTTTCCTTTCGTACTTTTCTCTATGCATAATATTTTTATCAGGGGATATAATATATATATACTTTTGTATCCCAAACTCCTTTACATTATAACATAAACAGACTTCTATTAACAACTTTTGAATGGTTACATATTTCCCATATATTATTTTAAACAAAATGTATTTATAGAATGCTTAGACACTAATCTAAATACAGAGATTATAGAGGTAAATAAAACACACTGTTGGGGAGGGGGAAACTTCTCCTTTACCTTTCTTGAGTTCTTTTGACTGGTGTAATAATTAGATTGACACAGGATAGACTAACAGGAGAAAAAAGAAAAAAAAAAAACAGATTTAATTCGTACTCCCAAAGTTCTCATAGAAATGGAGACCAAAGAGTGGCCAAAGTAGGCAGATTTTAAACTTTTTAGACAAAGAAACAATAAATTTGTGAGTAATTGACAGCACAGAGAAACTTAGGCTTTGGGTGCTTAATTAGTGAAGAATCTAAACAGAGTTTGGACTTGGATAGTAAATTAGTAAAGAAGTAACAAGGTTTATACAGGCTTCTGGGCCCTGAATTCCCTATCTCTGGAGATAAGGGTGTCCTTCTACATCCAGATGCAGGAAGGGCACCTTTCACATGAGAGATTATTTCTTGTTCTCAGGCAGACAAAGTGTCCCTCTTGAATGGGCTGTTTCTTAAGTAACTTTAATTCAAAATAATCAATATGTCACTTCAGCATATTTTGGGGTGGCCTGCACTGAGCCCCAACAAGACCAAATCTCCATCATTAAACAATTCTCTCATATTGGAAAATATTTTGAATGACAGTTAATCCAAAGGAACACAAATTTACCAAAGCACTATGTTTGCCTTTGACAACCTGGAAGAGAAAAAAAGTATTTGTCGTATCACAGCTTTTCACATATGTCTAATGTAATTGTTAGTTTATTTTAACTTCGTTTTATTTGGAAGACAAAGTTTTACTTTTAAATCTAAAATCTACTTGTCTTAAAACTAAAATTAAACAAATAAAACCCCAACCATAAATGAACAGAAGCAGGGTCTTGATTCTTAAGCATCACTAACTTGATTTTAGGATCTAACTTATTTTAAATAAATAATGAGAAACAGTAGTGCCCTGTGGCTTCTCATATAAAAAGTTTTTATGTTCACATATCAGCCAGACTGTCATTGTCCTACATCTGTTATATGGCAGCAACATTATTTATTATGTCTTTGTTCAACCAAAAGGCTCTTTGGTTTTGCTTTTACCCCAAATTTAACAGATGAACTGTGTTATCTCTGCACAGAAGTTATTTTTACTCTTTAACTTGTGAAACTTAACTGCTTGCATGTTTAAAAGCAAACAAACTGTTGCTTTCTGCCTCAATGCCACAAAAAACCTGGACCATCTGTAGCTCATCACTTTCTTGGTCAATTATAGATGAACAAAGTCCTGAAAAACTGAATAGATAATCCATCAAATAAAACCAAGGGCATGAGGCTTTCTTAAAGCAATTTCCCAATCAAGGTAGTAACTGCTATTGTTTGATCATGCTCCCTGTTTTATTTCCTTGGGCATGAAATGGCACATGGAAAAGACATTAGCCTCCTGAGGGACTCAGTATGGTCATTTCAGTTTCTTAGAGGAAGCTGAGAATTAACATTTTAAAAAAATGCCATGTTATACAGCAAAGGTTTTATGATTTCTGGTGGAGTAACTTCAGTAACTCTATGATTTCACTTAAAGAAACCTCAACATTGAAAAATTAAATTTCAATGAACACTATAAAAATTAGGTAGAACACACTGATTTATAAATATAATTGGTTTTACATTATTATTAATATCTGGCTTTATTGTATTTTTATCATATTTTTATGTATACTAAACCATAATAATTTGCCATATTATATTTTTACTGTTTTTTTTAACCAATACGGAAAATATGTGATTGTGCAGTGTTGAAGTTATAAAATATGTTTTGATGTGAGAATATGTTTTGGAAATTTGTTTAGGAATGGGATATTTTGGAAATCAAATATGATGATTTATAAAGGATAAAAGGGATTTCTGTGTTCCTAAGCCTTGCTTTATCAAAGATAATTACTGGATGGTGTGGGCAAGTTCTGACTCTCTCCACGCTATGTTCACCAAACACCCTAATTTTCTAGTCTTCAAGCTCATTTTATTTATATTTCTTTGTACTTTGTACTTTTCCCTCTGTCTGTAATTCTTTGCCCTAGGAATTCTCATTGCTGACTGCTTACTTACAGTTAAGATCACACTTGAAATTAGTTCCTCCCATCACCACCAAATCAAAACTAGACTTTCAGTCTTCTCTTGCCAACTGTTCTAAATCACGTCAACCTGGATTTTCAGCCCTCCTTTTTCCTTCCTTCCTCCGTTCCTCCTTTTCTTCCTTTCAGCATGTATCACTACTGAACTATCTTGTTTATTTGTTTCTACTTGCAGATCAGTCCTCTCCAACCGCCCCCACCATATATACTCTCTGTATTTTTAACACTTTATTCCCAATACATAGAATGGTATCTGGTAAATAAATATTTGTTGAATAAATTAAAGAAAAGTAAAAAAATAGATTCAAGCAAAGTTCCTTATACATCTTAAAGAGACAATAAAAATAAGATTTTCTCTGAATCTCTTATATTTGAATTATTCTGTGTATACAAATATATGATATTCTGGTTGGTATATAGTGGTGTCTAGTGTTTTAATTTACATTTACTCATAGAATTTTATTATTATTATTTTCTAGCTATTCTGGATTATCAGTTCTGGTTTTCTCCTTCACCTTACAGTTATTTAAAAGAATTTCTGGTAATCTTGTTTTCAATTTCCAGATCATTTTGATGTTTGTTTATGACTGACTTTAATACTTCTCTCTCATTTTTATTCATTATGTCCATAAAATGTTTTCTGTATTAATTACCTTTTGAAATGTATGTAAATTACCTTTTGAAATGTGTGTAACATGTGGTCACATTTGGTAAATCAATCTTCCTTTTGTCCCTAAAAAGTATTATTCCAATATAAAATAGGGTTTAAAATTTCCCTGTTGGTTCAATACTAATAATTATTATATTCAGATTCTTTATATTTTATTAACTTCTTTTCTACTAAAGCAAAGTTTAACAGTGATGAGCAAAAGTATATACTAATACTGAGTTTCCTTTGGTTTCTTTGTATAGTTTATGTAGATTTTTCATGATGTATATTTATACTAGGATATTTGGCTTTTAAGCATTCATGATATCAAATTACCCTTATGGATTATACTTTTTGTACCTTTCTGTGTTTCATTTAACACTTGTTACCTTGAATTTATACTTGTCTGATACTTATATGAAAAAAATCTAACTTCTTTTTTTAGTATTATCCTGATCTTCTCATCCATCCTTGTCATTTCAAACTTCCAAATCACTATCTTATATTATATAATGCAAAGATGGGTCTTTTTTATTGATTCAATAGGTAAGTTTATTCCATCTACATTTATACAGAAATTTCTTTGTTTAGATTCTGCTTCTTTATTTTATTATGTGAATTCTTGCTTTTAATGCTTTTGTATTTCATATTTTCTAATATACGGTATGGGTTTTATTGTTTCCCATTTATTTTTGCTTTGGTTTCTTTCTCAGTGTTTCCTCATTCAATTTCCTTTAGTAGTTACCTTTCTGCCTTTATAAAATATACTTACAAAACACACTTATCCACTTGTTAATTTTTTTTTTCCACTTGTTAATTTTTAAGATTAGTACACAATTTGTTTTCTTTTTCGACATTACCTCATTCTTTATACTTTCTGTATTATGATTATTTTTTCTAATTATTCTAAATTTTGGAATATATTCATTATGTTCTACAATAATAATTCCCATAACTAAATTTATATGCACTGAATTGTTTAAAAATATCTATATTTAGTGCCAATACCTTTTCTATAACATTACGTGAGCCTCTCAGAGAAAATCCCAAATTTAGCATCATTAATCAAGTATAATGATCTTTATTTATTAACTGAAGAGATAAGCCTAATTCACTAAGATCATAGTTTTTAAGCAAGCTATACCAAGGTCAATGAGAAAACATTTCTGGGGTGACCATGCCATCCAATTTTCCAGAGACTGTTCTGGTTTTAGCACTAAAGTCTCATTTCTGAGGAGCCTCCTCAGTCTCAGGAAAACTAGCATCATTAGTCATCTTACTTTTGCCTCTGTGTAGTTATTGCACTTTGGTGGTGAGCCTGGCACAGCTGTTGATGATCAGGACCAGCAGTTAAAGTAGTGAAAGAGTAAATAAGATGAAGGTCTCTATCAGTCCATCAACATGTCTAATGGCAATGATCTTCTACAAGTAAGGTCTACAGCTTCAAATCTATCTTCTAAATCCCACTCAAGTTTCTCCTCATGTCAACTCTAACCCAGTATCATAAAGAAAAGGAGGTTCTGGGAAATGTAGTTCCCATGCTGACCACATCAACACTGGACAAGCCAGCACACCTAAGAAAAAGGACATGGATAAATAAGAGTAAATGAGCATTAGGGATACAAGGAAAGAGATTTATAATTCTAGAGTTTACTGTTTCATAATTTCAGAAGTACAATGATTTTGGATAATAAAAAATGTCAGCACACGATAGGGAAATTGGGAAGATAATATGTAGTTGAGCTAAAGTGTCCGGGATTGAGAAGGTCAAGGAAATGACAGATAGAATTGATTCACGTGATTACAATTTCATCTTGAAACAAAAATATTGTGAACAATGAGTGACGGCTAATTGTATAATGGATAAAAAATGGTGATTAGGAGGGGTAAAGATACATAATATGATGGAGAGACCATCACCAATGAGGATGCAGGAGACCACAGATTCCTTTCCTCCAAATCTAAAAGAATAAACAACTTTCCTTTGAGAGGGGCAGCATTCTCAGCATGGGTCTGCTTCTTGGCAAAAAGTTGAAGGAAATTTTTAGTGCATCTGTAAATAAAATTCTTAGTCATGAAACAGGTGTTCTTGCATACATAATAGAAAAAGTTGGATGGAAGCCTGTCGTTGAGATGTTGGATCGGAGCAGAAGTGATTAAACACTAAGGACATTTAACTGTATGAAAATATATACAATTAAAAGGCTTATGACTTTATCAATGATCAAGGATAACTGAAATGTTGGACATAATTTCTTCGTCTAAGCTTAAGTTTTAAAAAAGATAATAGTAATAAATTAAATGCGAATAACAACATTTTTCCTGGTAGATGAGGAGACACTTAGAATGATAAGGACTCTTCTGTTGCCTCTCGGGATTCTACACTGCAGATAGATCTTGTATCTGCTGGTTGAACAACTTTTATTCCTCTGAAATGAGTCAATGTTGGTCTGGACTAATTAAGTGAGCTCTAGGAAGGGGCACATAACTTAGAGGAATTGTCTGTACTTAAAAGAGAGAGAGACAGTATCCTTCTGGCTGATTATCTTAGTGTTTCTATAGATCTATCAACAAAAGCCATAGTCACAAGGCCTGGCTTCTGGCTACTATGGAAAGAAGAAAATCCACTATGATTCCATAAAAGCTAGATAGCCTGTTAAGAAGAGGATTTCTAGATATGTAGAATATTGGGAGGTGTGTCTAAGTTAAAGAAACTTTAATGGAAGTAAAGTCCTAGGCCTAGTAGCTTTGAATCTGAAAGGGCAGAAAGGCCATGGTCTTGGGTAGAATGGCTTTTGAGGTTGTGCAGTATCCTGGTGAAAATGAAAAGTTATTCCCAAAATGGATGCCTTAGATCAATATTTTTCACAATATATGTTGGTGTATAACATAAGCAAAGTACAAAGACCGTAAGACTGGAGCTCCATGAAGAAAACACAGCAATGTATCTACCACCAAGATCAAGATATAAAACAGTACCAGCACCTCAGAGGACTTCTTTGTGCCTTATCCCACTCATTAATATTCAAAGATAACCAATCTCCTGATTGCAAAACAATATCACTCATGAACATAGGCACAAAAATATTCAAACAAAAATAGTAAATCCAATCCAGCAATATTTAACAATATAATATATCATGACCAAGCAGGTAGAATAAGCAGAAATATAGAATAGGTTAAATATTTGACTATAATGTTTATGTAATCACCAACATGCTAAAGAAAAGAAAAAAAAAGAAAAACATATGGTTGCATCAATAGATGCAGACAATTTTTTTGACTTATTCAACATTGAGTTATGATAACAGACTCTTAACAAATTAAGAATTAAAGGGAATTAACTTGATAAAAGCTATTTACAAAAACAATTCCAGCTAATATTATATTTAAATGATGAAAGTCTAAAAACATATTCAGTATATCAGGAACAAAGCAAAGATATCTTCTTTCACTCTACTTAATAGTGTAGTGGAGTTCCTAGCCAGTGAAGTAAGGCAAGAAAACACAGGAGCATAGAGATTTGAAAGAAATAAATAAAAATGTCTATATCCACAGAAAGTATGATTTTCTACATGTAAGAATAAAGAATCTACACAAAAGTTAATGAGACTGAGTTAGCAAGGCTAGAGAATACTAGATTAATATTCATTATTATATACTTGCAAGGAACTATAGGAAATTGATCTATAAAATATTATTCATTATAATAATACCCATAAATATAGAATACTTATGCATAAATCTAACAAAATACTTGCAAGGTGTATGTTCTCTAAATATGAAATATTGTCAATTGTTATTAAATACCTAAAAAAGTGAATCTATATACTGTATTCATGGATCAGAAGACAGAATATTGTCAACATGTCAAGTTGCTCTAAATTGATATACAAATTCATTGCAAACCCAGTCAAAGTCACAAGAGGATTTTTGTTGTAGAAATCAACAGGCTGATTTAAAAATGCACATAGAAAGGTCAAGGATATGTGAAATAATTTTGTGAAAGAAGAATAAAGTTTGAGGACTCAAATTATTACTCAAAATATTACTATTTACATTCACTAAAAAGTCACTATCAAGGCAGTTTGAAAAGTTTTTAAAAAGGTCTTAGAAGAGGGCTGGCAAACTTTTCCTGTAAAGGGTCAGATAAAAAATATTTTAGATTTTGCAGGCCAAAGTCTCTTTCACAATTCAACTCTGACATGGTATCATGAAAACAATCATAGTTATTATGTAAACAAATGAGAATGGTTTTGTTCTAATCAACTTTACTGGCAAAAACCAGGGGCAGGCCATAACTGGCCCATGGGTCATAGTTTAGTAAACCCTGAGATAGATAATCCAAAAATATATCCACATGTATGTGGTCAATTGATTTCCAACAAAGGTGTAACGTATGTCAATGGAAAATGGACAGTCTTCAACAAATAGTACTTAAAAAGTTGGACAACCATGTGCAAAATCGTCCCATAATTATAACCATAATTTGCACTACATATGCATATATTGAATCATTCTTTGCACCATAAACATATGTTAATTCAAAATGGATCATATGTAAATTATTTCTCAAATAAGCTGATAAAAATTGCTCATAGACTTTAATGTAAAACTAAAGGTAAAAAAATTTCTAGAAGAAAATATAAGAGAAAATCTTTGTGATTTGAGTTACCACATACTTCTTTGATAGGAAGTGCCACCATAAAATAAACCATAAAAGAAGATAATTAATAAATTGGACTTTGCCAAAACCAAACACTCCTGCTCTTTGAAAGACTTTAAGAAATTGTTTATAAGGTCACAATTGGAAGAAAATATTTGTCAACATATATCTTATCAATGACTCGTATCAGGAATACATTCTTTTAAAAATAAAAAGAAAAATATCTCTTGAAACCCAATATTAGGAAAACAACCTAATAAAAAATATTTGGGCAAATAACTTGAATAGACTTTTTAGCAAAGAAAATGTTTGGATTGCAAACAAGCACGTAAGAAGACTCATCATCATCATAGGGAAATGTAAATTTATTCCACTGTGAAATACCACTACAAAACTACTACAGTGCCTAAATTTTTTTTAAAAGAAAAAAATTATATTACAAAGTATGGGTGAAGATGTGAAGGAACTGAATATTCTATATCGTTAATGAGAATGTAAAAGTATACAGCCAATGTGGAAAACAAAGTGGTATATTCTCATAAAGTTAGCATGCAATTAACACACATGTAAGCATGGAATTGTCTAGATTGAGGCAGCTCTATGCTTAATCCCCAAGAATGCCTGGAATCTGGAACTGACCCTTAGCCAAAATCAGAATATGGCTAGCTAGTGTTTTTAATGCAACCTTTAAAGTCAAAACTCTCCTAGAGGCACTTTGTTCTATCTTGTCAGCATTGTTTAGTGATGGACTGGTTTTCACTACATGATCATTGAGATATGAAGGCCCTTCTGTGAAACTGTGTCTCGGTGTTTCTGAAACTGGGATGCATTGCTCATTACTTTGTGGTTCATAATCCAAAATTGAGGTGAGCCTATGTGACTAATAAAGAACACTGGGGAGCTGCCCCTATGAATTTTTGGAGTGTTCTATGATGTCTGCACTTTCTTTTTACCCACTATCGTATATCCTTGGCCTTTATTAAAACTTTATGCAAGTATATTGTGTGGAGTGCGAGTCCTTTGAATTATCCAATCCTAATGGATGGGTTGCAGTTCACGCTGTGAGGGGGATAAACTGAAATAACCCTTAACTCTAATTAAGATGATGGGGAGGGATTTGTTTGTGAGAAAGAGAAAAGAGGAAAGAGGTGGTTGAGAAACTTTGTTGGCAGAATGGCTTCCTGGTTGCCCTTGATTTGAGGCTGCTCAACAACTGTGATTACTGATGGAAGCATATTAGTGGTACTTGCAGGTGGCAAATTCATGGCTGGGAGATGGCTAATGTATTAGAAAAAAATCAGGCATATAGAAGGTGAGCAAATAATACTGTATGTTAGCTGCTTCTGTCTGTTTTGGTGAAATGGAAAGTAAAAGAAAAATAGCTCCAGGCTTCCAGAGCCACCTTGTTACGGCTGATGGTTCAGTCTAGAAAGGGGAGAGATGTGACCTTAAAGGGGCAGATACCACTTTTGACCAGAATGCAATCTGTCTGACTGATAATCAATAAAAATACAGTATGGTGTACATGTGCACAGAATCAGGAATATGGGAATTATAGGAATATAGGAATATTCAGTCAATAGTTAAATTACTTTGTGGTCTCCCTGGGCAACCTCCTGCTGAGATATTTTACTGAGCCTCTTTTGAAATAGATTTTATAAATTAGTGATAAAGAAGCAACTTCTATTGATTGAGATACTGTCAGTTGGAAGGGCTTGTTCAGTCTTTCTCAGGGTCCACAGTTAGATGCAGGTTTTTCAGAAATATGGGTAAGTGGACAAACTCCCAACTGAGTGGAATAAAGACGGAGTTCAAACATAGGCCTTGACAAGTTAATTTTCCTATTATCCCTTTTGATACTTATAGATTCTTTTTGTAAGGCTGGTAAAATATTGAGAATGCAATCAACGTTGGACTTTTTATACGATGCTAACAAAGTTTCCCATAATTCTATGCCTTTGACCCAAGTAATACTCGATGCTTTGATAAAAGATATTCTCAGCTCCTTATGAGACTCTGTTGTTAGGAGCAGGGGCATGCAGTAGGGAGAGTAATGTGGGGATGTTTTTGCCAGTCTCCTTGTAGAGCTCCAACCAATGGGGATGAATGATGAGAAAGTGTTTAATATTACTCATTTATCTTCTCTTTTTTTCATTTTATTGCTAATTAGCCATCTGGACATTGTTGAAGTTACTAAAATTTTAATAGATTGCTATAAGACATTAGTAATCTAGCTGTCCCAACAACAACTCAAAACGTTAAAGGATTTTAATGTATTAATTTAGCCTGACTTTGAATTTTGATGATGTTATAAAAGAAGAAACTTCAGGCCCTTCAGAACCCATGATTATTAAAATGAGTGTTAAGTAAGAGAGATGATTATGATTCCAAGTGACAGGACCAAAAATCTCTTGGTGAAATTCACAGTAGGGGATCTGAGGTCATTTGCATAAGTATGGATAAAGTGGACTGAGGATTGTGAAGAAACTTCATAGGGTCTGTTGAATGCTCATGCTGATTAGCCTGACCAAAGTACAGGTCCCAGCAAAAATGGTAAACTTCTTACATAACTTCAATTGGAGTTAAGAGAAACATTATTTCAACAACAAAAAATGCATTGTCTTTGACAGCTCCAAAGGTATTGTTTGAGATGTTTGGTTTCTGGAGAAATCCCATATCATATCTGGGATTCTATTAGCTTCTAGTCACAAGGTTACCAGAAGAAATGAATTTAAGGAGGCTCTGAACAACAGAAGTCTTTGTTGGAGTTTCTAAGAGACACTGCTCAATCCCTTTGTTTCTTACAGACACCCCATGCTCCAATAATATTGGAAGTATCTACTAGTTCAATCATGCTGATTTGAGCCTTGGGCAGAAACCTGTTTGACTTCCTGTGGAATACATATTTTCTAATTCTTTTTTTTTTTAGTTCTGTCAATTTTCCTTTATAAAATTGTTACTGGGAATGTATCAATTTATAATTATTTTATCTGACTCATGATTTAAAACTATAATGTGAAATGCCTTCTTTACAATGGTATGACTCGTCATTCTTCATCTAATAAGATAGGTACATCAGATTTTTCCTGATCCATTTTTGCATGCTACATAATTTTCCATACTCTAACTTATGTCATCTGCTGTTAAGAAACATAGACTTTGTTTTACTTTCCTACTAAAAGTTACTTTTCTATAATACTTGGAATATTTGCTCTGTTTACATATTGTGTAATCATTGCTGTATTTAGTTTAAATCTATTAGCTTTCTTTTGGTTTCTACTTGCTGCTTGTCTTTGTTGTTTCTATTTTGCTTTTTCTTTATTTTGGATTAATCAAGATTTTCTTTTAAAGAATTTCATTTTTCCTATTATCTTGTTAGTTATATACTAATTTATAATTTTCTAGTATACTCTATAATTGACAGTAGACTTCATAGTGGCTGCTTGAGATTTTTATTCTAAACATTTTGTGAAAAATGGAAAGATATGAAAATATTTTAGCTTTGTTTTCACCCTTGATTTTGGCCTATAATTAATAGGTATTTTAATTTCACATATAGTTACAGGTATACATTAGACTATTGTTATTAATATTATTAATATTATAGCTTTTTTGATAAATTTATTTTTGGCTGCATTGGGTCTTCGTTACTGGGTGCAGGCTTTCTCTAGTTGCAGTGAGCGGGGGCTACTCTTTGTTGCGGTGCACAGGCTTCTCACTACGGTGGTTTCTCTTTGTTGTGGAGCATGGGCTCTAGACACACGGGCTTCAGTGGTTGTGGCATGTGGGCTCAGTAGTTGTGGCATTCAGGCTTCAGTAGTTGTGGCTCATGGGGTCTAGAGCACAGGCTCAGTAGTTGTGGCACACGGGCTTAGTTGCTCCATAGCATGTGGGATCTTCCCAGACCCGGGCTCGAACCCATGTCCCCCACATTAGCAGGAAACTTCTTAATCACTGTGCCACCAGGGAAGTCCCTATTAATATTATAGTTTTAAACAGTGATCTGTTTTGATAATTATCCACAAATATATATATTTCAATATCATCATTTCTTTTAAAGTCTACCTGAAATCATTCTCTCTTTTTTAAAAAATAAGTTTATTTATCTTATTTTATTTATTTTTGTTTGCGTTGGGTCTTCATTCCTGCTCACGGGTTTTTCTCTAGTTGCGGTGAGTGGGGGTCTACTCTTTGTTGTGGTGCATGGGCTTCTCATTGCAGTGGCTTCTCCTGTTGCAGATCACAGGGTCTAGGCGTGTGGGCTTCAGTAGTTGTGGCACATGAGCTCGAGAGTGCAGATTAAGTAGTTGTGGTGCATGGGCTTAGTTGCCCAGTGGTAACTGGGCCAGGGCACAAACCTGTGCCCCTTGCATTGGCAGGTGGATTCTCAACCATTGCACCACCAGGGAAGCCCTGGAATCATTTTCTCTTCATCTTGAAGAATTCTCTTTAGTATTTCTTTTAGTACAGGTTTACTGACAAATTCTATCTATTTTGTGTGTGTGTTTGTGCTGACACAAACACACATAGTTTGGAGCTCATTTTTTCAAAAATGTTGAAGGATTTTATGTTGAAAAAATTTTCTTTACTCATTATAAAGATTTTTTAAAATGTTTCTTCTGGCTTCTATAATTTCTTTTTAATGTTAACTGTCGGTTTTAATTTTACTCTTAAAGTAATAATGATATTTTATTCTTTCTAGATGCTTTCAATTTCAAGATCTTCTCTTTGAATATAATTTTCCACTCTTTAACTTTATACACCTATATTTAATTATAACCTGACAATAATTTAATTAAATATAATCTATATTTAGTTATATTTTATCTTGCTTGAATTTTGCTGAGAGGCTCATCACTTCAATCCAATCATGAATTCATTAGGCAGGGCTTGGTTGATGTTGTAATCATACCCATTGCACATCTGGCTCATTTTTGTTTCTCATGTCATACCCTCAGATTTTTAAATTAGAATCTAGCAGATTCTAATCTTCAGTTTCTCAGATGTGCCCTTTTTGATTAATATTAATTAATATCAAGTAATCTACTTACTCTCTTTGCTTCCACAGATCTCTGAAGTGTTTAAACATAAATAAAAATATACACACACTTATTAAATATATATACATTTCTGTGTAAATTACCACTTATAATTTTAATCATTAATATATTTTCATATAATTTTATACACACATGTAATTTTACCTACCTCTTCCTAGTTTTTGCAGTAGAAGCATTTGTCTACTATGCTCAAATATATCCTTCTTATAAGCAGACCATACAAATTCTGGACTAATATTTTGAAAACAACAATATCAACAAACTGACCCCAATGGCCCAAATTTTGTGTGTAAATAATCACACAATGGAATATATTTTGAATAGCATCTATTTTTTTGTGGCTGTTCTAGAAATATTATCTTTTACTTGCTGCTCTTCATTTGCTAGATTAGTAAATTCAGGAATATATGTGTATGTTTACATACCTGGCTATATTCTGATTTGGGCTATGGGTAAAAAAATGTGTGAAATTTATTACCCAAATTCATTTAAATGGTAAATACTCATTAATAATCCTACACTTATTAATAGTCTTTCTTTACCTCAAACACTGGTGTACAGTGTTTCACATAATAACAAGCTTGTTTTAAAACAACCTTATTTAATTGGAAATATTAAGAAGTTTCTGAATAATACTAAATTTGTTTCTCTGGAGAATCAATCTGATAAAATAATACAGTATACTACAGTAAAATTGACATTGTTCAATATCAAAGATATGATTTTGGGGAAAATATCGAGTTGAGTCTGTGAGTTTTTAAAAGCTGGAAAAATTACCACACTTGTCTTTACCATTGGCTTCAGAGAGAAAATTATTGAAAGCCCCATTACCCAGCTTTGCTTTTCCTTACTTTAATAAGAGGTAAAATACTAAAGAAATAGTTATACCAAAAGCTGATAGCAAGTAAATTAATATAATATCCCTCTAGTTATCAATTGTTAGATTTTTCTGAAAACTTGTGATAATAGGATCATTTTTAGCTATTCATTCTAATAAAGATAAAAATGCGGCTTAAAAGATGTAAAAAGTGAACCTATTGGATCAAAAAATAATTCTCTTGGTTAAAATAGACTTCAGGAGGAAAAAATCCTTAATTGATGTTATATATGAGAAAAATGTAAGTGCTTGTCAAATTTAAACGTTCAAAGATGTCTAATAAAAGCATATTTATAGAAAAGTTTTATTAGACTAGAATAAAAATTCAAATCCCTACAGAGGTTGCTACAGATATGAATTATTAGGCTCAAAGAAGCCATGTATATTCTTCAATCATTGCAAAATTAGTAATGGCTGAAGGTCATATAAAGTTGATGTCCTTGTTGTTATTCAATTTTTTTCCTTTTTTATATTGACAAATATCTATTTTTTTTTACTATTATCTATTTATGTATCATAAAGAGAAGGCATCTTTAGTTAAAAATTAATATTATCACTTCTCCTATCTCTCCAATATTACAACATTCTTTAATTCTATATTTATGTTAAATTCAACATACTAATTTTATTAATAATTTTTTAACAATCAATATTTATTTATATTTATACTCATATTTACCTTTTATGTTGCTCTTTAATTCCTTCCTTCCTGCAGTATTTTGGTCTGGTATTATTTTCTTTCCTCCTGAATGACTCTCTTTGGACTTTCTTTTAGTTCAGTTCTGCTGATGTTGAAGGCTTACAGCTTTTATTTGGCAGAACATGTCTTTATTTTGACTTCGTTTTTGGGGGGCGGGTATAGAGCTCTTTATACAATTTACCTTAAAGATGCCATCCATAAACTTCTGATTTTCAACATTTCTGAAATTTAGTTTTGAAATTTTATTTTTGTTTCTTTAAAGATAGCATGGTATTTTTTCTTCTCTTGGAAGATAGTTCTCTTTACCTCTGGTTTTCTTTGTATTTATTCTGATTGATATTTGCACAGCTTCTTGAATCCATTTGTGAATTTTGGAACCCTGTCAGCTACTACATTCTTAAATACTGCTTTAATCCTATTCACTCTCTCTCTCTCCCTCTTTCCACCCCTCTTCTGGGACTTCATTTAAGAATATGAAAGATTTTTTCACTGTGTCCCTTATAGCTCAATCTCACACTTTTTTTCTTCCTATTTGCATCCTTTCCTTATCTGTGCTTCGATCCAGATATTTTTCTGACCTGTCTTTCAGTTTACTTATGTTCTGTTCTGTTACAATGAACTTGCTTTTAAATCTATCTATTGAGCACTTTCTTTTGGTTATTGTATTTTCTGGTTCTACAATGTGCATTTGGATTTTTTTTTTTTGTGGCATATTTCAATTATCTGATGCTATTTACCTTCATTTCTATTTTAATGTATTATTCTCTATTTTTGTAAACAGGTTAACCTTAACCACTTTAAAGATGTGTCTGAAAATTCTGAAGGCTAGATCATCAGGAGAGTTCTATTTCTTTTCTTTCGGCTTTAGGTCAGTTGATGCTCTCTTATGCAGTGTGATTCTTTCTTTTGACCTAGAGAATTAACTTTTCTCTTTGCTAGGAAGATGGAGTGACTAATCACCTTAATTCAATCCAGACAAAAATGACTAAAAGTTGTATTACACTTCGGATTAATCTCTACTCTCTCTGGGTCATGTCTGATCCTCAAACATAGCCTTTTAGTAGTTCCATCTGAGCATGGGGTGTTATGCAACTCTGATGTGTACCCAAACTACACTGTGATTCGGGTCCCTCAAGTACCTGTTTGTTATCTTTTGTGTCTTAAAAATTGCTACATGACTTTTTTCCTCTGATTCTTAGTATCAGACCATTCCTGCAGGACTTTGCTGAGATCATTAGCCTCTTGCTCTGTTCTTAAATTGGAAAATGTCCTGAGGGACTGCCACAGAATGTCATGCCATATTTTACCACAACTCCCTTTTTCCTAGAATTGTGTTCTCTCAAGGCCTTGTTACCTTAGAAGATCTCTGATGCCTTCAAGTATAATTAATTTGTTTGTTTATTACTTTTTTCTTATCAGTGGGTTTCTCTTATTCCCTTTAGGACAGTTGGTCTGCTGCAAGATAATCCATCTTTTCCAAAAGCAGAATTATAATGTTCTTGTAATTTGCTCAAACCATTTAACTTATAATTTAAGTAATCATTTACAAACAATATTTTATTGTCAACTTTGAGGACAAGATGTGTGGATGTCTGTCTGCCATCAGAATTATGTCTCAACTATTCTCAATTGCAAGTGACTGGGTAAAAAGTCTCAACCAAATTTGAGGAAATAACATAAGTATGTAAATTTCCCATGAGATAAGTTGTTATGCTGAAAGGAGAGTTCATCACATATTCTTGAATAATTTGCCTTTCTTCCTAAATAAAAATTATTCTTTGTAAAGAATAAATGCACATATATTTTAAAATAATTTGGTAAATAGTAATTAGTCACCATCTAAAGAACCACAATTTTTAAAGAGTTCTGAAATCTATTAGGAAAAAATAATTTGTGTTAGATCTCTACCTCACACCATATATAAAAATAAACTTTAGCCATTCTTATAATTTTTCTTTTTTTTTTTTAATTTATTTATTTATTTATTTATTTATTTGTGGCTGTGTTGGGACTTCGTTTCTGTGTGAGGGCTTTCTCTAGTTGTGGCAAGTGGGGGCCACTCTTCATTGCGGTGCACGGGCCTCTCGCTATCGCGGCCTCTCTTGTTGCGGAGCACAGGCTCCAGACGCGCAGGCTCAGTAATTGTGGCTCACGGGCCCAGTTGCTCCGTGGCATGTGGGATCTTCCCAGACCAGGGCTCGAACCCGTGTCCCCTGCATTGGCAGGCAGACTCTCAACCACTGCACCACCAGGGAAGCCCTAGCCATTCTTAATATCTGAAAATAACAAAAATTAAGTGAAAATACAGAAGGCATGAGATAATAGTTTAAGACTTACTGTGTGGAGGTCTTCCTAAGTAAGAAAGGAATCCAGAAACCATCATATACAAAAGTGATAGATGCAGCTATAAAAATTACCCATAGGTATACCCTTTCCAACCTTTGGTGTCATGATTGCTTGATCTCTGAACATCTGGGAGTATTTTTATCCTCTTCACTGTTGACACTTGCTCCCAAAGTCATATAATCAAATTCTCAGCAACAAAAACTAATTCCCGAAATCTCAACTTCTCAAGTAATTTCTGGACACACCACTGAAATAATTTCTCAAATTCATTGTGACATCAAACCAATTAATTCAATTTTATTTTCACTATTTCTACAATTCCAACTTTCTTGATGTTTCAAGAAAATGTTTCTGATCTACCCTTTTTAGATACGTCTTTGTAAATTATTTTTTCTTTTCTTTTTTTTTTAATCAGTCATCAATTTTATACACATCACTGTATACATGTCAATCTCAATTGCCCAATTCAGCACACCACCAGACCCACTCCACAGCAGTTTTCCCCCCTTGGTGTCCATACGTTTGTTCTCTACATCTGTGTCTCAACTTCTGCCCTGCAAACCAGTTCATCTATACTATTTTTCTAAGTTCCACATACATGCATTAATACACGATATTTGTTTTTCTCTTTCTGACTTACTTCACTCTGTATGACAGTCTCTAGATCCATCCATGTCTCAACAAATGAATCAATTTCGTTCCTTTTTATGGCTGAGTAATATTCCATTGTATATATGTACCACTACTTCTTTATCCATTCATCTGGCAGTGGGCATTTAGGTTGCTTCCATGACCTGGCTATTGCAAATAGTGCTGCAATGAACATTGGGGTGCATGTGTCTTTTAGAATTACGGTTTTCTCTGGGTATAGGCCCAGTAGTGGGATTGCTGGATCATATGGTAGTTCTATTTTTAGTTTTTTAAGGAACCTCCATATTGTTCTCCATAGTGGCTGTATCAATTTACACTCCCACCAACAGTGCAAGAGGGTTCCCTTTTCTCCACACCCTCTCCAGCATTTGTTGTTTGTAGATTTTCTGATGATGCCCATTCTAACTGGTGTGAGGTGATACCTCATTGTAGTTTTGATTTGCATATCTCTAATATTTAGTGATGTTGAGCATATTTTCATGTGCTTCTTGGCCATCTGTATGTCTTCTTTGGAGAAATGTCTATTTAGGTCTTCTGCCCATTTTTGGATTGGGTTGTTTGTTTCTTTAATATGGAGCTGAATGAGCTGTTTATATATTTTGGAGATTAATCCTTTGTGCGTTGATTCGTTTGCAAATACTTTCTCCCATTCTGAGGGTTGTCTTTTTGTCTTGTTTATGGTTTCCTTTGCTGTGCAAAAGCTTTGAAGTTTCATTAGGTCCCATTTGTTTATTTTTGTTTTTATTTCCATGACTCTAGTAGGTGGATCAAAAAAGATCTTGCTGTGATTTATGTCAAAGAGTGTTCTTCCTATGTTTTCCTCTAAGAGTTTTAGAGTGTCCGGTCTTACATTTATGCCGTGAATCCATTTAGAGTTTATTTTTGTGTATGGTGTTAGGGAGTATTCTAATTTCATTCTTTTACATGTAGCTGTCCAGTTTTCCCAGCACCACTTATTGAAGAGACTGTCTTTTCTGCCTTGTATATCCTTGCCTCCTTTGTCATAGATTAGTTGACCATAGGTACGTGGGTTTATCTCTGGGCTTTCTATCTTGTTCCATTGATCTATGTTGCTGTTTTGCTTCCAGTACCATATTGTCTTGATTACTGTAGCTTTGTAGTATAGTCTGAAGTCAGGGATTGTGATTCCTCCAGCTCCGTTTTTTCCCTCAAGACTGCTTTGGCTATTCAGGGTCTTTTGTGTCTCTATACAAATTTTAAAACGATTTGTTCTATTTCCATAAAAAATGCCATTGGTAATTTGATAGGGATTGCATTGAATCTGTAGATTGCTTTGGGTAGTAGAGTCATTTTCACAATATTGATTCTTCCAATCCGAGAACATATCTCTCCATCTATTGGTATCATCTTTAATTTCTTTCATCAGTGTCTTATAGTTTTCTGCATACAGGTCTTTTGTCTCTCTAGGTAGGTTTATTCCTAGATATTTTATTCTTTTTGTTGCAATGGTAAATGAGAGTGTTTCCATAATTTCTCTTTCAGATTTTTCATCATTAGTATGTAGGAATGCAAGAGATTTCTGTGCATTAATTTTGTATCCTGCAACTTTACCAAATTCATTGATTAGCTCTAGTAGTTTTCTGATGGCATTTTTTAGGATTCTTTATGTATAGTATCATGTCATCTGCAAACAATGACGGTTTTACTTCTTCTTTTCCAATTTGTACTCTTTTATTTCTTTTTCTTCTCTGATTGCTGTGGCTAGGACTTCCATAACTATGTTGAATAATAGTGGTGAGAGTGGACATCCTTGTCTCATTCCTGATCTTAGAAGAAATGCTTTCAGTATTTCACCATTGATAATGATGTTTGCTGTGAGTTTGTCATATATGGCCTTTATTATGTCGAGGTAGGTTCCCTCTATGCCCACTTTCTGGAGAGTTTTTACCATGAATGGGTGTTGAATTTTGTCAAAAGCTTTTTCTGCATCTATTGAGATGATCATATGGTTTTTATTCTTCAATTTGTTAATATGGTGTATCACATTGATTGATTTGTGTATATTGAAGAATCCTTGCATCCCTGGGATAAATCCCACTTGATCGTGGTGTATGATCCTTTTAATGTGTTGTTGGATTCTGTTTGCTAGTATTTTGTTGAGGATTTTTGCATCTATATTCATCAGTGTTATTGGTCTGTAATTTTCTTTTTTTGTAGTATCTTTGTCTGGTTTTGGTATCAGGGTGATGGTGGCCTCATAGAATGAGTTTCGGTGTGTTCTTTCCTCTGTAATTTTTTGGAAGAGTTTGAGAAGGATGGGTGTTAGCTCTTCTCCAAATGTATGATAGAATTCACCTGTGAAGCCATCTGGTCCTGGACTTTTGTTTGTTGGAAGATTTTTAATCACAGTGTCAATTTCATTACTTGTATTTGGTCTGTTCATATTTTCTGTTTCTTCCTGGTTCAGTCTTGGAAGGTTATACCTTTCTAAGAATTTGTCCATTTCTTCCAGGTTGTCCATTTTATTGGCATAGAGTTGCATGTAGTAGTCTCTTAGGATGCTTTGTATTTCTGCGGTGTCTGTTGTAACTTCTCTTTTTTCATTTCTAAATTTATTGATTTGAGTCCTCTCCCTCTTTTTCTTGATGAGTCTGGTTAATGGCTTATCAATTTTGTTTATCTTCTCAAAGAACCAGCTTTTAGTTTTATTGATCTTTGCTATTGTTTTCTTTGTTTCTATTTCATTTATTTCTGCTCTGATCTTTATAAGTTCTTTCCTTCTGCTAACTTTGGGTTTTGTTTATTCTTCTTTCTCTAGTTCCTTTAGGTATAATTTAGATTGTTTACTTGAGGTTTTTCTTGTTTCTTGAGGTAGGCTTGTATAGCTATAAACTTCCCTCGTAGAACTGCTTTTGCTGCATCCCATAGGTTTTGAATCATTGTGTTTTCATTGTCATTTGTCTCTAGGTGTTTTTTGATTTCCTCTTTGATTTCATCAGTGATCTCTTGGTTATTTAGTAACGTATTGTTTAGCCTCCATGTGTTTGTCTTTTTTACATTTTTTTCCCTGTAATTTATTTCTAATCTCATAGCGTAGTGGTCAGAAAAGATGCTTGATATGATTTCAGTTTTCTTAAATGTACTGAGGCTTGATTTGTGACCCAAGATGTGATCTATCCTGGAGAATGTTCCGTGCACACTTGAGAAGAAAGTGTAATCTGCTGTTTTTGGATGGAATGTCCTATAAATATCAATTAAATCTATCTGGTCTGTTGTGTCATTTAAAACTTCTGTTTCCTTATTTATTTTCATTTTGGATGATCTGTCCATTGGTGTAAGTGAGGTGTTAAAGTCCCCCACTTTTATTGTGTTACTGTCGATTTCCTCTCTTATAGCTGTTAGCAGTTGCCTTATGTATTGAGGTGCTCCTATGTTGGGTGCATATATATTTATAATTGTTATATCTTCTTCTTGGATTGATCCCTTGTCCATTATGTAGTGTCCTTCCTTGTCTCTTGTAACATTCTTTATTTTAAAGTCTATTTTATCTGATATGAGTATAGCTACTCCAGCTTTCTTTTGATTTCCATTTGCATGGAATATCTTTTTCCATCCCCTAACTTTCAGTCTGTATGTGTCCCTAGGTCTGAAGTGGGTCTCTTGTAGACAGCATATATATGGGTCTTGCTTTTGTATCCATTCAGCAAGCCTGTGTCTTTTGGTTGGAGCATTTCATCCATTCATGTTTAAGGTAATTATCGATATGTATGTTCCTATGACCATTTTCTTAATTGTTTTGGGTTTGTTTTTGTAGGTGTTTTTCTTGTCTTGTGTTTCCCACTTAGAGAAGTTCCTTTAGCATTTGTTGTAGAGCTGGTTTGGTGGTGCTGAATTCTCTTAGCTTTTGCTTGTCTGTAAAGCTTTTGATTTCTCATCAAATCTAAATGAGATCCTAGCTGGGTAGAGTAATCTTGGTTGTACGTTCTTCCCTTTCATCACTTTAAGTATATCATGCAACTCCCTTCTGGCTTTTAGAGTTTCTGCTGAGAAATCTGCTGTTAACCTTATGGGAGTTCCCTTGTATGTTATTTGTCGTTTTTCCCTTGCTGCTTTCAATAATTTCTCTTCGTCTTTTTTTTTTTAATTATTTATTTATTTATTTATTTATTTATTTTTGGCTGTGTTGGGTCTTTGTTTCTGTATGAGGGCTTTCTCTAGTTGTGGCAAGTGGGGGCCACTCTTCATCGCGGTGCACAGGCCTCTCACTCTCATGCCCTCTCTTATTGTGGAACACAGGCTCCAGACATGCAGGCTCAGTAGTTGTGGCTCATGGGCCCAGTTGTTCCATGGCATGTGGCATCTCCCCAGACCAGGGCTCGAACCCAGGTCCCCTGCATTAGCAGGCAGATTCTCAACCACTGTGCCACCAGGGAAGCCCCTCTTTGTCTTTAATTTTTGCCAATTTGATTACTATGTGTCTCGGCATATTTCTCCTTGGGTTTATCCTGTATGGGACTCTCTGCGCTTCCTGGACTTGGGTGGCTATTCCCTTTCCCATGTTAGGGAAGTTTTCGACTATAATCTCTTCAAATATTTTCTCTGGTCCTTTCTCTCTGTCTTCTCCTTCTGGGACCCCTATAATGCGAATATTGTTGCGTTTAATGCTGTCCCAGAGGTCTCTTAGGCTGTCTTCATTTCTTTTCATTCTTTTTTCTTTAGTCTGTTCCACAGCAGTGAATTCCACCATTCTGTCTTCCAGGTCACTTATCCGTTCTTCTGCCTCAGTTATTCTGCTATTGATTCCTTCTGGTGTAGTTTTCATTTCAGTTATTTTATTGTTCATCTCTGTTTGTTTGTTCTTTAATTCTTCTAGGTCTTTGTTAAATGTTTCTTGCATCTTCTCAATCTTTGCCTCCATTCTTATTCAGAGGTCCTGTGTCATCTTCACTATCATTATTCTGAATTCTTTTTCTGGAAGGTTGCCTATCTCCACTTCATTTAGTTGTTTTTCTGGGGTTTTATCTTGTTCCTTCATCTGGTATATAACCCTCTGCCTTTTCATCTTGTCTATCTTTCTGTGAATGTGGTTTTTGTTCCACAGGCTGCAGGATTGTAGTTTTTCTTGCTTCTGCTGTCAGCTCTCTGGTGGTTGAGGCTATCTAAGAGGCTTGATGGGAGGCTCTGGTGGTGGGTAGAGCTCACGTCTTCATAAATTATTTCAAAACATTTTTACCACATTGCTCCGTAAAAATCAACTGACAGAGTGAATTTACTTTTCTATGCTATTACTCTTCAGTTTCTTCAAATTTGAAAAATCTCAAAGGAAAAGAACCTAGACACTTGAATAAATAGTTCAGATTTCTGGATTTCATTGTTTTAAAAGTCAACTGACAGAAATAGAACTATGAATGTTTTTTCTGTGTCTGCACTGAGCATAATTGATGGAGAAAACTTCATATTCTATACATTGAATTCACGTTAAATTAGTAAACCCACACCTCAAACAGGATCTCAATGTTTCTTAGTCTTAAAACTAATACTCTTACAATAAGTGTGGGTTTCTATGCTTAAAGTTATATGTCTGTATGAGTGAAGATTCCCTAGAGCAGCAGAACAATAGGATTCATATATATACATAGTTAGCCCTCTGTATGCCTAGACAATGGAACCTGCAGATATAGAGAGTTGATTCTATGCCATTTTATATAAGGGACTTAAGTTTCTGTGGATTTTGGTATCATCAGGGTTTTGGAAAAAATCCTCCATGAATACCTAGGGACACCTGGAGATAGAGAGAGAATTAATTTTAATTTTTAGGAATTGGCTGATATAATTGTGGGGGTTGGTAAATCTGAGACTTGTAAGGCTGGTCAACAGGACAGAAATTCATGTAACAATTCATGTTGCAGAATTAAATCTGAAATCTACAGGGCAGGCCATCAGGCTGGAAACTCAAGCATGACTTTTATGTTTCAAGCTTAAGTCACAATTCCTTCTTCTTCAGGAAAGCTCACTTTTTGCTCTTAAGGTCTTCAACTGATTGAGTGAGGTACACCCACTTTTTGGAGGATAATCTGTTTTACTTAAAGTTAACTGATCGTAAATATTGATCATACCTATTTACCTTCACAGCAACATCTAACCTAGTGTTTGACCAAAAAACTGGGTACCATAGCCTAGCCTACGGCATATAAAATTAAATATCACAATGTGTCTTCTCTCTCTCTCTCTCTCTCTTTCTTTCACTCACACATGTAGTTATAATTTATAACTATTTCTGGACTTCTCCTATCATGTGTATATGATATAAGCATAAATCTGGAGGAATATATTACATTGTAATTGGTGTGTTTTAATGAGAGAGAGAGAGAGATGGGCATATGCATGAAACCAAAGGTTACCTGGTAATTGTACACATTCCTAAAATTGTAGTAATATATATTATATATACACACATATCTAATTTATATATGATATATGACATGTAATCTGTAACTTATAATAAAGCATAATATATCACAGTATAATGTGATACTGTACAATATGTATCATATAATTATATGCAGTCTACTTCAGTATCCACAGGGGATTGATTCCAGGACTCTATGGATACCAAATCTGTGGATGCTCAAGTGCCTCATATAAAATGACATAGTATCCACATGTTCTGCTTCTGGGATTCTGCAGCTATGGAGGGCCAGCTGGATTATATGTCACTTTCTTTCCCCAAACAGAAATGAATAGTTTTATGTTTTCCATAAAAATTGCAAAGAAATATTTTTGAAAACTAGATAAATAATGATTCAAAATTTTCTTTTGAAAAAATTAACTGAATTGAGCAGGTAAAATGTATTATGAATAAACAAGATTTATCAATGGTTATTTTTCTGTTAAATATTTAAATGCATTCTAGAACAATGATCATAAAAAGATGATGTTAATATAATGGAATAAAAATATTTTGAAGAGAAAAAAAATATTAAGCCCAATGTGGAAATTATAAATTTATTGCATTTGGAAAGCACAGAAATAAGGTACCTTCAATGAACTCCTAATGTTTATTTTTTAAACTTTCCTTTTTAATTAGCTTCAAATTAGGGAAAATAAAAGAATTTCATTATAAAATCGGTTAAATGTAGAAGATTTTATTTCAGTGGAAGTATGTATCGATGGCTGCTTGTTATGCCAATCTAGAGAGTCACACATCTTGGAAAATTTAATTGACACATTCCAACCCAAATCACTTTTAATTGTTTGACAGATGTCTGTATTTGGAATTTCCTTGTGTACATCCCACTAATAATCCTTTTTTTTTTTAACAGTGTTTTAAATTCAGCATTTTTTTAAAAAACATCTTTATTGGAGTATAACTGCTTTACACTGGTGTGTTAGTTTCTGCTTTATAACAAAGTGAATCAGTTATACATATACCTATGTCCCCATATCTCTTCCCTCGTGCATCTCCCTCCCTTCCACCTTCCCTTTCCCACCACTCTAGGTGGTCACAAAGCACCGAGCTGATCTCCCTCTGCTATGCAGCTGCTTCCCACTAGCTGTCTATTTTACGTTTGGTAGTGTATATATGTCCATGCCACTCTCTCACTTTCTCCCAGCTTACCGTTCCCCTTCCCCATATCCTCAAGTCCATTCTCTAGTAGGTCTGTGTCTTTATTCCCATCTTGCCCCTAGGTTTTCATGACCATTCCCTTTTTCTTTTAGATTCCATATATATGTGTTAGCATACAGTACTTGTTTTTCTCTTTCTGACTTACTTCACTCTGTACAACAGACTCTAGGTCCATCCACCTCACTACAAATAACTGAATTTTGTTTCTTTTTATGGCTGAGTAATATTCCATTGTATATATGTGCCACATCTTCTTTATCCATTCATCTGTTGATGGATACTTAGGTTACTTCCATGTCCTGGCTATTGTAAATAGTGCTGCAATGAACATTTTGGTACATGACTTTTTTTGAATTATGGTTTTCTCAGGGTATATGCCCAGTAGTGGGATTGCTGGGTCATATGGTAGTTCTATTTTTAGTTTTTTAAGGACCCTCCATACTGTTCTCCATAGTAGTTGTATCAATTTACATTCCCACCAACAGTGCAAGAGGGTTCCCTTTTCTCCACAACCTCTCCAGCATTTATTGTTTGTAGATTTTTTGATGAATGCCATTCTGACTGGTGAGAGATGATATCTCATTGTAGTTTTGATTTGCATTTCTCTAATGATTAATGATGTTGAGCATTCTTTCATGTGTTTGTTGGCAATCTGTATATCTTCTCTGGAGAAATGTCTATTTAGGTCTTCTGCCCTTTTTTGGATTGGGTTTGTTGCTTTTTTGATATTGAGCTGCATGAGTTGCTTGTATGTTTTGGAGATTAATCCTTTGTCAGTTGCTTCATTTGCAAATATTTTCTCCCATTCTGAGGGTTGTCTTTTGGTCTTGTTTATGGTTTCGTTTGCTTCACAAAAGCTTTTAAGTTTCATTACGTCCCATTTGTTTATTTTTGTTTTTATTTCCATTTCTCTAGGGCTGGGTCAAAAAGGATCTTGCTGTGATTTATATCATAGAGTGTTCTGCCTATGTTTTCCTCTAAGAGTTTGATGGTGGCTGCTCTTACATCTAGGTCTTTAATCCATTTTGAGTTTATTTTTGTGTATGGTGTTAAGGAGTGTTCTAATTTCATTCTTTTAAATGTAGCTGTCCAGTTTTCCAAGCACCACTTATTGAAGAGAATGTGTTTTCTCCACTGTATATTCTTGCCTCCTTAATCAAATATAAGGTGACCATATGTGCATGGGTTTATCTCTGGGCTTTCTATCCTGTTCCACTGATCTATATTTCTGTTTTTGTGCTAGTACCATACTGCCTTCATTAGTGTAGCTTTGTAGTATAGTCTGAAGTCAGGGAGCCTGATTCCTCCACCTCTGTTTTTCTTTCTCAAGATTGCTTTGGGTATTCAGGGTCTTTTTTGTTTCCAAACAAATGGTGAAATTTTTTGTTCTAGTTCTGTGAAAAATGCCAGTGGTAGTTTGATAGGGATTGCATTGAATCTGTAGATTGCTTTGGGTAGTAGAATCATTTTCACAATGTTGATTCTTCCAATCCAAGAACATGGTATATCTCTCCATCTATTTGTATCATCTTTAATTTCTTTCATCAGTGTCTTATAATTTTCTGCATACAGGTCTTTTGTCTCCTTACGTAGGTTTATTCCTAGATTTTTTATTCTTTTTCTTGCAATGGTAAATGGGAGTGTTTTCTTAATTTCACTTTCAGATCTTTCATTTTTAGTGTATAGGAATGCAAGAGATTTCTGTGCATTAATTTTTTATCCTGCTACTTTACCAAATTCATTGATTAGCTCTAGGAGTTTTCTGATAGCATCTTTAGGATTCTTTATGTATAGTATCATGTCATCTGCAAACAGTGACAGCTTTACTTATTTTCCAATTTGTATTCCTTTTATTTCCTTTTCTTCTCTGATTTCTGTGGATAAAACTTCCAAAACTATGTTGAATAATAGTGGTGAGCCCACTAATAATCTTTGATTAACAAATTAATTAATACTACACTAGTTAAACCATGCACACCTTGAAAACCACTGGTGACACACGCCACTATTACTTTTCAGTGTGTGCTTGGTTGAAAATCTTCTGAGTTCATTTATTCATGGGCATGCAGATGCCTATGAAACATGGGTTCATGAGTAAAAGGAGCAAATCTAAAATGGAACTGCATCAACAAACAATGAACAGAGGAAATATATGCATTTCATTTGGCTTGATATTATTACTCACTATCCAATCACATTCAAGAGAATATGTAATTCTACATTTTACCACAATAGTACTAAAGTACAATAGTACATTATTTCTGTGTTTGTACTGGTATGAGATTTTTGTTGTACAATTATAAGGTGAGGATAATGTAAAAACTTTTTTAAAAGTCTGCCCAGTGACTTTTCCATAAAGAAAAAACAAAAAAAACAAAAAACAAAAAATAATCAATAAACTTTTCTATGTTTGAAGAATAGAGAAGCTGGTAAAACGGTAAAATGAGGTTTTCACTCTCATTTTAAAGGGGATGATTATAGAAGCATAATATTAAACTAGAAGCAGGAGAAACAGACGGATTAATCTCATTACTAAAAAGTCAACAGGAAAGAATACATTACATAAACAAGACATCTGGATTATTGAAGAGAAACTAATTAACATAGTAAGAAAAAACGTGCCTGCCCTCTGAATTAGGAAGGAGCATTATAAATGGTATAATCACAACGCTGAGAATGCTTGCCAACACCTCTGTAGCAGACACATGTTCTCCCTAAGGAGACATATAATTACAGCAAGTTGTATCCTAAATATGTATCTGTGATTTGGTAGGTATGAGTTTTCTTGTAAATTCAAACATTTTTAAGTGACAGAAATGTGCCTTTTAAGTAAGTTTAACTTATTATTGGAACTATAGCTTATAATATTTCAATCATCACAAATCACTAAGTAATTACTAAAATAAACTAACATTGTTCTTGATAAAATATATAAAGCACTATTTTATACTATAATAATGTATGTATTGAATTTGGAAGTATAAAAACCTGTCACATAATCAAATAACTTTATTCACACTGTAACATGAAGATGCCTAAATACTCTCTGTCACAATTTCCTCTTTGGTTGTTAAAGCCAAAGAAGTAAAGACCGCTAAGAACACATCTATGTTTAATAAAATTAGGTTTATTGAGTTTGATAGAGCAAAGAAAGTACACCTCAGAGGAAATGAAGATGTCCCAAGAAAGCTGGAGTGGGGAGGCCTCTTCTAAGATTTAAGATTGTGGTAGAGGGTTTTAAGGAGGGATTAAATAAAGGACAGATGGTTACCTATTAGATGCTGTCAAGAAATCATGGCAGTTCAGTGATTGGATTTTTAAATAAATTTTATCTACAAAACAGTAGTCTAAAAGTGGGGCTATTGTATTGGTTATTCAGAAAAGGGGGTATTTAGTTATATCTGTGGTTGCTATGGCCTTCTACCACACTGCAAATATGATTCTAATGTAGACATTTCTGAGCTTCACGGTTTGGCCTCCAGCAATGCTATTGTTTGTTATCGAAGATAAAATCCAAGTTACCAAAAATCTTCATATCTCTTTGGCTAAATATTTTTGACAAGATAATTTAAATAGTAAAATGACACTATAATTACTATACATTTAAGCACAACCAAAAATTCAGTATTCTATATTGTATACTACAAGCTATTTTTCCTTTCAATTTGTATATAATATCTGCTTAAAAGTTATTTTAGCGAAAGTTATTTTTGTGAATGGTGTGATGTAGGCATTTTTCCCACATGGCTCTCCAATTTTTATAGGACCATTTATTGAATGCATTTCTCTGTTTTACCACTTTTTCTTGCAGATAAAATGCCTACATAGTATGCTTGGTCTGTTTCTGGGCTCTCTAATCCTCTGATCTTTTTGTTTATTCTTGTACCAATATCACACTATCTTAATTAATTTAGCTTTAATATAATTATTGCTGACCACCTTGTATTTCTATAAATGTATCCTGGCTATTTTGACACTGGAATTTATATAAATATTAGAACCAGTTTTTTCAATTTCCACTAAATTTAATTAAGGGTATATTAAGTCTATAGATTAATGTGAATTGACATATCTACATTATTAATTCATGTAATTAATTAAAATGATATGTTAATAAATTATTAATAAAATATATTAATTATACATAAAATGTTAATATATAATAAACTTATTATATATAAATATCTTAATTTATCATTTATAACTTAAATGATAAATTAATTGTCCAGGGTTTTGATTGCACTTCATTATCTTGATTTTTAGCATTTTTAACATATATCTTTAGGATACCAGCTTTTACGATTTGTTTGTGTTGCAAATATTTTTTCCCACTCCTGTTTTTTCTTTCTAATCTCTTAACAGTGTTATGGTAGCGTGAAATCCTGTTTAATTTAACCAATCTATTAAGCTTTTTATTTATAATTGGTATTTTTATTTTATTTTATAAAACTCATCTTCTAGGAGACAATAAAAATATTCAACTATATCATATGCTAAAAGCTTCACAATTTTGCCTTTTCACATTTAGGTTTACAAATCTAAGTTAGGGTTTTGTATATGGTATGAGGCAAAGATCAAATTTCTTTATATTCTATGTTGCTATCCAGTTGACCCACATTGTTTTTTGAAGACAGTGTCAATAACCATTCTTCTCTAATGCATATTGTGTTTATTTTTTCATAAACCAGATATGCAATCATCTAGTTTTGGACTGTACTTTATCCTAATGGTCTTTTTGCCTATCCCTGCACCAAAACCATACTTTCTTAATTGCCAACACATTATAAGAAGTTTTGATGTTTGGTTAGATTAATATTTCCATCTTGTCTTGCACAAATTGTCTTAGCTATTCTCTACCGTTTGCATTTACAAATAATTTGTATAATCAATTGTCCTTTTTAACATGCATAAACACATAAAAAGACTTCCATGAATATCATTGCACTTCCCTGGTTTTGTAACTTTGTGTAAGACAAGTTGCAAATCTTATAAGTTGAGTGTTCCAAATCATAGACACCATATATGCTTCCATTATTTAGATCTTAGAATTCTTTTAATATTATTTTATAAATTTCTATGAAAGATCTTACACATTTTAATTTATATTTATTCTTGTATATTTGATATGTTTTAATTGTATATAAAATGGTACATTTTAAATTTTAGTTTCCTAAATCTTTGTCGCTATTATTTAAAATAAAATTTAAGACCTTGAAATAAAGTTCTAGGTCTTTTCCACATGTCTATTATACGCCTGCAGTCAACCATCCTGGACATTTTCTTATGGATATGGCAAAATGGAAAACAGTGAAATGAGGATTGCACCACAGCACATGCTTTTTGGGTCTCTGATTATGCTGCTATTGAAAAGTTCCCATTGGGCAAAGCAAATTACAGAATAACTCTCCCACTTTCCAAGCCAAGTTACAATGCATCAGTGAAATTAATTTATCTCAATTCACCTTGTGGCCAAAATTACTTATGTCCCTCCTATATATAATATATGATAACATTTCTCCAAGGACCACAAAAATCTCATCAGATAATAGCATTAAACTTGGAGTTCAAGATCTTGTGATTTACATTTGGTCCAGATGTAGCACCATGTGTGTTGCTCCTCTTGATCTGGATGATTATGGGTTTAAAAGACCACTTATTTTCTCATCACACACCAAAAACACAATGGGGACTAAGGGAGAGGATAATTTATAAGCATTCCCTTGGATTAGGTGAAAAATGGGAGACAGGTACTGTCACTGGCTCAGTCATTTTGCAATCCAGCCGGCACATTTTGGCCCCAAAGTACAGAGGCAAGGAATGTTCTTTCTTTTGGTTCAACTTCTCAATGTAAACTCTCCAGTTCATTTTCTCTGCAACCTTCCTTTCTGTTCTCTAGGAAGCCCTTCTTTTTACCCTTCTTGGACACTTCTGAATAAGGCATTGGGTTATATGCTCTTTGAGCAACATTCTCAGCCTGTTTCCAGCCTGGAGAAATTTGGGGGCCTAAGGTATATTTCCATCGTGAAAGTTTTAGTCTCTTTTAATCAAAGATGGGAGCTAATACAGTCCCCTTGAAAACTTATTTCCTATAAATCTGAATGTATTCCATTCTATGTGTCAAAAGCCATTATCACAGACTTTATATCTAACCATTGATACTCTGGGCTTATGATGCTGTGAGATAATGCCCTTAGGTATCCTAGAAGCCATTTTACCTGAGAGGGCATATCTCTTTAACTTTTTCAATGGTATTACCAAGGAACTTACAGTTATGCCTCTAGTTGTCTTTGCCCCAGATTGTATTTTACTTTAAGAAGGGTTTTTGTCTAAAAGCAGGGGTTGGGGGGAGAGATAAGAGAGTTTTATTTTCTAACCAAGAGAGTTTTAAGCTCCTTCTACTTCTTCTAAGTTTTGCTTGCAATCTCTTCCGTTCTCTCCTTAGTTTTTCTCATCTTCTAGTATCCTATCATATGCACCTTGTAAAATCCACATAATATGTCACCATTCTTTTCTGAAACCTCATTGCACAAATTTTAAAGTTCATTAGGTACATGTTTTTCTATCATCCAAGGTACTAGAAGTAGAAGCCTTGTCCTTTGTGCCCAAACTATACTATATGGATTACCATTTTTCCAGCCTTCTATAACAATTTTTTCACCATTTTTCAGCTCCTGCAAATAGTCTTTTCAGTACTTTGCCAGATTCTGCTGCTGACTTGGTCTCAAGACCCAAAACTCAAAGTTGTGAGGTTTTATTGTTTGCTTTCATTTTTGTTTTGTTTTGTTTTTTTCCAGCAGTACCACACTCTGGTAACAAATTTGTCTCATACAACTATTGCAGCATAACAAACCATCATTCTAGATGTTGTGTTTGTTTCTATATCATCACTTCTCGGAGTGTACTCCAAGAACTTTTGGGATTCCCCAAGCCCCTCTAGGGTCTGTAATTGTCAAAATTATTTTTATCATAATTCTAAGGTATAATTTTCCTTTTTCAGTTAAAAATATACAGCAAAGTTTTCGAGGGGTCATATGAAATGTGATGACACACTTCTAAATGCTAAAAGAATATGTAATTGTGTATTTATGTTTTTGCCATAATTGTCTAGGTTAGCATGTTTAGGGTGCAAAATACATGCATTTTCAGAGACTAACTCATTTGTCTTCAGTACTTCTACTATGCTCTTATTAACTGTGTTTGATAATACTTTCTATAGACTCTGTAACCTTATTGTGGTACAAAAATTTGGTATTTTTAAATCCCCAAATTTTCCCATGTAATACAACATGAAGTAAGTATACTTTTTTTGCCTTGATTTGTTATAGTATCTTAAAACTTTTAAAAATATTTAAAATTTATGTAAAACTAACATCTTAGAATTTAATGACCTAATATTATACCTCTCCTGATAATTTTAGCCTCTTTTGTAGTTTCGTCCACTAACTATTTTTGTATTATCCCTGTCCAAAGACAACAAGTCCATAAAGAAATACATCATGTTTCTGAATCTTGCCGATTCTAAGGGAAAAAAAAATCAAAACTGTGCAAAAACAAGTTAATTTTTATTTCCCTTTGCCTTTGTTTACCTTTTAAATAGGAGACTGAGAAATATTTTGTATTGGTAATGGATATATTGTTAAAAATATTTTTGTTTCAAATTTTTAAGGATAAGATAAAAGCACCTAAAAACATTTTTTATTAATTGGTGAGGCTTTTGTAGTTAAAACTTTAAACGTTATTTTATATTTTTTTAAAAAGTAGTACCTACTTTTGTGTCTCTGTGGATACTATACAAAAGATAAGATGACAGGAAATAGAAATATAAAAGCTGAAATATATTACTCCACATGTACAATGCGTTTAATTGATTCCATCTATTAAATTTCATCATAGTATATATGAAAATGAATGAGAAATTATTTGCTTTTTGAATATGCCCATCAAAGAGCTTGAGAACCCCCTCGTGAACATATGTAAAGACTGTTTAGTAGACTGTGGGGCCTCCTCTGAGGAAGATGGTTGCACTGCTGGTTGATCATGTCCAAAATTAAGTTCAATAGGTTTGGATTAGAAAAAGCTGTGGAATGCTTGAGGGGAATATTCCTTTCCACCCCTGAAATGTCCTCTCATGTTATCCATGACTCTTTTGTGTTTTCTCCTAAAACCACCTATGACCTGTGCAAATGTTCCTGAAAATAGGTCAGGATAATGTGTTAACTAGCTAAGTCAAAATTATACATCTTTCAATTTTCCACCCTAATTTTTTCAAACCACATTATTCAGTATAGTATATCAAAGGATCTGCAAACCACAAAATTATAATGCTAAGATATTCCAATATAAAATTGTCAACTATAGGGTGTCCTCTTATTTTAATTAAAAAAAAACCCTGTCAAATTCTTGGTGAAAAAAGTCTAAAAATTCAATTATCTTGCAAATAAAAATATAATAATGTCAAACATGAAGGAATTAAAATCTGAAATCAATGTTTAACCATATATGAGTTAGATAAAGAAATATGTCTATTATAATTTGGCCTTCTGCTCAGTATCATCCTGAGAGTTCTTGTTGGCTAGGAGGAATCAAGTTCTTTAAGAAGTTGCTTCTCGGGCTATTTTCTCTGGGAATGGGTATGGTTCCTTCAAAATCTTAAAAGTTGAATCAGCTTAGTTAAAAGTATTTATTAAGTCATGTTTTAAAGAGCTTAGAAAGTTAATAAGACACACTTGATTTTTCACCTTTGGCACCATCCCCTGCCAAATGTAGAAAATAAGTCAGTTTCAACCCCAGTGCAGTTATCCCAAGTAGAATCTTCCTCCCCCAAAAATGTTAATCCAGTATTCCAATCTAATATTATACCCAGCAAATTCCAAAGACCATAGCAGAGACTAAGATTGTGAAAAAAGAAGGCAAACCAAGAAAAAACTTCAAAAACCAAGGGAGGATATGCCAGTGTGAACTCAAATTCAACTGATCGAAATATTTAAGAAAGTGGTTAATTTTAGGGAACCCTCTTGCACTGTTGGTAGGAATGTAAATTGATACAGCCACTATGGAGAACAGTAGGGAGGTTCCTTAGAAAACTAAAAATAGAATTACCATATGACCCAGCAATCCCACTACTGGGCATATACCCTGAGAAAACCATAATTCAAAAAGACACATGCACCCCTATGTTCATTGCAGCACTATTTACAATAGCCAAGTCATGGAAGCAACTTAAATGCCCATTGACAGATGAATGGATAAAGAAGATGTGGTACATATATACAATGGAATATTAGCCATAGAAAGGAACAAAACTGGGTCATTTGTAGAGACGTGGATGGACCTAGAGACTGTCACACAGAGTGAAGTAAGTCAGAAAGAGAAAAATAAATATAGTATATTAACGCATATATGTTGAATCTAGAAAAATGGTACAGATGAACTAGTTTGCAAGGCACAAATGGAGACACAGATGTAGAGAACAAACCTATGGATACCAAGGGGGGAAAGCGGGAAGGTGGTGGTGGTGGGATGAATTGGGAGATTGGGATTGACATATATACACTAATATGTATAAAATAGATAATTAATTTAAAAAAAAAGAAAAAAAGAAGTAAAAATAAAAGTGGTTAATTTTGACATTGCACATTTTTTAAATAGCTGGGTTAGGAGGTTTCCTCTCTGCATGCTCTCTCTTCCCTCAGAGACTGACATTAGAGACATTGCCCCCTTCTCCCAAGATTTAGAAATGAACAGTAGTGATAGCTCCAGTCAATGTCTTATGTGAGGCATTTTCCATAGAGTATATTCAAATCCTTTTTATTTTTATAACCTCTTTGTACTTCATTGTTTTTTTCAATCCCCCTGTAAATTATAAATTGTCGTAATTTCCACACTTACATGTGGAAGTTTGTTACATGTTTATTCCTGTGCTACAGTGGCTTTATTCTTCTCTCCCTGGCTATGAGTCGGTTTAAAGTTAAGAAGATCACCTTCATGTTGTATATGATAAGCAATACAGAGATAATTTGAGGAAGGGACTGTTGAGAATGTGAATCCAGTTAACTCCATCCAGAGTTTCCTTCTTGGCCCAAACAGAATGGAATTTGAGCAACCAAAGATGACTATCTAGGCTCACAATAAAATTTTTCAAGAAGAGTTTCCCTAGTCTTCTTCAGTCTAGAAGACTCAGCGATTTTGAAGTTTAAAGGTAACAGTTATGTTCTGTTGACCCATACCTAAACGATCTAAGTCAGCCTCAACCTTACCTGCAATATTAAGCCAAATTTTGTTCATGTAGTTCAAGGTCAGCAGCTTGAGAGTCTATGACTGCTTAGAATCTATGCTTATTTAAAATGCTTGTTTTGCATGGAGGTCAATTTCATTGACTTTTGCATCTTAGGTTTTTGCAACCCCAGCTTCTGTGGTTTGCTTACTGAACCCTGATCAGCCAGCATTTCTAAGGCCATCATCTGGCCAACTTTGGCTGGTCTTCCATGGTCTTTGCCTTGGATGTCTTTCTCAGTTCTTTTGGTGTTACCCAGAAGCAAACACTTTTGTGAGACCTGAAGTCTGTGGTATTTTCGAGGTATTCAGCATTTGCTTTAAGTCTGGTTGCCTCTATAAAAATCAGCCCCTCAACTTCAGTCAAAATTATAAGCTGCACCAAAACACCAAAGTAAGACTCTCATATGATCAGAATCTTAGTTATCAAAGCTTATTGTTACTCATATTCATGCCACAATCTTCAATCAAGTCACGTTTCTGTGTCCCCCAAGTTCCACTGTGTCTATTTGCCAATTTTTCTATTCCACATACCAGAATTTGAGGGCTTTACTCTGTATCAGTAATGTTTCCCACTCTTCACTTCAAATTAGTACTGAGTACCAAATTAATTTAAAAAAATAAATCAAAGTTTTATATAGATGAACCATGTTTAGAAGAAGAGGGCTAGTTTCCATGTACTGTAGTTTTTGTCATGTTAATTACTATTTAGTATATAAAAGCTCATTCTTATTCTTAGATAGTGGAGTTTGCAATAAGAATGTGAATGTAAGGAAAAGAAAATAATACTTACATTTACTTTTACAGTTGTCATCATGAAATAGAATTCAGGGGCATTCACGCTGGTAGTTTTGCTGTGTCAGAACATGGTGCTAGCAAATTCTCAATTTTGCATTCAGCTTTGAACATTAGTCTTTATCTTGGTTATCCTTGGATTCAGATGTTAAATATTTCCAGAAAATGTCTAAGAATATGTGGCCATGACTTTTTGCAGGCAACTAGAGCTCCCAAAGTTATAGGTTTAATTAAAATCATAGAATCAGCATGTTATAACCACCATATTAGCCATATTTTATTCTCAGGTTAGCCTGGCATTTGAATTATAAGTTAACTTGGTTATTTCTGCTTAATATGCTCTACCTGAGGAATGGTACCTTATATTTACAGAAACCATATCACTTATTTAACTTTTATAGACAATAAAGCCCTCCATTTTGTGAATTAATGGATTCCACAAGAATATTATATTAAAGTCACTACACTGATTCCTATGAAAAGTATGTCAATTTATCTCTTCTCTAACAAGCAAAAGTGCTTATTCAATTAAAGTTGTTTTGCTATTTTAAGCCAACACACTTAAGGTAAGTTCTGTATTAATTGTCAAATCACAGTATGAGATTCTCTGTTGAACTCACTGAAGTTTAAAGATTTTATTTTTTCGAATTGGTAGCTATTTTATTTGTTATCATATCATTAATGGTCTCTTTTTACTCTCCCTTATTTCAATAGGTACAGAATCATTTCCTTATAATAACACAGAATGTTTAAATTAAAAAAAAAGGAAACTAATTAATATCTTTATTTTGCATATTAACTTCATCTAATTTTTCTACACTGCTTTACACATTGAAAAGAAATTTAGCCCATGTTTACTTGTTAAGCCCCTATCCTGGTGAAAGGAACACAATACGCATATAACATGAATTTTGGGGAAGTAAAAAAACTGTATCTCAATGTCCCTCTCATAGGATTATCCTCATCAAAAGGTTGTTGTGAGAATTAACTCTTGCTATATAAATGTTAGTTTTATTATTATTACTGTAATAATACTTATTACTCTATGTTGCAAAATGCTAAACTGAAGGTCAACAGAATTAAAAGATTTTCTCAAGCCAACTTTTAAACATTTTATTTCAAATATTTGTCATTTTCATCTCCTTTGAGGGATGCAAAATCATCATTACTGCAATTTATAAAATAAAATATTTAGTTGACTTCACATGACTGAGTGAACAGAGACTTTCCTAAAATCTGTGGTGGGATAAATAGCACATTTAATTTTGCAAAGACATAAGAAAAGGGTTCTGTCTTTAAGGAACTTTCTCTGGTAAGAGAGATTGTTCCACTCCAGACTTCTTACCATAGTTTCTAATATCTGAAAATTTACTGTCTACAAATTTACAAAGTACCTTCCTGAGATCCTCCCTGTGTACACTCTCCTTTGAACTTTCTTGTTTCCTGGAGATCCCTTGTCTGATCCCCTACAAGAAAGCAAGGACCTTCTTATTATTCTCTCCTGTACATTTATCTCCATGGTCCTTATTTCATGAGCAAGTGATGGGAGGAAAGAGAGAAGGAAAAAAACAATAGGTATTTACTCACCTTCTTGGGATCACGTTTTCCTCACATCTCCAAATGTCAAGAGATGTTCCCCTTCCCTAGAGTTTTTAGGTTTCTACTCTTCACAGGATTAATTAAGTGCTGGGGTTGATAAAATGGATAAAATCAAAGAAGAAGAAGAAGGAGGGGGAGGAGAAGAAAAAGAACAATATGGGAAATTTGCATTCTTTCTCTGTGGCCTCTTTCTCACTTCTTAAGGCAGAACTATTGGAATTCCCCTGGATTCCTTTCTGTCTATGCTAGTGTCACCTCTGAATTTTGTGGATGTGATGGGTTCAAAATGGGGAACACCAGAACGGGAAAATTAGTAAACTCAAAAATTGTTCAGTGGTAATTTGAATGATGGTCTTTTCCCCATCTCTTTATTTTTGAGAGTCTTCAAATGGTTGTTTCATGTTATTCTGTTCAGGATTCAGTATGAGAAATAGGGTGCAGTGTGATGACTTCATCTTATCTGGAACCAGGACATCACTGTCACATTTTTTTTTTTTTAACTTAAAGACTTTATATTTTTTTAAAGCAGTTTTAGGTTCACAACAAAATTGAAGGGAAGATACAGATTTGCCATATATCCCCTGCTCCCACACACGCATAGCCTCACCATTATTCACATCACTTGTCAAAATGGTACATTTGTTACAATTGATGAATCTACATGGACACATCATAATCACCCAAAGTCCATAGTTTAACTTAGAGTTCACATTTGGTGTTGTTCATTCTATGGATTTGGACAGATGTCTAATGACATATATCCATCATTATACTATCATACAGAGGGTTTTCATAGCTCTAAAAATTCTCTGGGCTTCATCTACTCATCTCTTTCCCTCATTTCACCCCTGGCAACTGCTGTTGCCTTTTATAAAATGTCAAATATTTGGAATCATACCGTATGTAGTCTTTTCAGGTTGTCTTCTTTCAGTTAGTAATATGCATTTCAGGTTTTGCATGTCTTGTCATGGCTTGATAGTTCATTTCTTTTTAGTGCTGAATAATATTTCATTGTCTGGATGTACCACAGTTTATCCACTCACCCACTGAGGACATTTTGGCTGCTTCCAAGTTTTGGCAATTATAAACCAAGCTGCTATAAACACGTTTGTGCAGGTTTTCGTGTGGACATATGTTTTCAACTCCTGTGCATAAAAACCAAGGATATAGTTGCTGGAACACATGGTAAGATTGTGTTTAGTGGTGTAAGAAACTGCCAAATTGTCTTTCATCTTTCAAAGTGGCTCTGTCATTTGGATTCCTGCCACCAATGAATGACAGTTCCTATTGTTCCACATACCCACTAGCATTTACTATTGTCAGTTTTAGATTTTGGACATTCTAGTAGGTGAGTAGTGGCTGTCATACTTTTTTTAAAAATAAATTTATTTATTTTATTTATTTATTTTTGGCTGCATTCAGTCTCCTTTGCTGCATGCAGGCTTTCCCTAGTTGCAGCAAGCGGGAGTTATTCTTTTTGTGTTTTTTTTTTTCTTTGACATCTTTATTGGAGTATAATTGCTTTACACTGGTGTATTAGTTTCTGCTTTATAACAAAGTGAATCAGTTATACACATACATATGACCCCATATCTCTTCCCTCTTGCATCTCCCTCCCTCCCACACTCCCTATCCCACCCCTCTAGGTGGTCACAAAGCACCGAGGTGATCTCCCTCTGCTATGCAGCTGCTTCCCACTAGCTATCTATTTTACATTTGGTAGTGTATATGTGTCCCTGCCACTCTCTCATTTTCTCCCAGCTTACCCTTTCCCCTCCCCATATCCTCAAGTCCAATCTCTAGTACGTCTGCATCTTTATTCCCGTCTTGCCCCTGATTCTTCTGACCATTCTCTTTTTCTTTTTTTAGATTCCATACATATGTGTTAGCATACAGTACGTGTTTTTCTCTTTCTGACTTACTTCACTCTGTATGACAGACTCTACGTCCATCCACATCACTACAAATAACTCAGTTTTGTTCCTTTTTATGGCTGAGTAATAGTCCATTGTATATGTGTGCCACATCTTCTTTATCCATTCATCTGTTGATGGACACTTAGGTTGCTTCCATGTCCTGGCTATTGTAAATAGAGCTGCAATAAATATTTTGGTACATGACTCTTTTTGAATTATGGTTTCCTCAGGGTATATGCCCAGTAATGGGATCGCTGGGTCGTATGGTAGTTCTATTTTTAGTTTTTTAAGGAACCTCCATACTTTTCTCCATAGTGGCTGTATCAATTTACATTCCCACCAACAATGCAAGAGGGTTCCCTTTTCTCCACACCTTCTCCAGCATTTACTGTTTGTGGATTTTTTGATGATGGCCATTCTGACCGGTGTGAGATGATATCTCACTGTAGCTTTGATTTGCATTTCTTTAATGATTAATGATGTTGAGCATTCTTTCATGTGTTTGTTGGCAATCTGTATATCTTCTTTGGAGAAATGTCTACTTAGACCTTCTGCCCATTTTTGGATTGGGTTGTTTGTTTTTCTGATATTGAGCTGCATGAGCTGCTTGTAAATTTTGGAGATTAATCCTTTGTCAGTTGCTTCATTTGCAAATACATTCTCCCATTCTGAGGGTTGTCTTTTTGTCCTGTTTATGGTTTCCTTTGCTGTGGAAAAGATTTTAAGTTTCATTAGGTCCCATTTGTTTATTTTTGTTTTTATTTCCATTTCTCTGGAGGTGGGTCAAAAAGGATCTTCCTGTGATGTATGTCATAGAGTGTTCTGCCTATGTTTTCGTCTAAGAGTTTGATGGTGTCTGGGCTTACAGTTAGGTCTTTAATCTATTTTGAGTTTATTTTTGTGTATGGGGTTAGGGAGTGTTCTAATTTCATCTTTTACATGTAGCTGTCCAGTTTTCCCAGCACCACTTTTGAAGAGGCTGTGTTTTCTCCACTGTATATTCTTGCCTCCTTTATCAAATATAAGGTGACCATATGTGTGTGAGTTTATCTCTGGGCTTTCTATCCTGTTCCAATGATCTATATTTCTGTTTTTGTGCCAGTACCATACTGTCTTGATTACTGTAGCTTTGTAGTATAGTCTGAAGTTAGGGAGCCTGATCCCTCCACTTCCGTTTTTCTTTCTCAAGATTGCTGTGGTTTTTCGGGGTCTTTTGTGTTTACATATAAATTGTGAAAATTTTTGTTCTAGTTCTGTGCAAAATGCCAGTGGTAGTTTGATAGGGATTGCATTGAATCTCTAGATTGCTTTTGGTACTAGAGTCATTTTCACAATGTTGATTCTTCCAATCCAAGAACATGGTATATCTCTCCATCTATTGGTATCATCTTTAATTTTTTTCATCAGTGTCTTATAATTTTCTGCATGCAGGTCTTTTGTCTCCTTAGGTAGGTTTATTCCTAGATATTTTATTCTTTTTGTTGCAACGGTAAACGGGAGTGTTTTCTTAATTTCACTTTCAGATTTTTCATCATTAGTGTATAGGAATTCAAGAGATTTCTGTACATTAATTTTTTATCCTGCTACTTTGCCAAATTCATTGATTAGCTCTAGTAGTTTTCTGGTAGCATCTTTAGGATTCTCTATGTATAGTATCATGTCATCTGCAAACAGTGACAGCTTTACTTCTTCTTTTCTGGTTTGGATTCCTTTTATTTCTTATTCTTCTCTGATTCCTGTGACTAAAACTTTCAAAACTATGTTGAATAATAGGGGTGAAAGTGGGCAACCTTGTCTTCTTCGTGATCTTAGTGGAAATGGTTTCATTTTTTCACCACTGAGGACGATTTTGGCTGTGGGTTTGTCATATATTGCATTTAATATGTTGAGGAATGTTCCCTCTATGCCTACTTTGTGGAAGGTTTTTATCATAAATGGGTGTTGAATTTTGTCGAAAGGTTTCTCTGCATCTATTGAGATGATCATATGGTTTTTCTCCTTCTGTTTTTTAATATGGTGTATCACGTTAATTGATGTGCATATATTGAAGAATCCTTGCATTCCTGGGATAAACCCCAATTGATCATAGTGTATGATCCTTTCAATGTGCTGTTGGATTCTGTTTGCTAGTACTTTGTTGAGGATTTTTGCATCTATGTTCATCAGAGATAGTAGCCTGTAGTTTTCTTTCTTTGTGGCATCTTTGTCTGGTTTTGGTATCAGAGATGGTGGCCTTGCAGAGTGACTTTGGGAGTGTTCCTTTCTCTGCTATATTTTGGAAGAGTTTGAGAAGGATGGGTGTTAGCTCTTCTCTAAATGTTTGATAGAATTCGCCTGTGAAGCCATCTGGTCCTGGGCTTTTGTCTGTTGGAAGATTTTAAATCACAGTCTCAATTTCAGTGCTTGTGATTGATCCATTCATATTTTCTATTTCTCCCTGGTTTAGTCTCAGAAGGTTGTGCAGTTTTAAGAATTTGTCCATTTCTTCCAGGTTGTCCATTTTATTGGCATATAGTTGCTTATAGTAATCTGTCATGATCCTTTGTATTTCTGCAGTGTCAGTTGTTACTTCTCCTTTTTCGTTTCTAATTCTATTGATTTGAGTCTTCTCCCTTTTTTTCTTGATAAGTCTGGCTAATGGTTTATCAATTTTGTTTATCTTCTCAAAGAACCAGCTTTTAGTTTTATTGATCTTTGCTATTGTTTCCTTTATTTCTTTTTCATTTATTTTTGATCTGATCTTTATGATTTCTTGCTTTCTACTAACTTTTGGGTTTTTTGTTATTCTTTCTCTAATAGCTTTAGGTGTAAGGTTAGGTTGTTTGTTTGAGATGTTTCTTATTTCTTAAGGTAGGCTTGTATAGCTATAAACTTCCCTCTTAGGACTGTTTTTTCTGCATCCCATAGGTTTTGGGTTGTTGTGTTTTCATTGTTATTTATTTCTGGGTATTTTTTTATTTCCTCTTTGATTTCTTCAGTGATCTCTTGGTTATTAAGTGGTGTGTTGTTTAGCCTCCATGTGTTTGTATTTCTTACAGATTTTTTCCTGTAATTGATATCTAGTCTCATAGCGTTGTGGTCAGAAAAGATACTTGATACAATTTCAATTTTATTAAATTTACCAAGGCTTTATTTTTGACCCAAGATATGATCTATCCTGGAGAATGTTCCATGAGCACTTGAGAAGAATGTGTATTCTGTTGTTTTGGGATGGAATGTCCTATAGATATCAATTAAGTCCATATTGTTTAATGTATCATTTAATGCTTGTGTTTCCTTATTTATTTTCATTTTGGTTGATCTTCCCATTGGTGAAAGTGGGGTGTTAAAGTCCCCTAGTATGATTGTGTTATTGTCAATTTCCCCTTTTATGGCTGTTAGCATTTGCCTTATGTATTGAGGTGCTCCTCTGTTGGGTGCATAAATATTTACAATTGTTATATCTTCTTCTTGTATTGATCCCTTTATCATTATGTAGTGTCCTTCTTTGTCCTTTGTAATAGTATTTGTTTTAAAGTCTATTTTTTCTGATATGAGAATTGCTACCCCAGGTTTCTTTTGATTTCCATTTGCATGGAATATCTTTTTCCATCCCCTCACTTTCAGTCTGTATGTGTCCCTAGGTCTGAAGTGGGTCTCTTGTAGACAGCATATATACGGGTCTTGTTTTTCTATCCACTCAGCCAGTCTGTCTTTTGGTTGGAGCATTTAATGTATTTACATTAAGGTAATTAGCAATATGTATGCTCCTATTACCGTTTTCTTATTTGTTTTGGGTTTATTATTGTAGGTCTTTTTCTTCTCTCGTGTTTCCTGCCCAGAGAAGTTCCTTTAGCATTTGTTGTAAAGCTGGTTTGGTGGTGCTGAATTCTCTTAGCTTTTACTTGTCTGTAAAGCTTTTAATTTCTCTGTCAAATCTGAATGAGATCCTTGCTGGGTAGAGTAATCTTGGTTGTAGGTTTTTCTCCTTCATCACTTTAAATATGTCACACCCCTCCCTTCTGGCTTGCAGAGTTTCTGCTGAAAGATCAGCTGTTAACCTTATGGGGATTCCATTATGTGTTATTTGTTGTTTTTCCTTTGCTGCTTTTAAAATTTGTTCTTTGTATTTAATTTTTGATAGTTTGATTAATATGTGTCTTAGCATGTTTCTCCTTGGATTTATCCTGTATGGGATTCTCTGTGCTTCCTGGAGTTGATTAACTATTCCCTTTCCCATATTAGGGAACTTTTCAACTATAAGCTCTTCAAATATTTTCTCAGTCCCTTTCTTTTTCTCTTCTTTTTCTGGGACCCCTATAATTCGAATGTTGGTGCGTTTAATGTTGTCCCAGAAGTCTTTGAGACTGTTCGCAATTCTTTTCATTCTTTTTTCTTTATTCTGCTCTGCAGTAGTTATTTCTACTATTTTATCTTCCAAGTCACTTATTCGTTCTTCTGCCTCAGTTATTTTGCTATTGATCCCTACTAGAGAATTTTTAATTTCATTTATTGTGTTGTTCCTCACTGTTTGTTTGCTCTTTAGTTTTTCTAGGTCCTTTTTAAACGTTTCTTGTATTTTCTCCATTCTATTTCCAAGATTTTGTATCATCTTTACTATCATTATTCTGAATTCTTTTTCAGGTAGACTGCCTATTTCCTCTTAATTTGTTAAGTCTGGTGGGTTTTTGCCTTGCTCCTTCATCTGCTGTATGTTTCTCTGTCTTCTCATTTTGCTTAACTTTCTGTGTTTGGGGTCTCCTTTTTGCAGACTGCAGGTTCATAGTTTCCGTTGTTTTTGGTGTCTGTCTCCAGTGGCTAAGGTTGGTTCAGTGGGTTGTGTAGGCTTCCTGGTGGAGGGGACTACTGCCTGTGTTCTGTTGGATGAGGCTGGCTCTTGTCTTTCTGGTAGGCAGGTCCACGTCTGGTGGTGTGTTTTGGGGTGTCTGTGGCCTTATTATGATTTTAGGCAGCCTCTGTGCTAATGAATGGGGTTGTGTTCCTGTCTTGCTAGTTGTTTGGCATAGGGTGTCCTGCACTGTAGCTTGCTCGTCATTGAGTGGAGCTGGGTCTTGGCGTTGAGATGGACATCTCTGGGAGATTTTCTCCATTTGATATTACATAGAGCTGGGAGGTCTCTTGTGGACCAGTGTCCTGAACTTGGCTCTCCCACCTCAGTGGCACAGCACTGACGCCTGGCTGGAACACCAAAAGCCTTTCATCCACATGGCTCAGAATACAAGGGAGAAAAAAAAGAAAGAAAGAAAGAAGATAAAACAAAATAAAGTAAAATAAAGTAAAATAAAATAAAATAATTTAAATAAAAATAATTATTAGGAATAAAAAATGTTTAGGTAAAAAACAAAAGAAAAAAACCACAAAAATAGTCAGAAAGAACCCTAGGACAAATGGTAAAAGCAAAGCTATACAGACAAAATCACACACAGAAGCATACACTTACACACTCACAAAAAGAGAAAAAGTGAAAAATATACATATATATTGTTGCTCCCAAAGTCTACCTCCTCAATTTAGAATGATTCATTGTCTATTCAGGTATTCCACAGATGCAGGGTAGATCAAATTGATTGTGGAGATTTAACCCACTGCTCCTGAGGCTGCTGGGAGAAATTTCCCTTTCCCTTCTTTGTTCACTAAGCTCCCGGGGTTCAGCTTTGGATTTGGACCCGCCTCTGTGTGTAGGTCGCCTGAGGGCATCTGTTCTTCGCTCAGACAGGGGTAAAGGAGCAGCTGTTTTCGGGGGTCTGGCTCACTCAGGCCAGGGGTAGGTAGGGGTATGGATGCGGGGCGAGCCTGCAGCGGCAGAGGCCGGTGTGACATTGCACCAGCCTGAGGCATGCCATGCTTTCTCCCGGGGGAGTTGTCCCTGCATCATGGGACCCTGGTAGTAGCGGGCTGCACAGGCTACCAGGAGGGGAGGTGTGGATAGTGACCTGTGCTTGCACACAGGTTTCTTGGTGTCTGCAGCAGTAGTCTTAGCATCTCATGCCCATCTCTGGGGTCCGCGCTGGTAGCCGCGGCTCGTGCCAGTCTCTGGAGCTCCTTTAAGTGGGGTTCTTAATCTCCTCTCCTGGCACACCAGGAAACAAAGAGGCCAGAAAAAGTCTCTTGCCTCTTCGGCAGCTCCAGACTTTCCCGGACTCCCTCTCGGCTAGCCGTGGTGCACTAGCCCACTTCAGGCTGTGTTCAGGCAGCCAGCCCCAGTCCTCTCCCTGGGATCCGACCTCTGAAGCCCGAGCCTCAGCTCTCAGCCCCCACCTGTCCTGGAGGGTGAGCAGACAAGTCTCTCCGGCTGGTGAGTGCTGGTTGGCACCGATCCTCGGTGCAGGAATCTCTCCGCTTTGCCCTCTGCACCCACCTTGCTGCGCTCTCTTCCGTGGCTCCAAAGCTTCCCCCTGCTGCCACCCCCAGTCTCCACCCACAAAGCGGCTTCCTAGTGTGTGGAAACCTTTCCTCCTTCACAGCTCCCTCCCACTGGTGCAGGTCCAATACCTATTCTTTTGTCTCTGTTTTTTCTTTTTTCTTTTGCCCTACCCAGGTACGTGGTGAGTTTCTTGCCTTTTGGGAGGTCTGAGGTCTTCTGTCAGCATTCAGTAGGTGTTCTGTAGCAGTTGTTCTACATATAGATGTATTTCTGATGTATTTGTGGGGAGGAAGGTGATTTCCGTATCTTACTCTTCCGGCATCTTGAAGCTGTTCTGTCACAGGGGCTACTCTTCATTGTGGCGTGCAGGCTTCTCACTGTGGTGGCTTCTCTTGTTATGGAGCACGGGCTCTAGGCACGTGGGCTTCAGTAGTTTTGGCATGTGAGCTCAGTAGTTGTAGCTCATGGGCTCTAAAGCACAGGCTCAGTAGTTGCAGTGCATGCGCTTTGTTGCTCCGTGGCATGTGGGATCTTACAGGGCCAGGGCTCAAACCCATGTCCCCTGCTTTGGCAGGTGGATTTTTAACCACTGCACCACCAGGGAAGCCCTGTCATACTTTTGAAAATGAAAAGTCATATTATTAAAAAGTAATCCAGGAGACAGATGTAACTCAGATTTCTCTCTGATAAATATCCAGATATGAACACTTAACATGAACAGTCTTCCTTTAAACAGTTTTCTATATTCCTTGTCTCTCTCCTTTGACTCTCATTTACTCATTGACTTCTTGAAATCTTATTTCTACCCTAATAATTCCATTGGGATATTCATGAAAAGACTTATTTAACTCTGGACAACATATTACATAACTAAACATTTATTTCTTGACCTACTATCTTCCTTTTACTTAAGGTCATGGCAAGTCGATGGTTTTCCACCTAATTTTCTGGCACACCTTCACAGGTACCCAGGAGAATCTTTTTCCTCTCCTCCTCCCTTCAGTAGTAGTCATGTTCTATTTCTCAGTCTTCTCAATATTCATGCAGCCAAGAATTACTTAAAAGCCAGCCCCTGAGTTTCTCAATCTCCACCTGAGAAATTAGAAAATAATCCTGAATCAGCAGGGTTGGGAAAACATGATTCCTTTTGGAAGTGCTGATGCCAAAGCTGATTTTTTTTTTTTTTTTTTTTTTTTTGGTCAGCTGGATATATTGGGATTGAGCCTTCTTTAAAATGGTCAGGTAAAGCCAGGGAGCTCTTCTTCCTAAAGAGCACATGAGAAGGTGAGTTTGAGAACAAATGCATCTGTGGTTACTATTCCAGTGCCCCGCCCCCTCCACCTGTGAGAGTGGAGGACTCTTCTGTTTGGAGCCACAAGGCCACATGCATTGCTTTGTCCTGACCAAAGCATTGTTTAGATATATTGAGAAAACATCATAAAATGTTTAGAGTTGGATATCTCCAAAACTAATGGATCTTAATCTTGGCTAAACACTGGAACTTCTTGTAGAGCTTTAAAAAATACTGTTGAATGCCTGGAAGGTTCTTATTTAATCAGTGTAGGGTGCAGCCTGGACATGGGATTTTTAGAAACTCCTTGGTGGGTAAGTTTATCATGCAGGCAAGACTGAGAATTACTGCCCTAACTCAACCTCAATGCCTCAAAGAGGAGAAATGCAGAGAGGTTATTTGGGGTCAGTATCTTCTAGCTCCCAGGCCAGATCTCTTCCAACAATAGCCTATCTGCTTCTGGCTACTTGAAGGGTTATAAAAACTCAAGGCTGCTTTGTAATACCCATGGCTCTGTTTGAGAGTTGAGACTCCTGTTTCTTTGCTGCGATGTTCCAGTAAGACAAAGATTCTTCCATCCCACTACTGGGCATACATCCAGAAAAGAGGAAAACTCTAATTCAAAAAGATGCACGTACCCCAATGTTCACAGCAGTGCTATTAACAATAGCCAAGACATGGCAGTAACCTAAATGTCCATCGACAGATGAATGGATGAAGAAGATATGTATATGTGCATATCTATCTATCCATCTACCTACCTATCTATCTATCTATATATATATATAATGGAATATTACTCAGCTATAAGAATGAAATGTTGCCATTTGCAGCAGCCTAGATATGCCTAGAGATTATCATACTAAGTGAAGGAAGTCAGAGAAAGACAAATATTATATGATATTACTTATATGTGGAAACTAAAAAATAATACAAATTAATCTATTTACAAAAGAGAAACAGATTCACAGACATAGAAAACAAACTCATGGTTACCGAAAGGGAAAGGAAAGTTGGGGGAGGATAAGGTAGGAGTTTGGGATTAACAAATACACACTACTATATATAAAATAGATATGCAACAAGGATTTAAGTATAACACAGAGAACAATATTCAATATCTTTTTTTTAAAGTAAATAAATTTATTTATTTATTTATTTATTTTTGGCTGTGTTGGGTCTTCGATGTTGCACGCAGGCTTTCTCTAGTTTCAGAGAGCAGGGGCTACTCTTGGTTGCAGTGTGCATGCTTCTCATTGCAGTGGGTTCTCTTGTTGCAGAGCATGGGCTCTAGGAGCACAGGCTTCAGTAGCTGTGGCATGTGGGATCAGTAGTTGTGGCTCATGGGCTCTAAAGTGCAGGCTCAGTAGTTGTGGCTCACAGGCTTAGTTGCTCCATGGCATGTGGGATCTTCCTGGATCAGGGTTCGAACCTGTGTCCCCTGCTTTGGCAGGTAGATTCTTAACCACTGCACCACCAGGGAAGTCCAATATTCAACATCTTATAATAACCTATAACAAAAAATAAACTGAAAAAAGTATACATTTAACTGAATCACTTTGCTGTACACCTGAAAGCAACACAATATTGTAAATCAACTATGATTCAATAAAAAAGATTCTTCTGGACTGGGAAAAAAATATTCATGCATTGATTTTTATCCATTCCAATAGCTTCAATTGACATTTGATTCTTTTTTTTTTAACGTTTTTATTGGAGTATAATTGCTTTACAATGGTGTTAGTTTCTGCTTTATAACAAAGTGACTCAGCTATACATATACATATATCCCCATATCTCTTTCCTCTTGCGTCTCCCTCCCTCCCACCCTCCCTATCCCACCTTTCTAGCTGGTCACAAAGCACCGAGCTGATCTCCCTGCGCTATGCGACTGCTTCCCACTAGCTATCTATTTTACATTTGGTAGTGTATATATGTCCATATATACACTACCTCTCTGATATTTGATTCTTAATTACTCAAGACCAATATCATCCACCGTAGTTATCTCTCATAATAATTTACTACAATATATTGAAATATGATTAGAAATTTTTATATGCACCTCAGGGCTGACAAATTTTGAAATATCCCAAACTAGACTCCTAATCATTGTCCCAGAACATTTTCTTTCCCTGTTGTTTCTGGATTAATAAAAAGTAATACTTCCACCTACCAGATGCTCAAATTAGAAACTGAGGTATAATTCTGAGGCTTTTTTTCTGAATTCAACCCTATGTTCAATTATTGTCCTTTGAATACTAATTTATAAATATATCTAATTTTTTCCCACTTCTGTGAAAGACTAGTGAAGCTCTTCTAATGCAAAAACCATAATCTCTTCTTGGATAGTTGTAACAACCTCCTAAGTGGTATTCTTGATTACAGTCTTGATTTCTTCCAGTCACTTCTCACACTGAAGCCAGGATAATCTTTCTAAAATGCAAATATGATCATCTGTTTAAATATTTATTGGCTATCCATTATCCTTATAATAAAGCACAAAAATTTTAACAGAGATTGCGTCTTCCATTCTATGGTTCCAGCTTATCTGTCTAGACATATCTTTTAATACTCCTTTCAAACCTAAATTCGAACCCACTTTAAACTTATACCTGTGCTTGTTAATATTCCTCAAGGATATCACATATGTTGTTACATTTGATTCTTAACATATAATTTTACATAATTCCATAGCAGGGTAATATTTTTCAAAGTTTAGCTTCAGTATAAATTTCTCTATGAATTTTCCATCATTCCTGCTAAAGCTATTTTAGGGATATTGTCAATGCCATATATTGTTTATATTTCCCCTATTCCAGCACTTTTTATATCATTTTTACATAATTGTTTATTACTCTTTAGTTCTCCAAAGAATATAAACTCCATGAGGACAAGATTCATGTTTATCTTGTTCACTGTTAATATCTTCATCATCAAGCACAGTGCCTGGTATTTATTAATTTAATGGACAAATTAATGAACTAACAAATATGGAACAGTAATCAAAACCACAAAAAACAAAAGAAAAAGGATGTTCTTCCTCAGAAGGCAAGCTAGTTCTCATTTGAGAAAGAAAAAAAAAAAATCATGTTTTACTCTAGGTTATTTTCTGCAAAGCAAGAATATACAAGCCTGAATATATCATTTCACAGAAAAATCAACAATATACAGTCCATGCGATTAGGAAACGATAGTTTTTTTCAGATATTGAAACTAGTAGAAATCATGAAGTATTTCTAATCATGGAAATTAGCATTTGTTGATTATTAGACGGCCTCATATTTCTTTTCCTTCATGTTCTGTATGTGTCTTAGTTGTTGAGAGTTCAAAGGAATATAACAGGGATATCTATATATAACATATAACAATTGTATTTGTTAGATAACAAGGGCTAGATGTTATGGTGATTCAGAACATATTTCACACCACACTCTTTTGATTGAATCCAAACTTTACAAATTTAAAAGCTGTGTAAACTTTGGCAAATTACTGAAACTTTCTCTGCCTAAGTTTCCTCATATATAAAATGGGCATAGCAATAGTAACTACCTCATAGGTTTGTTTTAAGGATTAAATGAGTTAACATACTCAGAATTCTTAGATCAGCACCCTCTTTAGTTACATTTTTAGTGCTATATATTTAGTAAGTTATACATACACAAATATATAGCTATTAGTATATCCCTATTTTCCAGATAAAAAGTTAAAACTTCTAATGTTCACTAATGCCTCTAATATTACACAACTGGAGAAGCCCAGGCTTAAATCTATGTCTGTTTGATTACAAAGATCATGATCTTTCCACTCTCCAACTTTTGATCAGCAAACCCAAGAATAGGCATGTCAGTGCTTATATATTAGAAAACTTTAAACCAGGTATATTTAAAATGAAAAGTCTAGATTAGTATTTAACCATTAGTATTTAGCTTTTACAAATTATCAACATATTTTTAGTGTTGAATTTGCCTTTTAACTCAATCCTCCAACATAGATTATTTAAAGCAAATCTAAAATGTCATATTATTTCTACACAATTTTTTTCTTAGATATACCTAAAAAGACTAATTTTTAATACGACCATGATAATATTGCAAAAACATAAAAGTAATTAACAATAATCTCAGTATTTAGCCAGTAACCAAATGTCCTTGATTATTACAAAACCACTTCTTGGCATATTATTTGTCAACAATTTCTTTATTAATTAAATTTTGGATGTCAGAGTTCTTCTACACTCTGTTCTATCTTTCCTCTTTGAACTTCCATCCATTCCTGTAACTTCAGTAGCCACATAAATTAGATTTATTATTTCCATATTAGTGGAGAAAAAGTAGTATATAGAATCATCAGTTTTACTTTTATTCAGTATTCTATTTCATAATGATCCATTTTCACAAAAGATTATTCCTGAACATAATGTGGGTAATGCATCTTTATGTTGTCATTGGTTCCCAATCTGTTCTTATGGCTATATCTGTTTTTAAACTAAATTATTGGAATTGCATGAAAAAAAACAGATTCAACATCTTACTGATTGAAATATAAAAACAGCAAAAAAACTTACTAAAAAATACTCTCAGAGACTTTTTTACTTTGGTGTTATTTAGTATTACAACTAAAATATCAATAGATGTTCATAGTTGCATTTGAAATTATTGTACTAGTGTAAAAAGTATTTTAAACAGTGATGGAGTTGCTAGAAATGTATGTTAGAATAAACAAAACATTAGTCAGCTTCCATGTAAATTTTAGGATTAAGAAAGAATGAAATAAAATGGAAATATGGATTAAAATCACAAGTGTTAAAGATAACTGAATTTATCTATGTGACTAGATGAAACACCAAATTGTGACATAGAGCTAGATAAGAAAGATGAAAAAAAAAAATCTCAGATGCACTGTAATCATCGAGATTGAATAGTATTCTATCTTATAATTGAGTCTCAGCAGCACAATTTTTGCATCATTCACTATGACTGTTCCAATAAGCTCCTGTTAAAGTTAACAGGCTTGAACTGCACTGAAAATCTATCACCTAAAGGTGAGCATTGGCCTGGTAGAATGGAACAAAATGATTTTGTGTGTGTGTGTGTGTGTGTGTGTGTGTGTAAAGGGGATAGTCAATTCTTACAATTACACTTTATCAGGATTTTAATGTCAGTACAAGGCCTAGATTTTTTTCTAAAGAAAATGAGGGTATCAGTAAAATTAATAAGGAGTCATAAATCATTTTGCACTCTATATCTATAATACATAAATCACACAACAGAAACCTATATAAAGGAGCATTGTGAAACAAGTAAATATATATTTTTTCATTATCTAGTACATCATATATTTTGAAAATTTAAATGTTGATAAATTTGTATTTCTATGATAATATTTTTTTAACCTAATGTTGTCTCAGAAAAAGGTAGTACTTAAAATTGGAGAAAGCTAAGCATTAGAATAAAAATCTCCTGGCAGCTAAGTTTTAACCCTGCCCAAGCACTACAGAATAAAATTATTTCTCTATTGATCACATTTGATTGAAGACAAAGAGATTATGAAAAGTGTTACCATAGTTTAAGTGAGGGCAACCTTATTGAAGAAGTGAAAAGAACAAGGTAGATGAAAGGAAAATGTAAAAGAAAAAGGAATAGATGAAAGGTGACTCAGTGTCTTTTCCTGAGAAGGACTGTCCTTTCCTAATCTATAGCAGTATTAGCAACATACATTTGTTAATAGCTATGCAGTCTTGGAATGCTGCAGGTAGTTATGGAACTAAGAGAAAGTAACCTAAGGTGGAGGGTTTAATATTTGGCTTAGACCCTAAAGAAAGGAAGGTTACTGAGACCATCTGGAAAACGCAATTGATTGCTGAATGCCCCTCATTCTCATTGCTATGTAAGCAAAATCTCAATTTTAATAATCTATTCAGAAGTATCTGTTCTGTTAGAGGCTAAACAAACCAAAAAGGAAAAATGTATAGGAAAGAAACCCAATATATTGATATGCAGTGATGACAATAAAAATTGTCCACTTAAAAAGATCTCCAATATCTCATAGAAAGTTTATAACATGCACTCAATCTTTTATTGGTGACTTAAACCACAATTGTTAAGTATACCACTTTTATATTTATGCCTAATATTTCAAAAGTGCTTCCTCTACTGTAACATTTAACTGGGGTTAAAATTGTTAGAATTTTGATTGGTGAGAATTAACTCACAGCACCGAGAATCAGATGAAGTTCAAAATGATTGACATAATAAGAGTAAAAGTAAAGAATCAAAGATATGTAGAGAAAAGTGGCCTAGTCTTTTGCTTTCCATGTTCCAAACAATTAGATTGCATGCAAAACCCACTTGTTCATTTTGTTTACACATTATCTCTTTAAGTATACTTTTAATATTTACTGGGCCAGAATTTTTTTAAACAGCATTTCTCAAGGTGTTTTTTTTTTTTTTATTTTTTTTATTTTTTAATACCTATATGTTGGGTCCAAATGAGAGAGAAAGAGACAGAGGGAGAGGGAGAGAGAAATTGGGAAAGACAGAAACAGAGACTAAAAGAGAATGTTATAGGCATCTACTAATAATGTTTAGGTTGGTAAGAGTAGTATTGTGTTGTTAAGAGCCCATGGATAAATCAGAAAACTTTCCATTTGAGGCCAGTTACCTCATCAGAAGCAAACCCATGCTTTCTTTATTTTCTCACACATGATATTGATGGCACAGGTTCTGGTTCCTTGCTGGATTCAATTCTATCTACCCTCTTGAAAACAGGATCCATTGATGTCTGGGTAGTAGTTCTGTTTTTCTCATCACAGATGACACAGTAGCACAGGATTGCTTTATTTTCTGTAGAGAAGATTGGCAGAAAGACCAGAGAAAAAAATTAAAATCTAACTCAAAAATATAGGCATGTCTACAGGGCAGGAAAAATGCTACCAGACTTCCATAGATAATTAAATTTATTAACTACTAGATAGCACAACCAATTCCACAATTGTATCTCTCCTTTTCAAGGAAGAACAACAAAAAAAGAAAACAAAATTCTGAAAGTTTTATTTAATTACAAATCTCTGATACTTGGCCCTGCAGGCAATGTTTAAGGTTATATACAGACAAAACGTTCAAACAAAGTTATTGGAAACTCAAGGAGAATTATGTTATTTTTGTGAAAAGTTTCCCTTATTTAAATGATGATTCATACAAGGATATTCCATTTAAAAAGCAGAAATAAATCAAAAGATATATAAAAAATACATTTTGGAGGAAAACTACTCCCAGAAAACAAAAACAAAATTATACACTTCCTACAAATTAAAATGGACATGCACAAGCTGAAAACAAGAAGTCCAAGAAAAAATATTAATAAAACACCACAAAATGAAGGGGTTTTTCCCTTAATTTTCAGGGGAAAATTACAGGAAAATTATAGAAATTAAAAATGCATAAAATAGAAGATATATAAAAATATATAAATTAAACATACTTCTTTATTCTTAAAGAAGAAATGACATTGTGTAAATCTTAGTAAGGTCATGAAGTATTTATAAATATAATTATAGATTTCACCTTTCATCAACATACTTTTTTTTGTTATAAAACAAATATAAAAGTTTGCTAATGATTATTAGTTTTAAACAGTTTCATTGTTATATTTAATATTAATATTGATAATATTTACAGATTGCTATATATAAAGCTATAAGTATGTAAATAACATGTGCATTCAACTCAAGCTAAAAAGATAAGAAAAAAAACTAATTTGGACTTAATACCTGTTTGTTCAATTAATGAATATAAAAAGGGAAATACAACCTGACAAACAATATTTTCTTGTGGTCCAACAGATTTTGTGAAATAAATAATCCAGTTGTTTTACAATCCGTGGCTGTACTCCCCATGAGGGCAGTTTAAAGTTTACTTATAATTTCAAGCGTTTTACTTGGCATCAAGTTTGTTCTGTCTAAGTTTATCATTATATTTTCAAAATTCTTGGCTCCTTCTAAAATGAGACAGCTTTAAAAATTGCTTGTCCAACATCACATCACCCATATCACTGTGATTCATTGACCTGTTTTGTTAATACTATCAAGAAAAAATGTGTTTTATTATATATGGTGGTTTTAACGCATTAGGGGGTTTCACCTCTAAAGGTATGCTGGATTTTGTGAGTAGTTAGCACTTTTTTTTTTATTGACAGTAACTACTCTCTCGTCTAGATATTTCATTTTGAACCATTTGGCCAGCTCCTTGTTCCTGCCAGATGCCCCAGACGTATAAAACATACATATCATTCACAAAAGTAACAAAAGAGCTGTGCATATGTTATCACTCCCAGAATTCTTAAACCATTTCAAATAAATTCATCCAATTGTAACTTTTATAAAACAAATACCTTTTTTGTACTTCATATTTTCTTTCATCTTTTTAGTAGCAGTATGAATTCATGTATTTACACAGATTCAACTTATTCTAGTTAGCCATTATTACTCTTATTATTATGAATAATGCTAATAATAATAATGGTTGTAATAGTTGACCTTTTAATTTGCCTCCTTGCCTCTTCCAGCATAAATGCTAACAACCTTGAAAAGATTCTATGTTTCTTACACTGAAGTACAGATATATAGCTATCATTCAGGAGGTGGCAAAAATGCTGCTGGTGTTGGTTCATTCATTATTTTAGAAATCTATCTATCTATCTATCTATCTTCTATTCAAACTGACTTTTCAAAAATAAAACATTATATTGCTGAATTCTAATTTTATCACAGGATGTTTAATAAATCAGTGTTGACTTGGATTGTTTAAAAAAATGTGTAAAGAAAACTATAAAGCAATTCAGGAAGATAGCCACAGGAAAGCTTAGCATACTGTCATCAAGTATAAAAGGAAGGAGTAAGTAATTAATTAAATGTTGGCCTATTGAAAAGTCGGGTCATTGTCACTTAAACTCTCTGCATATAAGAGTCACTAGGAGGAAATTTGTTAAATTCCTGCCTAAATTCAGAAGAAATGTTTTTAAATAAAGTAAGTAAATATACCAAAACAAAGTTAATGTGTTAAGGCTGGGGAAAGAAGCAGAATAGAGTACAAGGTAATTTTAGGCTTTTACAATGGAACCAAAGGAAATGGCAAAATATATACTAGAAATTCAGTGAAAACTTCCCTCTAATATTGCAAATGTAGGAATCCTGATTTGCCTAAGTATACCTTCATAGTGCACCTTCATCATGTAACCTTGCATAGGCCTCTCCTTTCGAGTCACTTTTATGGGTCAACCCAAATTTTCAGTCACAAATGTCAGTAAGTATTAAAAATTCACATATTTACATAAAACCATCATCATAAAATATGAATAAAAATGAACAATAAGAAAAACTGCCCCCAAAGGAAATAGAAATAATTAAGGAAATAGAAAAAGTTAAAAAGTTTAGAAAAAAATCCAATTTACAGTCTCAGAGTGTTTGTAGAGAATATAGCATCCACATAAAGAATAGGATGCTATAAATAAAGAAAAGTCTTTAATAATGTAGCACTCCTGGAACTCTGAAAATTTTCCTAAATAAAAAATGACATATATCAAGCAGAAGATTTCTATCTCTAAATTATCATTCTGCGAGATAATATTTGAGGCAATCTCAGAATATATAGCAAAATTTTATTTGCTATTTGACCAAATAATTCTTCATTTAAGAAAGATCCTATAAAGAAGCTGTTGTAAGGGTGTACACGTATATGAAAAATGGTGGACTTTGTAGTATTGTTCAAAATAATAAACATTTGAAAACAAATATTCCTCAACAGGGAACTGAATTAACACATTATATGGTAAATTTAAAAAGTGAGGCACCAAATTTCTTTAGAAATAATGAAATTTTAGTAAATATATATCCATACTAAAAGAGTCCATGTCCATTTTTATTGGAAAAAGGCAAAATAAAAAAACATTTTTTAAGCACTGCAAAACATTCCTGTAAAATTTTTTTTAAACTAATACGGGTAGGAAAAGAGAAATATGAGCAAAAAAAATCAAGTTTTGTTTTTTTTTTTTTACCATTGGCAGTATCTCAGACCCTAAGGGAATTTTCATTTTTTCATTCTTGTTAGTTAAGTTTTACTGTATTTGCATAACAAATCACATTTTGATTGTAATTAAACATTTAAACTAAGGTTATTTTCAAAAATATTATGCAGACACTTATGAAAAAAGCTAATTATAACATTAAGTAATCTCTCATTAAATCCTTTATTTAATAGATTATAGTAAGGTGACTAAAGGTGTGAGAAAACTTAAATAAGAAATTTGTCAGATTTCAAAGTAACTTTTTTTGAGATTTATCATCTTTTCCTTGCTGCCCTTGTCCTACTTTCCAGTCTTTATATTTCAGGCTACAGAATTTACTCCAACTATGAAGAGAGCTTGTGTTCTGGCTTAACCTATATGCTTCACATCTGAATGTGAGGAGCAGGAAGAAGCCAGAGAGCAAGTGTGTCTATAGACTTTGGGAAGCTGACAAGGATAAAGGCAGAAGTGGTGAAGGGATACTTGACTTTTCCTTGGGTAAATTAAAACATTTCAGTTCTTGAATCATGGCAGGTTCTTTGAGGAAAGTTCTTACATTCTTAATTATTGTGAAACGTGATTTCTTTGGGTAAAAACTAATTATGTTCCAGAAGTCTAATTATAAGTTTCTAATTTTTTTTTTAATTTTCCTAGAATAAAACACTCCTTATAATCAGTCTACTGGACAGTTTTTACATTCATATTTTGAACAAATTTGTATTCCATAGAAAAGTAGAATACCATCTGTATATTCACTGAAGCCTCAATTAAATTGTTAGGGCTAGTCTTCCTATCTTTGATCTACAAATATTAAACTTACCTAGTCTACTTTGATTTGAATAGTTTTTCCCTCGAAGTTAATATTATTTCCATCATTTCCAAATAAATGGGAAGTACCTATACTTTTCCATCTTATAGTGTGCAAACCACATGATGTAAGAGATGTGTCAGCAAATGAACAGTTTAGAACAGCGTTATTTATTGTAAGATTTTAAAAAGCATATACTACTTAAGATTGTGTATGTTATTGCCTTTATAGTAGTCTAGGAGAAAATTTAATACAATTTTTTAATTTGCATTAGTAAGCATGCTGTACACAATGATTCACTTTGTGTTTGTAAGATACTCCATAATGTAGTCTTTGTTCCTTATTTTTTCCTCTCAGTTTTAATCACACCCCCTCTTTTGGCTTGAGACACACATTTTCCAGTTTCTAGTGAAAAACATACTTTTCCACATATCCATGTAAATTATGTTTCATATCCCTCAACAGATGTGGCTCTGTTTCCATAAGCAAGCATGGCACTTTGTACATCATCGAGACTTTCATCAGACTAATATTTGCCTGTTTTATTGTTGCTTTTTCTTTATTATTTAAATTTTGTGACGGCAATAAATGAGTCTGCTTGCTTATCACTATGCTCCCAATGAGAAACTTACATATAGAAAAACATACAAATACATGATACTCAAAATACCTTCAAATAACTATTATACTAAAGACTCAAAATTACAAGATGGAAAAAGAAATGTTTTAACATCTATATGATGGCAGAGTTTTAGTTATTTATATTTTAAAGAGACAATGTTGCTGTTTCCAATAACAGTGCATTCAGAGTCAAAATTTATTCTCTCACTTAAAAAGTGGATACTGCATATAATACAACTTACAAAATTAAAATCACCAACGACCTTGAAAGAAAGTTAAGAATAATCGGACAAGGGATTAAGTGAAGGCTTAAATTTAGGTATGCAAGAGGAATACAACATACACATTTTACATTTAGAATATTTGCTGAATTTGGTGAAGCTGAGTATTTGAGACCTCATGGAGCATGGGAAAATATATGAATTCCAGAGGCTACCGAAAATTCCAGGGGCTACTAAAGTTGGGACATTAATAGGTTATACCATCAATACAAGGGTGAATAGAAATAGAGCTATTATCATCAGTGGACTGTGAGGTAACTAATGATATATATGTTTTAGCACTGAACAAAGATGGAGAAATTCACTTTAAATGTGTAGCCTGATTGATTGTATACTTCTCTGGCTACTTGGTTCATCTCTGGTAGGAATATAATTTAAAATGATCCTAGAATAGCAACTCCACAAAAGATATTAGAAGAAACGAAAGCAAACTTTCCTCAAGAAATTATCTTCACTTCACGTGCTAGACTTTCAATGTAAAAAATTCCCAGGAAAATTAGCAGTGTATGCAAAAAAATTAGTAAATATAAAATGAAACAAAGCTTCATGATCTAGAACCAGGAGAAACAATAGATGAGGAAAACAGACCTAAAATGATTTAAGGTGATGGAATTAGCAGATACAGATACAAATCAATTATCTTTAAAATGTTTTGGAAAATAAGAAACCTTATTGGCCATATTCACAGGGAATGAAAAGAGCAAATAATGACAAGCAAAATTTGAAAAGTAAAACTAAAAATAAAATATGAAGAAAAACAAAAAATACATTAATTTACATGAATAATTCTACTGATTCATTAGAAAATTATATACAATGATGACAATTTAGGAGGAAACTAGATACAAAGAAATCACATGGAATGCAGCCAGAGGAAAAAAAAGAGATGAAAATTTAAAAATTGATTAAGATATATGCAGTATGGAAGGAGAAGTTATAAATTTTAACTAAAGTCTCAGAGGAGAAAGAGAGAGAGAGGAGGGAACAAACCTAATGAATATATTATATCGGGGAAATTCATGAAATGCACAAACCCACAGGTTCTTGAAGCTCAACCAATTCAGAAGAGGAGAAATATAAAGATATCCACACTAAATATCTCATGATTGCATATCTGAAAAGTTTATACTGATGTTGCTGGTCTGGAGATGACACTTTCAGAACTACTGCCATAGACCAACTATAGCACATAAAAGATAAGCTTTAGAGAAGATCTAAAAGACTGCTAGAGGGAAAGAATTTTTGTTATAATAAAGTAACTAACAACTAGACCAAATGCTGATTTTCCACTACTAATAATGGAAGCCTGAACATAGTTAAATTATTTTTTGAAGATGCCAAATATAAATGTATCAATCTATAATTTTATACACAGAGAAATGATATTTTTGTGAATGAGGGGTAAATTAATTTAATATTTAGACATCAAAAAATGAAAGAGTAAACATTCATTAAATGGAAAATCTACATATATATTTCATGAAAAGGAAAATGATTTCAGAAAAAAAATTATAAAGAACAAGTTGAAAGGAAAAACAAAAAAGAATGGTAAATATATGGTTAAAGCTAAATACAAAGCTAATAATAATTTATTGAGGAACTTAAAATTCTTCAATAAATAAATGTGACAGTGTATGTTAGAAAAATGATGAACTCAAATCAGTCCTTTCATTTTTCATGAGGAAGATGGAGATAATTATTAACTTTGTAGTGTAATAAATTAATTATACTCACTGTATTACTGAGCTCTTTACTAATTAAATTGAAACAGAGAACAAAAATTTCAAAAGAGTAGTAGGAATAATTGAATGATTCAAAAAAATCTATTCAAATAAGTGTAAGAAAGAGAAAAATATATAAAAAACAGGAAGAAAAGTAGATAATATAAAATAAAATAAATTAAACAAATGTATGTATTAGTCATTATAGTAACTGTAGTTGGATATATTAAATACTCCAGTAGTGGACAAATTTAATAGACTGTATTAAAACTGAAACTCTTCACAAGCAATGCACAAAACCCCACAAAATTTGAATTCAATCCACAAAATTTGAATTCAAAGAAATGGACAAATTTCACCAAGAAAACTATAACCAAAAAAAGACTGGTTTAACTATATTAATTTAAAACAAACACCTAGAAAGATATAAAATATTGTTAGAGAAAAGAAAATAATATAATAAAATATTCAATTTGCTAAAATGATAATCCTTTTAGAATATATAAAATAATTTCAAAATGTATAAAGCAAGTCTTGACAGAATTACTGGAAGAAAAACAAAAATCTATCTTCAGAGTGGGAGATATTAACACAGCTCTCTGTCAATAACTGACATAAAAAGGACACAAAATGTGTCAGTAGGAATAAGGATGATTTGAATAATAGGAATAAAGGAATAACACATTTGTTTTAATTGGCTATACAGAGAACATTGCACTCTCCAACAGTTTTCAGTTATGCATAAAACATTTACCAAAATTTACCAATTATTTGAACATAAATTTTGAGCAAATGAATGTCAAAGAATTTAAGTAAAAATAACATATTTTGACAACAATAAAAGTTTGCTAGAAATTAATTGCAGAACGTTAACTAGAAATCCCATGTTTGAAAATTAGTGCATCAAAGAAGAAATCATAATGTAATTAGAAAATGTTTTGAATTTAACAGTAGCAAGACTATCACAAATCAAAACCTGTGAGGTGCAGCAAAGAGCATATTTAGAGGAAAAGTTAGTCTTTTGTGCAGAGATGAGGAGGCTGGCTTTTAAAAGAACATGTTTTGCAGCGGTCTCCAGCCATTTCCCTGTGAATTGCCTGCTTCAGCACTGCTGTTCGTCTGTGATCATCAGATAGATAATAGTTTCCTGAAGTGTCCTGAGCTAGGCAGTGACAAAGACTGCCTTACGTTTCCCCTCAGTTTATCTAAACTTTCTAAAGACTTCTTGACTATAGATCCTGACCTCCCTTTCCTTAAAGCATTTACTTTAGAAAACTTGTAAACTGTTTCTCTGCCCTTTTGAGATGTTAATCTTCTACACCACTGGAATGTTTTTCTCAGGACCAGTGGGATCATCTCTGTGAAACAGAATCAACATGAATGATAACATCCCATCTCCCATTTGCCATGGGAGGGTAGGAACATAACTCTGAAAAGGGACAATTAGCCAACACAGATGACCCCATCTGTTTTGCCAAAAGCCTACTTTTAGTTTCAAGGTTTGTTGGATTCGCTGGTAATATAACCACTTGTCTCACACAACTGAACAGATTTAAATAATTTTTAATAGAAGATTATTTAACTTAATTTCAATATACAGTCATTAGAAGGGGATGAATAAAAGTATTAGAGAGACATAACAGAGTATACATCATCAGATTGGGCCAACACCTACATCCAGATTCAAACAGCAGCTGGGAAATCCCAAGTAACAGCACTCTGGAGTCCCAGTTGGGAAGGGTCCTGGGCCATGCGTTCACTTCACAGGTGAGACTTCAAATTGCAGTTCTGGGGGCTTCTCTTTATAATCCCAGTCTACAATCTGATATCATGAGTTTATGAGCAAAAAGGCAGCTCTGGCTTAACTGTAACAGTGCTGTTGGTTTCACCGTGTGAGTCAAAAGATTTTCTAGACCACGGGGGACTGGCCAGATCCCCAGGGCTCAAGAAACTTCAAGACTCACCCCCTTTCTTATCTTAAGTGCTGCTTGACTTTTTAGTAACAATTGTTAGGTGTGCAGGCAGGCACAGAGTCTAGACAGGGTCACAAGTCGGTCAGGGGCCTACTTCTGCCTCTGAAGCCTGAACAAGACTACTTTACTAGTTTTCTCAACACCATCTCATTGGCCAACCACTCTCCTAATGTCCTCTAGCAATTTGCCATTGGCTTATCCCAGCATTTAAAAATCCTCCACGCTTTTGTTTTAGTGGAGTGGAGTTGAATATCTTGCCCCTATTGCAAAAGTCTTGAATGAGGTCTTCTTTGTCTGTTTAACTTGCATTGGCTGGTCAGTGGTTGCCCACATGCATTTAAAACTTTTGAGAGAATGTAGCATGTTATGGAGACAGTTATAATTATTAACAACAAAACAATGCCCACGGTTTGGATAGCACTCCTGAGCCAGGTTCTCCATGACCCAAACCAGCTAGAATCAATAAGTCAAAGAAATAATCCCAAATAGAGGGATATTTCTTTAAGCCTGTTGGCCTGTTTATGTATTTCATGTAACTGTGCCTTTACTTCCTCAGAAGTGTTTATCCAGTGAGCTTGTTTCAGAGAAACTGAGACATTGGAAATCAGGGAGAAGTTGTTAGTGGGCAGAACTACAGGATCACCAGCATCACGGCAAATCCAACAGTTACTTGGAGGCTGGATTACTCTCTTTTGAAATGGCCTGAGATACTGAACAATGGCATCTTTCCAGACCAGGTCAAGGCAAAAAGTGGACAAAAGAATTATAAAGACCTTCATGGTATAAGAATTAGGAAAAGGATGTTCAGAGAGGGAAGGAAGAATGAAAAACATGTTCTTGATCTGATGTTTTGGAATGAAGCAATCTACCTCAATGTAGCTATTTCTCTTCCTACTCCATTTGATTTTGAGGTCTTTGGCATTTATACAGGACCAGAGGGGGTCTTGTATAGGTAAGGTGGGGCCTAATTCAGTTGTGAAATATGCACCCAAGGTTTGACAACTTACAATTTGCCAGCAGTGCCAGTGGTCAAGTGTACTTGGTAGGGTTCTTTCCATGAAACTTACTTTTGCAAAAACCTCAGAGTAAAATAATAACTGTCTGAAAAATATAAGACTTAAAAATCCCCATGGTTAGAGAATTGGTTAGTGTTCATTATAATGGCATTGGCAAGAAAATTGATTATTTCTGTGACAATATTTTAAGATGATAATGGTAATTATGACTGATAATATTATATCAGGACATACCAGATTTTTAGGAATTTTATAGTTTCTGGAACACTTGTATTAATAATAAATACTCATACAAATATGCATCACTTCTTATGTGACAATACTTCCTATGTAATTTAACATATCAAATAAGCCTAATTAGTTAAACATTTCTCTTTTTATAAATAGAGAGAACAAATTTTTTGAGATGTTCCAGGGGCTCTCTGGAAAATACTGAAATTAGTTTGAGGTGAAAAAGACTTCATTTAGAATTTGATATTGGGGGAGTTTTAAAAAAATACCCATTTAACCAATGTGACAAGGACTTTGAAGGTAAATACAGAAGGTTACATAGCTATAAAAACCTTAGCTCTTTTAATATTGAGAAGAGTGGGTTTTCTTAAGTAATCAAAGACCTGATAAGATGTAATTAAATACAGTAAATTGTTTTGGGAAAACACAAAATCTTTACTTTCTGGACAAATTATTTAAAAGATAAAAAAAAAAAAAATTTGTTTGTACTTTCTTATTAAGCGTAGGTCAATAAAGTAAGAAAACTTTGTTCTTTTAACAGACAGAAAACCAAATTCTAATTTTGTACTGGTGTATCATTAATATTAAAACTCATTTTTAAAAAACTAAATAAATTCATTCCAATCTTAGCCAGCTTGACACGTATACAATTCTTTTTCCAACATTCCTTTTCACAAAACTTCTACAACTTTCTTACATCCATTCAGATTTTGTTCTATGTTCCCCCCCTCCCCCACTTTTCTCATTCTGGAACAACCAGCTATTTTAATTTAGGACAAAATTACTCTTTTTTCCTTGACCACAACCACATCTGCCTACCTTTTCTTACCAAAAACACATCCTACTTTCCTTGTATAGAGATGTTTCCTTTATTAAGTCTACTAGGTTTAATTGCATATGTTAATTATAATTCTTAACCCTTAGAATACTTAATTCCTAGTGAAAACTAAGAAGTAAGCAATTGTGGGCTCTCAGTTACGCTAGCATTCTGTGATTGACAAATTTTTTAATATATCTAATATATTCTAGAAATATATTCTTCCTCATACTAAATTTTTCAATGTGGCACAAGACATGTTTACTAATAAACACAAATATCTTTAGTTTCTCTGTAAAAGGAAGCCAAAAGTGGATAAACATATGTTCAGTAATTAATGTTTCAGTGTTTGTCTTATTTGGAAATGATCTAGATATTTGATGAATATCCATCATTTAACTTATTGCAGTATAACTTTAAGGTTTCAAATTATCAGAAAGATTTTGGAAACCATTTTTAAGTAGACCTTTTATAAAGCATAGTTATTGGTGAAAAGTTTACTTATAAACTTTTGTCTTATATCTGTTTATTTGTTCTTAACACATGCTTAAATAACATGAGCTTATTTGACTTTTAGTAAACCTAAGTAAATTAAAAGTTGAATGTCTACATTATATTTAATAATGATAGATCTCAAGACATGCCTTTTAAATTAAATCAATAAACATTCATTGAAAATTATCATATATCACATGAACTTGAAAAACATTTGGGTTAGTTTCTCTATTTCTGAGAGTATACTTGATTTTTATAATGTTTCTTTCTAAACCAATTCAATAGAGCTCTTTACAAAGTAATTTTGGCAATACCATCTGGAGGTACAAAAATATTACACGTTTATAACACATATATATAGACATATATAAGCATATAGAGAGAGGCAAACAGAGATCTTGTTTAAAATGAAATGCTTTCATTTTAAAATTTTAGCTATGAGACAATAATACAAAATACACAATAATACAAAACTCACTAGTTTGTAAAGGAATAGCTGTTTACACATGTGTTTTCTTCTCAGATAGCTTGAACTTTTCACTGGTATTTGTGGCAAAGATTTTAAGCTTTTTTCATAGGTTTAGTTTTCAAATATGCCTTCTTTTTTTTTTTTTTTCTTCCCATCTGATAATAACTACCTCTGTGCTTGGTAGAGAAGACCAGGTAGGATATTTACATCTCAAAAGGAGCAGAGAAAGAATGTAACTTCCACCAAGAAGGACTTTTTTTCCCTAAGACCAGACTGTTGACAATACCTACAAGCCTTTTGAAATGAATATGGAGGTTTGGGGACTGGTTAAAAGGATAGGTGGGCTTTTTCTCTTCTGATGAAGGCTCAATTTGTAAGACAAGCACAGTTGCCTTTAATTTATCAAAGAACTGGGTGTCAACCTGAATGATATCAAGGAATTGACTCTCTAACCACATTATCTTGAATTTACTTCTTTAAATCAGGAAGAAGATCTTCAACTGAGATAGAAATCAAAAGATCCCTGTGTTCTAGATTTAGAGCTGTTTGTCTTTGAAATGTTTTTTCTTTCCTTCTGGGTGTATAGTTTCAATTAGCTTAGGGAAGAAGGCCTGAACAAAAGTTTCTATCAGGTTCTCAGCATCAGCTTCCAATTTAACCAACTTCTGACCATGGAGCTACTTTTGAAAAAAAAAATCCTTTCAAATACCTAGCTAAGTTTTATCCAGAGCAAACAGTAAATATTCTTGGTGTTAGAGCAGGCAGATAGCTAGATATGAACAGAGAAAGAGGGACATGGGCTAGGTGGCAGTAAACCATACATCACGTGAACAACGGGGGTCCTTGGGTAGACAAAGAAAAGCAGGAACCTCCAGGCTGACCAGAAGATATAAATCTCGAGGTGACAAGGGGTTCTAGAGGCAGACAAAGAAAGGTGGGAAAAGGCAGAATATCTGGTGTCCAAATGTAAACTTTTGCTCATTATGGCCTCATTACAATAAAATTAGCCTTGCAGATAAGAAGTACCCATCATGCACTGATGCCATGACACTTCCAATCAAAGCTAAATAAGGACAAAAATCCCTCTCCCCTCGGGAAGGTGGAACTGAGATGAAAATCAGGAATAAGACCCAAAACCCCTTCTTCCTCAGTGAATATTCTGCCCATTCATTTTCACATCTCTTACAACCAGCTTGCCAAAGAAACACATGGCAGCTACTCACCTGAGTGCCCATTCATCCCTTGAGAGCATACTATCCCTTAATAAATCCTCACTTTGCTTTCTTGGCCTCCATCTCATCTCTGAGTTCTTTTTGTGATGAGACAAGAATCTACTCTCCAGTAACACTGGCAGTATTGAAAAATCCCATGGACACAAAAGACATCCCCAAGGAGGGTGCAAAAATACTATTCTTCCTAAATCCAGAGCCACTCCCAAAGATAACAAAAAGAAAGAAAGACAATTCCCTTGAGAGCTGACAACTGTTAATAGGATCCTGGCCACAAATGGACTGCAATACACATTTATGTCAGGTCATAATTCTGGGTGTTTAATCTCATCATTTAGCTGGAGAGGCGTAGGAGTCATGTCGATCTTACAGTCTTTTGGTTTTGGTACTTCTTGTGTCTTAATTTTTTCTTTTTTCTTTATTTTTTTAACTATTTTTTTGATATTGGAGAACCAATAACTTGCATGCTCCAGACAGGCAGAAAGCCAAACCAAGTTCTCAGGATAGAAAATGAGACAAATAAGAAGGCAATAGCTGTCCCTGGAACAAAAAAAAGGATCAATAACCAATGGGTACCCTCAAACCACATTCACAAGAGTCTGGATTTGGAAGGGAAAGAACAACTTGAAATTTTACCTTCCTTTCCTGGGACTACAGAAATCCAGGAGAGCTAACCCTGGTAAGAATTTTCACCCTTTTCTGGTTTCTGCCAGTTTTCTTAGGATTCTATCTGCAAGCTCCTGAGAAAGTGGGATTTAAAGTAGAGAGTGTAGTTCTCTATCTACCAGAATGTGACAAGGTATTCCATTAATTTTAATTTTAGTTAAGGGAATAACTGGTTGCAGTTTACCAGAGAATCTGTTGGAGTCCTGTCAGCCCTAGGAGGGGCCCATATGGGGCCCTTTTCTGAGGGTAGATATGTCGGGGTTCAAGTTGATGTCAAAGAAGTTGCACAAAACCGTAAAGGACAATAGTTTTTCCAGTGTTGCAGCTGATTGCAAATGAGACATCAATTTCTGGGCTAGTGTTTAATGATGTACCCCTAACAGGGTGCAAGCAAGTATTCTTTTAGATTTCTGGCCTTGGAGCTGTTCCAGTTGAAAGACCACTAAGTTGGTAGACTTTTGTTTACTGTCTTGGGGTATTTTCATAGTAGAGAGGTGACTTAGTTAGAGGATTAATAGAATAAGTACTCAGGTAAAGGAGGATAGAGAGGAGTAAGAGTCATGTCAGTCTTACAGTCTTTTGTTTTTGGTACCATTTGTGTCTTAATTTTTCTTTTTTTTTTTAAACTGTTTTTTTATATTAGAGTATATGTGATTAACAATGTTGTGTTCGTTTCAGGTATACAGCAAAGTGATTCTGTTATACATATACATGTATCTGTTCTTTTTCAAGTTCTTTTCCCATTTAGGTTGTTATATAATATTGAGCAGAGTTCCCTGTGCTATATAGTAAGTCCTTTTTGGTTATCCATTTTAAATATAGCAGTGTGTACATGTCAATCCTAAACTCCCTAACTATCCCTCCTCCCACCCATCCCCCTGGTAACCATAAATTTGTTCTCTAAGTCTGTGAGTCTGTTTCTGTTTTGTAAATAAGTTCATTTGTATTATTTTTATTTTAGACTCTGCATATAAGTGATATCATATATTTGTCTTTCTCTGTTTGACTTAACTTTACTCAGTATGACAATCTCTAGGTCCATCTGTGTTGCTGCAAATGGCATTATTTCATTCTTTTTAATAGCTGAGTAATATTCCATTGTACATATGTATAACATCTTCTTTATGCATTCATCTGTTGATGGAATTTTATGTTTCTTCCACATCTTGTCTATTGTAAACAGTGTTGCAATGAACACTGAGGTGCATGTATCCTTTCAGACCATGTATTTCTCTGGATATATGCCCAGGAGGGGGATTGAAAGATCATATGGTAACTCTATTTTTAGTTTTTTAAGGAACCTCCATACTGTTCTCCACAGTGGCTGTACCAATTTACATTCCCACCAAGAGTGTAGGATGGTACCCTTCTCTCCACACCCTCTCCAACATTCATTGTTTGTGGATTTTTGATGATAGCCATTCTGACTGGTGTGCGGTAATACCTCATTGTAGTTTTGATTTGCATTTCTCTAATAATTAACAATGTTGAACATCTTTTCATTTGTCTCTTGGCCATCTGTATGTCTTCTTTGGAGAAGTGTCTATTTAGGTCTTCTGCCCATTTTGGGGGTTGTTTGTTTTGGTGATATTAAGCCACATGAGCTATTTAAATTTTGGAGACTAATCCCTAATCAGTCAGATAGTTTGCAAATATTTTCTCCCATTCTGTGGGTTGTCTTTTCATTTTGTTTATGGTTTCTTTTGCTGTGCAAAAGTTTTGAGTTTAATTAGGTCCCATTTGTTTATTTTCATTTTTATTTCCATTACTCTGGGAGAGAGATCAAAAATGATATTGATGCAATTTATGCCAGAGAGTGTCCTGCCTGTGTTGTCCTCTAAGAGTTTTATAGTGTCCAGTCCCACATCTAGGTCTTTAATCCATTTTGAGTTTATGTTTGTGTATGGTGTTAAAGAGTGTTCTAACATTATTTTTTTACATGTAGCTTTCCAGTTTCCCCAGCACCATTTATTGAAGAGACTGTCTTTCCTCCATTGTATAGTCTTGCCTCCTTTGTCGTAGATTAATTGACCATAGGTGTGTGGGTTTATTTCTGGGCTTTCTATCCTGTTCCACTGATCTATATTTCTACTTTTGTGCCAGTACTATACTGTTTTGATAACTATAGATTTGTAGTATAGTCTGAAGTCACAAAGCCTGATTCCTTCAGTTCCTTTTTTCTTTCTCAAGATTGTTTTGGCTATTTGGGGTCTTATGTGTCTCCATACAGGTTTGAAGAATTTTTGTTCTAATTCTGTGAAAAATGCCATTGGTAATTCGATAGGGACTGCATGGAATCTGTAGATTGCCTTGGGTAGCATAGTCGTTTTGACAATATTGATTTTTCAATCCAAGAACATGATATATCTTTCTATCTGTTTCTGTTGCCTTCTATTTCTTTCATCAGTCTTATAGTTTCTGGGGAACAGGTCTTTGGTATCTTAAGGTAGGCTTATTCCTAGGTATTTTATTCATTTTGATGCAATGGTAAATGGGCTTGTTTCTTTAATTTCTCTTTCTGATTTTTGTTGTCAATGTATAGAAATCCAACAGATTTGTGTCTGTTGATTTTGTCACCTGCAACTTTACCAAATTCATTGATGAGCTCTGCTAGTCTGCTGGTAGTGTCTTTAGGATTTTCTACGTATAGTATCATGTCATCTTCAGACAGTGACAGTTTAACTTCTTTTCCAATTTTGATTCCTTTTATTTCTTTTTCTTCTCTGATTGCCATAGCTAGGACTTCCAAAGCTATGTTGAAAAAAAGTGGTGAGAGTGGACATCCTTGCCTTGTTCCTGGTCTTAGAGGAAATGCTTTCAGCTTTTCACCATTGAGTATGATGTTAGCTGTAGGTTTGTCATATATGACCTTTATTATATTGAGGTATGTTCCCCCATGCCCACTTTCTGGAGAGTTTTTATCATAAATGGGTGTTGAATTTTGTCAAAAGCATTTTCCTGCATCTGTTGAGATGATCATATGGGTTTTATTCTTCAATTTGTTGATGTGGTATATCACACTGTTTGATTTGTAGATATTGAAAAATCCTTGCATTCCTGGGAAAAATCCCACTTGATCATGGTGTATGATCCTTTTAATGTATTGTTAGGTTCAGATTGCTAGTATTTTGTTGAGGATTTTTGCATCTATGTTCATCAGTAATATTGGCCTGTAGTTTTCTTTTTTTTGTGGTATCTTTGTCAGGCTTTGGTATCAGGGTGCAGGTGGCCTCATAAAATGTGTTGTGGAGTTTTCCTTCCTCTGCAAGTTTTGGAAACACTTTCAGAAGGATAAAGTCAACTCTTTTCTAAATGTTTTATAGAATTGGCCTGTGAAACCCTCTGGTCCTGGGCTTTTTTTTTTTGGAGTTTTTTAATCACAATTTCAACTTCAGTACTTGTGATTGGTCTATTCATCTTTTCCATTTCTTCCTGGTTCAGTCTTGGGAGATTGTACCTTTCTAAGAATTTCTCCCAGGTTGTCTGTTTTATTGGCATACAGTTGCTTGTAGTAGTCTCTTATGACCCTTTGTTTTTCTCTGGTGTCCATTGTAACTTCTTTTTCATTTCTGATTTTATCGATTTTAGTCCTCTCCCTTTTTTTCTTGATAAGTCTGGCTAAAGGTTTATCAGTTTTGCTTATCTTTTCAAAGAACCATTGATCTTTGCTATTGTTTGCTTCATCTCTATTTCATTTATTACTGCTCTGATATTTATGATTTCTTTCCTTCTACTAACTTTAGGTTTTGTTTGTTCTTCTGTCTGTAGTTGCTTTAGGTGTAAGTTAGGTTGTTTATTTGAGATTTTTATTGTTTCTTGACGTAAGATTGTTTTGCTATAAACTCCCCTATTAGAACTGCTTTTGCTGCATCCCATAGGTTTTGGATTGTTGTGCTTTAATTTTCACTTGTCTCTAGGTATTTTTTGATTTCCGCTGATTTCTTCAGTGACCTCTTGGTTATTTAGTAGCATATTGTTTTGCTTCCATGTGTTTGTGTTTTTTACATTTTTTTTCCTGTAATTTATTTCTAATCTCATAGCATTGTGGTAGAAAAAGATGCTTGATATTATTTCAGTTTTATTAAATTTACCAAGGCTCACTTTGTGGTCCAGCATGTGTTCAATGCTGCAGAATGTCCCACATGCACATGAGAAGAATATGTATTCTGCTGCTTTTGGATGGAATGCTCTGTAAATATCAATTAAGTCTATCTGGTTTAAAGTGTCATTTAAGGTCTCTGTTTCCTTATTGATTTTTGTTCTAGATGATCTGTCCATTGATGAAAGTGGGGTGTTAAAGTCCCCCACTACTGTCGATTTCTCCATTTATAGTTATTAGCATTTGCCTTATATATTGAGGTGCTCCTATGTTGGGTGCATATATATTTACAAACATCTGCTTCTTGGATTGATCCCTTGATCATTATGTAGTGTCCTACTTTGTCTTTTATAACAGTCTTTATTTTAAAGTCTATTTTGTCTGATATGAGTATTGCTACTCCAGCTTTCTTTTGATTTCCATTTGTGTGGAATACCTTTTTCCATCCCCTTACTTTCAGTCTGTATGTGTCCCTAGGTCTGAAGTGGGTTTCTTGTAGACAGCATATATACAGGTCTTGTCTTTGTATCCATTCAGCCAGTCTATGTCTTTTGGTTGGAGCATTTAATGCATTTACATTTAAGGTAATTATTTATAGGTATGTTCTTATTGCCATTTTCTTAATTGTTTTGGGTTTGTTTTTGTAGGTCTTTTTGCTTCCCTTCCTCTTTTGTTCTATTCTCTTATGGTTTGATCACCATCTTTAGTGCTGTGTTTGGGTTGCTTTTTTCTTTTTTGTGTGTGTCATCTATTGTAGTTTTTGGGTTTGCTGTTTCCATAAGGTTTTGACATAGCAGTCTGCATATATTCAAGGTTGTTTTAAGTTGCTTTTTTCTTTCTCACCTAGAGAAGTACCTTTAGCATTTGTTCAAAGCTGACCTGGTGGTGTTGAATTCTCTTAGTTTTAGCTTGTTGGGAAAGCTTTTGATTTCTCCATCAAATCTGACTGAGAGCCTAGCTGGTTAAAGTATTCTTGGTTGCAGTTTCTTCTGTTTCACCACTTTACATATATCATGCCACTCCCTTCTGGCTTGCAGGGTTTCTACTGAAAAAATCAGCTAATGGCCTTATGGGAGTTCCTTTATGTATTATTTGTTGGTTTTCCCTTTTTGCTTTTAATATTTTTTCTTTGTCTTTAGTTTTTGTCAGTTAGATTACTGCATTTTCTCAGCATGTTTTTCTTTGGGTTTATCCTGCTTGGGACTCTCTGCACTTCCTGGATTGGGTGACTGTTTCCTTTACCATGTTAGAGAAATTTTCAGCTATTATCAGATATTTTCTCAGGTGCTTTCTCTCCTTCTTCTCCTTCTGCGACTGTTATTATGTGAATGTTGATGCATTTAATATTGTCTGAGGGGTCACTTAGTCTGTCTTCACTTCTTTTCTTTTCTTTTTTTTTTCTTTATTCTGTTCTGTGGCAGAGATTTCTACCATTCTGTATTCCAGCTCACTTATCTGTTTTTCTCTCTCACTTATTCTGCTATTAATTTATTCTAGTGTATTTCTCACTTTAGTTATTGTATTGTTCATCACTGTTTGTTTGTTCTTTAGTTCTTCTAGGTCTTTGATAAATATTTCTTGCATCTTCTCAATGCTTGCCTCCATTCTTTTTCCAAGATCTTGGATCATCTTCACTATCATTATTGTAAATTTTTTCCAGGAGCTTGGCTATTTCCACTTCACTTAGTTGTTCTTCTGGGGTTTCATTTTGTTCCTTCATCTGGGATATTCCTCTGCCTTCTCATTTTGACTAACTTTCTGTGTTTGCGGTTTGCATTTCACAGGCTGCAGGATTGTAGTTCTTGCTTCTACTGTCTGCCCTCTGGTAGATGAGACTGTCTAAGAGGGTTGTGCAAGCCTCCCAATGGGAGGGGCTAGTTGCTGCCCAGTGGTGGGTGGGGTTGGTTCTTGTCCCTCTAGTAGGCAGTCCATGCTCAGGGAGATTTTAAGCCACTAGTCTGCTGATGGGTAGGGCTTTGTTCCCATCCTGTTGGGTTTTTGGCCTGAGGTGACCCAACACTAGAGCCTACATGTTGTTTGGTGGGGCTAATGCAGTCTCTGGGAGGGCTCATGCCAGTGAATACTTCCCAGAACTGGTGCTGCCATTGTCTTTTTCCCTGCAGTGAGCCACAGCCACACCCCCACCTCTGCAGGAGACCCTCCAATACTAGCAGGTAGGTTTGGCCCAGGCTCTTATGGAGTCACTGTTTTTCTCCCATGCATCCTGGTGCACACAAGATTTTGTATGTGCCCTCCAAGAGTGGAGTTTCTGTTTCCCCCAGTCCTGTGGAAATCCTGTGATCAACCCCCAATGGCCTTCAAAGACAGATTCTCTGGGGACTCCTCTTCCCATTGCCAGACCCCTGGCTAGGAAGCCTCACATGGGGCTCAGAACTTCCCATCCTGTGGGATAACTTCTGTAGTATAACTGTTCTGCAATTGGTGGGTTGCCCACCTGGTGGGAATGGGATTTTATTTTATCACAATTGCACCCCTCCTACCATCTTGTTGTGGCTTTGTCTTTGTCTTTGGATATAGGGTGTCTTTTTTGGTAGGTTCCAGCATTTTTTTGTTGATGCTTGTTCAGCAGTTAGTTGTGATTTTGGTGTTTTTGTAAGAAGGGGGTGAGGTTATATCCTTCTACTCCATCATCTTGAGCTGTTCCTGTCATCTGAAATTTTCATTAGCCTTTTCCAATAAGCCTGTCAGTGAAATTATTTTGGGAACTTGACGTCTTTTGGAGTCTTCTGCCTGCTAATTACAACAGAGATATCATTCTGTTTGTTTGAGTTGGGAAACTTGCTTTCAAGTGCACTTCTTAAATGGATGATCTTGTCAATTTGAAACAGTCCCCATAATGGCTATTTTAATTTTAGGTTGTCTTAGTAAGATTTTGCCACTTTGGTATATATCTACAGAGACTATTGTTTTTAAACATAAAATATGCAGGTGTGCCAAAAGGTGGCATGCTTAATTATTTGACACTTGAAGATCTTATTTCTTTAGCTAAGCTTTGGATCTCTTCTAGCGAAATTAATACCTAAGAGGGATGTGTAACTGGGTTGGGGATTTTGTGTTGTTTTACAATGCACCTTGTTCCGTGGAAATTTTCTTGAAGTTGGTGTGTGACTTACTGTAGATCTAACTCATTCTATGATCAACTTATCCTAGCAAGGGGTTCTCAGAATTAGGTCATGAGCACTCTAACAGCTTTTAATTGCTCAGTCCCATACCCGTCAATTTTGCATCTTTGGCTTCCAAGGTTCCCATTAGCAATAGATCTATTACTATTTTCACAAGGATATATCTTTATAGTGACAGATGCCCTAAGGGCTAATAGTCCAACTTTTGTGTCTACTTAGATTTTGATGTGCCATTGGTTAAAACAGTCTGAATTTCTTGTCTTAATTTATTTCCCCCAAGTGCCCCCTAGGTTTATGCTTTGGACTTACCTTGAAGCTTTGTGGGTCTCCTAAAGGTTGCCTCCTTTTGCCAACTTGCAGTATAACTACCCTGGAAACTCTCCAGGGTCTCAAAACATTTCTGGGAACTTTAACAAGCCCCAGAACCTTTTCAGGTTTTTTATTTTTTATTTTTTTGAAAAAAAAAATTGTTTGGATTGGAGAGCTGCACACAAGAGAGAGATCTCAAATGTCAGTGAGTTACCCTAACATCCCTTGGTAATAGCAACCAGAAACAGTGAACTCAAAGTGTTCAGTGGGTCCCTTGCCTGTGAATTCATTATCCTGTAGGCTGTTAGCAGTCAGCTTCACAATCCATTCCTTCTTACCAAAAACTATTTAAAATGATTGAAGAAGACAATTTAGGTGATACAAACAAACTTTATTTAGCACTTCATGAAGTGGACAGTCTCCATTTAGAGAACTGAAAAATGGAGGTGGATAGAAAAAAGCTTTCATAAGGTAAACAATAAAGGGTAAGGAAGTATAAAGCACAGAGTTGGCTTGGCATTTTGGGAATGGCTGGCTGGATAAACTGTGTTTCTGGTCAAGAACATCAATTACAGATGTATGAAAGTTATCTAAGTGTGCTGACATGGCACTCAGGCAGGAGCAGCTCCATCTTGGGCCTAGAAATTTATTTCAACACTTTTCTAATATAATTTTTCTTTGACAGCAGCAGCAGTAACTTCCTGATATCCTGAAGCACAGTTGCAGTGATCGCCTATCTTAAATTTTACTCCTACATCCTATCAGATAATTTTGTAAATATCTAATTCCCTATGTTAAATCTATTCATTTTTGAAATAGCTAGAATACTGTACCCTGTTTGAAACCAAATTGAATCAAGAACCAAAAGGAGTACAAGATCTTTCCGGATACTACTATAAAATTTATGGAAAGATTAAATAATAGTTGAACAAAAATAAATGCTCAATATTATTATCAGTAATCGGTAAAATGCATAAAAACATCCACTCAATTGGTAAAGAGTAAAATTCTGAAAAGTAAAACATCCGGAAATCTACACTCTGTGTGAGAGTATAAACTGGTATATTTTAGAAAATTTGTTACTATAACCTATTATGATTGCACATGCTCATTTTTCTAATGCCTCAGCTGTGGGACATTTATAATAGAGAAAAATTATAGACATGCACCCAAAGAGACAAGTGATAAATATTCAAAGTGACTTTTCCATAAGAGCCAAATATGGAAATAATATAAATTACCATCAGTACTACAGGGGGTAAATAGATTGTGAGAGTTTCATGTCATTTGTTCAAAATCGGTGATTATGTGGGGTTTTTTTTTCCCTATAACAACAATTGTTATATCAAAACTCAATTAAGTGGGCAGAAACAGTCAAAAAGGAGTTCACAATTAAGTAAGATGAAACTTGTAATTTGAAGGATATGGTGGGTGGGATTAGAGTAGACAGATAAAATAAGAGTAAGGAGGAGACATCCTTTCAAGGAAGTTACAGCAGAATATTATCATTTTACAGCTATTGCATCAAGATGCTTATGAAACAATAACAATATGTTAAACTATGCATAGTTATATAATAAATATTATGAAACTTATGCATATATTTTATAGAAGTTGTTTACTTGTCTAACCTGCAGCCAAACAGATTATTATAAGTGTTTGAGGTCAGAGGCCAGTGTACGTATACCTTGTACTATAAAAAACTGTGACTTATTCATGATTAACAAAGAAATATATGCTTAATTTAAGGAAAGAGGAGGAAGTCTAGATTTTCCAAAGAAGAGAAAACTTAGAATTTTTGAATAAAACTTTGATTTTGATTAATTTTATAAAAGAATTATTTTATCCATAATAGGGAAAAAGTGTGGAGACTATCATGAGCATTACTGAATATAATAGAAAGTTCTTGAGTTGGTGAAGCACTGAGAGACTGAATGAGATATTTCCTACTTTCATTTTCACATGTCCCAGTAAAAATCAGCATAACCAAAAATTTAAAAAATCAGTTGGGTTGAGGACATATCAGATGTTAAACTGATAAGAACAGATACTACACTTGATGTCACAGAAAAAGGCCAATATCACTGCTGAACATAGATGCAAAAATCCTCAACAAAATACTAGCAAACAGAATCCAACAGCACATTAAAAGGATCATACACCATGATCAAGTGGGGTTTATCCCAGAAAGGCAAGGATTCTTCAAAATACGCAAGTCAATCAATGTGAGACACCATATTAACAAACGGGAGGATAAAAACCATATGACAATCTAAATAGATGCAGAAAAAGCTTTTGACAAGATTCAACATCCATTTATGATAAAAACTCTCCAGAAAGTAGGCATAGAGGGAACTTTCCTCAACATAATAAAGGACATAAATGACAAACTCACAGGCCACATCATTCTCAGTGGTGAAAAACTGAAACCATTTCCTCTAAGATCAGGAACAAGACAAAGTTGTCCACTCTCACCATTATTATTCAACATAGTTTGGGAAGTTTTAGCCATGACAATCAAAGAAGAAAAAGAAATAAAAGGAATCCAAATTGGAAAAGAAGATGTAAAACTGTCACTGTTTGCAGATGACATGATACTATACATAGAGAATCCTAAAGATGCTACCAGAAAACTCCTAGATCTAATCAATGAATTTGGTAAAGTAGCAGGATACAAAATAAATGCACAGAAATCTCTTGCATTTCTATACACTAATGACGAAAAATCTGAAAGTGAAATTAAGAAAACACTCCCATTTACCATTGCAACAAAAAGAATAAAATATCTAGGAATAAACCTACCTAAGGAGACAAAAGACCTGTATGCAGAAAATTATAAGACACTGATGAAAGAAATTAAAGATGATACAGACAGATGGAGAGATATACCATGTTCCTGGATTGGAAGAATCAACATTGTGAAAATGACTCTACTACCCAAAGCAATCTACAGATTCAATGCAATCCCTATCAAACTACCACTGGCATTTTTCACAGAACTAGAACAAAAAATTTCACAATTTGTATGGAAACACAAAAGACCGCGATTAGCCAAAGCAATCTTGAGAAAGAAAAACGGAGCTGGAGGAATCAGGCTCCCTGACTTCAGACTATAGTACAAAGCTACAGTAATCAAGACAGTATGGTACTGGCACAAAAACAGAAATATAGATCAATGGAACAGGATAGAAAGCCCAGAGATAAACCTACACATATATAGTTACCTTATCTTTGATAAAGGAGGCAAGCATATACAGTGGAGAAAAGACAGCCTCTTCAATAAGTTGTGCTGGGAAACTGGACAGCTACATATAAAAGAATGAAATTAGAACACTTCCTAATACCATACACAAAAATAAACTCAAAATGGATTAAAGACCTAAATGTAAGGCCAGACGCTATAAAACTCAGAAGAAAACATAGGCAGAACACTCTATGACATACATCACAACAAGATCCTTTATGACCTGCTTCCTACAGAGATGAAAATAAAAACAAACAAACAAAAAACAAATGGGACCTAATGAAACTTAAAAGCTTTTGCACAGCAAAGGAAACTATAAACAAGACAACCCTCAGAATGGGAGAAAATATTTGCAAACTAAGAAATTTACAAAGGATTAATCTCCAAAATATATAAGCAGCTCATGCAGCTCAATAACAAAAGAACAACCCAATCCAAAAATGGATGGAAGACCTAAATAGACATTTCCTCAAAAATATACAGATTGCCAACAAACACATGAAAGGATGTTCAACATCACTAATCATTAGAGAAATGCAAACCAAAACCACAATGAGGTATCACCTCACACCAGTCAGAATGGCCATCATTAAAAAATCTACAAACGATAAATGCTGGAGAGGGTGTGGAGAAAAAGGAACACTCTTGTACTGTTGGTGGGAATGTAAATTGATACAGCCACTATGGAGAACAGTATGGATGTTCCTTAAAACACTAAAAATAGAACTACCATATGACCCAGCAATCCTACTACTGGTCATATACCCAGAGAGAACCATAATGACTACCATTTGACCCAGCAATCCTACTACTGGTCATATACCCAGAGAGAACCATAATTCAAAAAGAGACCGGTACCACAATGTTCATTGCAACACTATTTACAATAACCAGGACATGGAAGCAACCTAAGTGTCCATTGACAGATGAATGGGTAAGGAAGATGTGGCACATATATACAATTGAATATTACTCAGCTATAAAAAGAAATGAAATTGAGTTAATTGTAGTTAGGTGGATGGACCTAGAGTCTGTCATACAGAGTGAAGTAAGTTAGAAAGAGAAAAACAAATACCGTATGCTAACACATATATATGAAATCTGAAAAAAAAAAAAAAAAAGGTTCTGATGAACCTAGCGGCAGGACAGGAATAAAGACACAGACATAGAGAATGGACTTGAGGACATGAGAAGGGGGAAGGGTAAACTGGGACAAAGTGGGAGAGTAGCATTGACATATTTACACTACTAGAAGTAAAATAAATAGCTAGTGGGAAGCAGCTGCATAGCACAGGGAGATCAGCTTGGTGCTTTGTGACCACCAAAATGGGTGGGATAGAGAGGGTGGGAGGGAGGCACAAGAGGGAGGAGATAAGGGGATATATGTATACATATAGCTGATTCACTTTGTTATACAGCAGAAACTAACACAACATTGTAAAGCAATTATACTCCAATAAAGATGTTAAAAAAAAAAAAATCAGTTGGGTAAAACCAATCATTCTTCAGTATTCCAAAGCATAGGAGCCTCAGTATTTTAGTCTTTTTCTCAGTCAAAGGGACATGGATAAAGATATTTGTATTGGGAAAGAGGAATGCAATTCAACAGAAAATTCCTGGTAAGAAAGGATGAGAGTTATCTCTCTTACTTAAAATAGAAATTTTCTATTAAATTTACTTTCTTTACTTTTTATGTTAACATCTAAGGAATTATTTCACAATTTTTTCCTATCATACTAGGTATTTAAGGAATAATTTTTTTCCTGTGATTGAAATGTTTACTTTACCCATTTTCTCTCAATAAAACACTATTTCATCATTAGAAATGGTGCAATAAACTTACAAAATAAAACAAGACACGTATGACAAGTAGTCAATTGTAAGATTACTATTCTAAAAAAATATGGTCAAAAGTAGAAATTTTACCTTCTTTATCCTGATTTAACATATTCTCAAGTTTGTTTTGGACCTAAAATAAATAACTCACAGTCTTCCCTACATAGAGGATTTATTTACACAATTGAAATGCCTGCTCTCTTTTCTTTTTTCTTTAAATGTGTTATTAAATGCAAATCTCCATAAGCAAACACCAAGCAAACCTTTATTCAATAAGCAGGTGTTTATTAATGCCCTCATGTGCATGCCATTTTACTAATTCTTTTGCAAGATGCATGAAGATATAAAACTAAATAGGAATACTGGTTTTATGTCCATTTACTTTTGAGCCCAGCCATGTAGAAAGCAATTAAGGATTGTTAAAAGGGGATTATATGGGATAAACAGAAGCCAAAAAAGGTAAAGAAGAAATTTTAAGAAGAATAATCAGTTTTATTTTAGCACAATATATTGATATTTAAAATAGTGAGGGAAAGGGGGATGAGGTCAGGGTGGATTGGGAGTTTGGGACTAGCAGACGCAAACTATTATATATAGAATGGATAGACAACAAGATCCCATTGTATAGCACAGGGAAGTCTATTCAATATCCTGTAATAAACCGTAATGAAAAAAATTGATATAGATATAGATATAACAGAATTGCTTTGCTGTACACAAGAAACTAACACAACACTGTAAATCAACTATACTTCAGTAAAAAAAAAAACAAAAAAAATAGTGAGGGATATGTTAAAAAATGAGTTTTATGTTGAAAAAGAGCCTGAATGAAAATTTGTTGACAATTAAAAATCAAAGCAATTAATGAGTATGTATTATGTGTCAGACACTCTGCCAGATACCTTTGATTAGAGAAGGGGAAAAAAATGTCTCATCTCACAGAACTGCATTCTAATAAAAGAGAGACTCTCATAAAAACTATAATACAAAGTGGTATCCATCATAACAGAATGTTTATAATTAAGAATACAATTCAACCTTGTTTTCAAAAATGACATAAGAAGGTACCATTTAAACTGAGCTTTAGGTATAAACAGAAGGATAAATGGAAGTTAAAATATGATGTAAAGCTGGGAAAATGGAAGGTGGTGACTTTTTTTTAATATGTAGTAAAGAAAATTGAAAAATATTTAATACATCTGCAGCAGTGGTAATTGAGACAGGTGTAATATAATATACATGGTTATCCTATATATATTAGTATAGCTGTGTGATTTAATTATAGAACTCTTGTCATCCTTGGTGTATTTAGAGGTAATATTTTTGTAATCTTTATATTATTTTTGTAATCAAGTTATATTAATTCCTTCCGTATGCTTTACCAAGAACCAAACATATACAGAATCCATTGGCTTCCTAGTCAATACTTAGTTCCTCCATTCTTGTGTAAAAACTATAACTATCTTGGTTTGAGGGAAGGGATAAAATTTTCAGCAGAATTTCAAATAAGGAAAGATATTTAGCTTGGCTGATAGATAAACGAGATCTTTTTCATTTAGCAGGAAAAACTTTGCAATTTAAGACAAAATAAATGGTGAGAGGCAAAGGGCAGACATGGAATGTTTTATGCAGATACAATCCAACTAATCACAGAAATAGAAAAAGAAAAAATGTAAGGACTAGTTGAGAAATGTACATCCTCATAGCAATAAGGACATGTACATACCCATGACCTCTATTTTCACAGCCAATCTTCAGTGAAATTACAAAACAAATTTACCTTTGGAATTTTTATGTTTCATTTCTCCTATTCCTTGAGATAGAAAATTTTCCATTTCCAAATATTTCCCATTCCCATTACGATTCTTCCATTGAATATCTTTTATATTATTCTTCATTCTCCAGATTTGTCTCTCTTTTACATATTCCTCAGATCATTAAGTAAACAGTTACCCTTTCAATTAGAGCTAAGTCTGGATCTGCTTGTCTCCTTAGACTATATCAAAGTCTTCAATCTGTCATACAATTGGCTAAAATATTTTTGGTTTCAATGGAAAAACTCTTTGAAGTGAGGCACGATAAATATTTTTGACACCCGTGTGGGAAAATGGGCTGGTTTTCTGTATCAGTAACTTTCATTAAATTGAATCGGCACTGTATTGCATTAGTTCTCTTTCCCACTGTTATAACATGAGAGTTCTTAATAAGATCATTTTGTACTGTATTAGACAAATTTAATATTCATGCATTATGAAGAAACATTGCTAATATGATAGAAAACTGCTAGGAGGAGCAAATGATTTCATTAAAACCTAAATAAAGCTCACTTTGCATTTTTCCCCTCCTTGAATACCTGTCTATACTAATCAGATGGTAGAAAAGGCAGATTGGACCCTAGAGACTAGGCAATACATAATCCATACTCTCATCACAATCTGATGTCACCTTTCAGACTTAAAATATTTCTACTAGATTGTAGTTGGAAGTTTTTAGTACAGAAATATTTAGAATGTTTTAATTTAAAATGATCATGAGTTGTTCTACTTTATCCTGGCCTTGCTAATTTGAGTCTATTATAGCTGCAGAAAGAAGACATTCATGAGCTGTACAATAACTAGCTGCATCTTCATGAGCTCTGAGTCAATCAAATGATGACACAAATTTCACATTCTCTTAATGCAACATCTGCTTCATCACTTGAAAGAATTACAACTCTTGCTTTGAAGGAGTCTTAATGACACAGACCAAATCTTAATAGATAAGTAACTAAGATGAACACACTCTTCCCTTCCATGCATAAGAAGAACACTATTTTAATTGGAACTGAATTAGACTGTATGGTGGATTTTGTGGATACTCAAATATTTAATTTGGGTTTAATAAGATCACTCATAATTCTAAAAATGAAAAAAAAAAAAATTAGGGCAAAGTATTGGAAAACCAAAATGTGTAAGTACATGAATTTGTTCCAGATTTTACTGGAATATCGAAGATTAAATTATCTTTCTATCCTTATTTTGAAGGTTATTTAACGGTGTGATTCAGCTACTGAACAGTCAAAATGCAGGAAAATGTATCATAAATAAGTTCTAGTTACTACTTATCACACAGACAGATATTAAGACAAAAGAACAGTTGAGAATACACCCAAAGGGCAATTGGTCATTTGTCTTTTGGAGTATACAAATCGTTTGGTAGAGAATAAATTAGGAAGTAGTAGAGGTGTGCCAATTCTGGGAAGAGTTCTTCATAGATAGAATTTGTGGAAAATTGCTTTTTAATCTGTGTGTATTTTATAAAATCATCCAAGCATAGTGTTTTACCAAAATTTAGAGCTATTCAAATTTATGTCTCAACTACAATTCTGTATAAACATATATCCAGACTGCTGAAGTTACCAATCAGTAGAGAATAGAGGAAAAGCTAAGCTAACTATGTTACATTCACAATGGTCCTGACCATTATTAGGTCCTTGGGAACACATTCAAGATGGGCCTTACATTTCTTAAGATTCAGGCTTTCAAAATCTTTTACCTAAAGAAAAAATAAGGAAAGCACATTATTAACACAACATAAAGCTCAGAAGTACCAATGCAAAAGAAAGACATTGCCTATTAAATATTGGTGCCAAATCTTCACCAATTACATGTGTAAAACATACTCACACTTGTTTGTATGTTGATGGCCAAACACTCAAATGAAAAAATTAATTTACTGATATTGAAAATTAAAAAAAGAACCCACAAACACTTTTATTACCATCCTATTGCTACTTGGACTTTTCTTCAATGTATGGTATTTAAGCTATTCATGCATTCTAGCCAAGGGTAACGTTAATCTGATTATAATGAGAAACAGAATATTATTACATAATTACATCTTTATAAAGCTCTCATATAATATTTGAACTTTTTAGATTTCACAAGTTATTGTTTCAAAAGATTCTCTTGGATTTAAACCAATCAGATATTATCTACATCCTAAATATTCTCTCACACTGTGTTATTCTCACACACATTGAACTAACTCATTGTTGATTCATGATATCCAAACTGTTTATTGTCTTACTTTCCATGTCCTTATGCTTCAAAAGAAACTGGCAAGGTGATGTAAGTCAAAGAATGCACAGAAACATAAATTTTAAGCTCTAGAAGAATTTACCAAACAAATTATAGAATTTATTTTATTTACCTGATGCAATGTACAGCTCAAGAAAATAAAATCTGATTAAAATTTAGGAGCATATCAATACAAAAAAGAAATGTTGTAGAAGTAGAAGATGATACCACAAAGAGGAATATGTCTAACATCTATTCAAAATAGAAACATGGCAAACAATTAAATTATCATGAAGTCAAATTATAAATTAGTCATCCGACAATAATGTAAAAAAGATTGCTACACCTCCAGATGTTTTGTAATATCATTTTTGGCATAAATTTTGAAGTAAGTTATACAGTTTGGAAAAATAATGAGGTCAGGAGTAGAATTCACTTTATCTCCTTATTTCTTAAAGAATAAATGTGATAGGCATCATCTTATTGATTTAGGTAATAATCTTGTAATTCCTTTTCAATCCAACCTTTAAAACATGCATATAGTTTATGCATATACTGTTATTTTGATTATTTATTTATGGTAAGCTGCTCCAATTATAGCAAATTGTAGCATCTGTGGTCTCGTTTATGGTGCTGAAGGAAAGTGATTACTGTATTATGAGGCAGCCAGACTCTAGAGTATAACAAAACATGAAATACAGCTAGGTTGAGCAAGTTCTTATTTTCCAGAAATGTGGTTTTCTCTGAGGAGTCACATCTTGTAGTTACCAGATGTTCCACAATAACTGTAACTCTGAAATTGCTTAGTTGTTATAACAAGATGATTTTACTACATAGGAAAAGATTGGCATTTTCTCTCCTGGAAGAAAATGAAATTAGCAATTTGAAAGGCAGTTTTAACTGAGCTATGTGGTTTACATTGATCAATCTATCTCATTAGAATATTAGCCAGCCAATCAGATCCTCTTCCTATCTATTTTCTAATCTCTGCCGTATGTCTAGGTCATAAAAATGCATTTTCTTTAATTCTGGCTACTATGGAATCTGCATTAGAAAACAAGATGACCTTTTCTCTTAGCCATCAAAAGTTTGGAAGATGAGTTTTATTATTTTAAGAAATGTTTTTGTTCTGATTTGAAGTACTTAAGAAGGCAATAAAGACAATTTTGGAAAATCATTTGATTTTTCCATCTTGCTTCCACTATAACCTTTTCTTATTCCTTGGTGGCAGTTTGAAATGACATAAATTGTTTGTCAATAACTATGGTCTGTCTTATATATACTTATCATAGAAATTTGAATGCATGTCACATCCAAAACTATGGATAAAGGAAACTACAAATAAATTTATCTAGAGAAAAAATATATTATGGGATTTATGTAGTGGACAAATATCATAGACACAAAAAGGAAGAGTTCCCATATTTCATTCCTGTAAATACAGTTTCTTTTAATGACATTGTAGTAGTACAACACTAGATGTCTTATTACCTTGGGACAAAATAGACTAGAAAAGTCCAGGAAAGAGTTTTCTTAAAGATGTTCAGAGAAGGTTCTTCTACTAGTAGATTTATGTCAAGCCCCAGCTATTTTATAAAGGACACAGGTAATATCTATTTAAATCAGAAATATATGGATAGGTTGATGCATCAAAAAACTCTGTGTATAGATCTCATAAAAATAAATAAAAGCATAAATACCTATAGTTCATTAAAAATATGTTTGATACACCATTTTTTCTTATTCACAAAAATGGAAAGTAAGTGCCCACCAGTAGGGAAATGAATGACATTTTTACATCCCATAGAATATTATACATTCATTAAAATGAATAGGTTAGAATTATGCCATTTAAGCTAGAGAGATTTTTCCAAGGTATTTTAAAACAAGAGTCTGATAATTGAAAATAATATCATAATCCTTTTTAAAAGCTATGACATATGTATATGTGTGTATGTGTGTCTACTTTTGGATATTGTAAAAGCACAGAGAAAAACATGAAAAGTTCTACTAGGTCATGAATGATGTGTGGATGATGACCAAAGTGAAGTCAAGTATTGGAGGGAAGCAGGAAGAAACAAACAAAAACTAAAAAACAATGTTGAAAGACTACTTAAATGTTAAAAAAAAATACTTGATATGATCATCTGAATGCATTTGGTACAGCATAACAATAAATGTCAGGCATATGTATATAGGAATAAATGAATGAGGTGAAACATTGCATTAAATAATAATTTTTAAATTGAGTCCTTCATTTATCATCCTATATAAAATTGTCTTTTTCATTAGTGTCTTTCCCAGAATCTGGATCTTTTCCTTTATAGCAGTATTCACAATTTTTATTTATAAGCTTTATTGTTATCTGCCCTTCTCCCTCACTACACTCTGAGATCAAAAAGACCAGTGACAATTTTGTTTAGTTCAGCACCTGGTGCAGTTATAAATACTTCTTTCATGAATACTGTATGAATGAATGAAGGGAAATGTAGCCATTATATGTTATGAATGGCAGATAAATAGTTAATAATATTAATGTATGTCATGAGGAAACTCAAAAATTGGAGCCCAAGAAAAAGACAAGGTACTGACAGGCCTTAGGAGGAAACCCAGAAAAGTGTGCTGTAATAAAAGCTTAGAAGACAGACAGCCTCAAGACAGAGTGGTTAGCCACTTGAAACAAACACTACTGAAAGGCTAAGCTAGAGGGAGAAAGAAAATGCCCCATAAATTTGGCATCATGGACACAGCTGGTGACATAGATTTAAGCCAAAATAATATTTCATAAAATAAACAACCAGACTAGCAATATTTAGCAATCAATCAGAATAGACAGTGTTCTAGTCCCAGAACAGGGTCATGGAGACACTCCATTATGTCAAGCATTAACCCTTTAAGTGCTAGACTTAGAAGAAGCTTGGGATGTTGAGAGAGGGGCTGGGACAACCCACACAGTGGGAAGGGACTCAGGAGCTCATGGCAGCAAATATTTCCCGGTATAGCAGTCTTTTAATACGTTAGCAAACTGTAGGGACATAGTTGTGCACAGCTGCTGAATAACAGTCTGAAATTAAGCAACATTGCAGAATGAAGGAGGCAGAAGCCAGACTGAAGTCAGTTATAAACATGGAACTTACTTTTCTGACAACACAGCAGATTAATGGTATAAAGAGTTAATATGAAAATGAACAGCATGGAAACATCTCCCTGATTAAGAAATAAAACCTTGCTGATAGTTTTGAAACTATCTGCTTGGCCACAAATACCTCATATTCCTTTCTCTTTCCACTGCTCTTTCTTGATTTTTGTGTTTCTTTGTCCTTTTTGTATTTTTAAAGATCTGCTTAATTTGTAGGTATCATTAAATAATAGTTTGTCTGGGGGTGGAAGGAGTAGGGGTTTAAAAACTTAATACAAACAGAATCATAATACATATTTATTTTTAAAATGTATTATTCAAAATAACTCTCATTCTTTCTTTCTCAGGAAGGTTCTGGATTTATTGCACTGTAATAGAGTCGATAATTCATTTTCAATGGAACAAAATCATTCCCAAGTGGGTGAAAATTAGTTTCTGGGGAAGAAAAAAACATTATTCATTTATGATTAAAACACACTATATCTGTAGTATTAAAATGCCATGTGTTGGGGGAGATTGAGGGAAAATGTTTAAAACATGCTTCTTAGGTGGACAATAATGAAAACAAAGTTAAAAGACACTTAAGTGGATTATAACAGTGGGTAAATTGAGAACAAAAAAGAAACAACTTCTCTTGTTCTTTTGTTTCTTCAAAGAAAAAGACAAAGAAAATAAGGAAGACCAGGGAATGACAGCCTTGCAGCAGACCTTCAGGCCAGCTAGTTCAGACTAGAGTAAGGTGAGCCTCAGGATACCCACTGCCAAGATAAATACCACCCGTTGCCAAGAAAATAAAAGCAAATGACTATTTGATGGCAGAACATACTGAGAGAAAAGAGTTGGGAAAAAGAAATGTATACAGAAAAATATACACATTAAAATATGATGCCGGCTATAAAAAGGGGGGGAGGAGAGAAGATGGCGGAAGAGTAAGACGCGGAGATCACCTTCCTTCCCACAGATACAGTAGAAATACAGCTAAACGTGGAACTGCTCCTACAGAACACCCACTGAACGCTGGCAGAAAACGTCCGACCTCCAAAAGGGCAAGAAACTCCCCCTGTACTTGGGTAGGGCAAAAGAAAAAAGAAATAACAGAGACAAAAGAATAGGGATGGCACCTGCACCAGTGGGAGGGAGCTGTGAAGGAGGAAAGATTTCCACGCACTAGGAAACCCCTTCGTGGGCAGAGACTGCGGGTGGCAGAGGGGGGAAGCTTCAGAGCCACGGAGGAGAGTGCAGTCACAGGGGTGCGGAGGGCAAAGCGCAGAGGTTCCTGCATGGAGGAGCGGTGCCGACCAGCACTCACCAGCCCGAGAGGCTTGTCTGCTCCCCCGCCGGGGCGGGCGGGGCTGGGAGCTGAGGCTCGGGCTTCGGAGGTCGGATCGCAGGGAGAGGACTGGGGTTGGCGGCGTGAACACAGCCTGAAGGGGTTAGTGCACCACAGCTAGCCGGGAGGGAGCCCGGGAAAAAGTCTGCAGCTGCTGCCGAAGAGGCAAGAGACTTTTTCTTCCCTCTTTGTTTCCTGGTGCGCAAGGAGAGGGGATTCAGAGCAGCGCCTAAACGAACTTCAGAGACAGGCGCGAGCCGCAGCTATCAGCGGGGACCCCACAGCAACAGGGGCACAGAGGGAAAAACGGAGAGATTCCCGCACAGAAGCTCGGCGCCGAGCAGCACTCAGCAGCCCGAGAGGCTTGTCTGCTCACCCGCCGGGGCGGGCGGGGCTGGGAGCTGAGGCTCCGGCTTCGGAGGTCAGATCACAGGGAGAGGACTGGGGTTGGCGGCATGAACACAGCCTGAAGGGGTTAGCGCACCACAGCTGGCTGGGAGGGAGACCGGGAAAAGGTCTGTAGCTGCCGAAGAGGCAAGAGACTTTTTCTTGCCTCTTTGTTTCGCTGCGCGCAAGGAGAGGGGATTCAGAGCGCCGCCTAAACGAACTCCAGAGAAGGGCGTGAGCCGCGGCGATCAGCACGGACCCCAGAGATGGGCGTGAGATGCTGGGGCTGCTGCTGCCACCTCCAAAAAACCTGTGTGTGAGCACAGGTCACTCTCCACACCGCCACTCCCGGTAGCCTGTGCAGCCCGCCACTGCCGGGGTTCCGTGATCCGGGGACAACTTCCCCGGGAGAACGCACTGCGCTCCTCAGGCTGGTGCAATGTCACGCCGGCCTCTGCTGCCGCAGGCTCGCCTCACCTCCTCCGTACCCCTCCCTCCCCGCGGCCTGAGTGAGCCAGCGCCCCTGAAGCAGCTGCTCCTTTAGCCCCGTTCTGTCTGGGCGGGGAATAGCCACCCTCAGGCGACCTACACACAGAGGTGGGTCCAAATCCAAAGCTGAACCCCAGGAGCTGTGCGAACAGGGAAGAGAAGGGGAAATCTCTCCCAGCAGCCTTAGAAGCAGCGGATTAAAACTCCACAAACAACTTGATGTGCCTGCATCTGTTGAATACCTGAATAGACAACGAATCATCCCAAATTCAGGAGGTGGACTTTGGGAGCAGGACATATTAATTTTTCCCCTTTTCCTTTTTTTTGTGAGTGTATATGTATATGCTTCTGGGTGAGATTTTGTCTGTATAGCTTTGCTTTACAATAGCTTTATTTTACTTCACTATATTATAGCCTCTTTCTTTCTTTCTTTCTATTTTTTCTCCCTTTTACTCTGAGCCGTGTGGATGAAAGGCTCTTGGTGCTCCAGCCAGGCATCAGGGCCGTGCCTCTGAGGTGGGAGAGCCAACTTCAGGACACTGGTCCACAAGAGACCTCCCAGCTCCACGTAATACCAAATGGCAAAAATCTCTCAGAGATCTCCATCTCAACATCAAGACCCAGCATCACTCAATGACCAGCAAGCTATAGTGCCGGACACCCTATGCCAAACAACGAGAAAGACAGGAACACAGCCCCATCCATTAGCAGAGAGGCTGCCTAAAATCATAATAAGGCCACAGACACCCCAAAATACACCACCAGACGTGGACGTGCCCACCAGAAAGACAAGATCCAGCCTCATCCACCAGAGATCAGGCACTAGTTCCCTACACCAGGAAGCCTACACAACCCACTGAACCAACCTTAGCCACTGGGGACAGATACCAAAAACAACGGGAACTACAAACCTGCAGTCTGTGAAAAGGGGACCCCAAACACAGTAAGATAAGCAAAATGAGATGACAGAAAAACACACAGCAGATGAAGGAGCAGGGTCAAAACACACCAGACTTAACAAATGAAGAGGAAATAGGTAGTCTACCTGAAAAAGAATTCAGAATAATGATAGTAAGGATGATCCAAAATCTTGGAAATAGAATAGACAAAATGCAAGAAACATTTAACAAGGACGTAGAAGAACTAAAGAGGAACCAAGCAATGATGAAAAACACAATAAATGAAATTAAAAATACTCTAGATGGGGTCAATAGCAGAATAACTGAGGCAGAAGAAAGGATAAGTGACCTGGAAGATAAAAGGGTGGAAATAACTACTACAGAGCAGGATAAAGAAAAAAGAATGAAAAGAACTGAGGACAGTCTCAGAGACCTCTGGGACAACATTAAAGGCACCAACATTTGAATTATAGGGGTCCCAGAAGAAGAAGAGAAAAAGAAAGGGACTGAGAAAATATTTGAAGAGCTTATAGTTGAAAAGTTCCCTAATATGGGAAAGGAAATAGTTAATCAAGTCCTGGAAGCACAGAGAGTCCCATACAGGATAAACCCAAGGAGAAACACGCCAAGACACATATTAATCAAACTGTCAAAAATTAAATATAAGGAAAACATATTAAAGGCAGCAAGGGAAAAACAACAAATAACACACAAGGGAATCCCCATAAGGTTAACAGCTAATCTTTCAGCAGAAATTCTGCAAGCCAGAAGGGAGTGGCAGGATATACTTAAAGTGATGAAGGAGAAACACCTACAACCAAGATTACTCTACCCAGCAAGGATCTCATTCAGATTCGATGGAGAAATTAAAACCTTTACAGACAAGCAAAAGCTGAGAAAGTTCAGCACCACAAAACCAGCTTTACAACAAATGCTAAAGGAACTTCTCTAGGCAAGAAACACAAGAGAAGGAAAACACCTACAATGACAAACCCAAAACATTTAAGAAAATGGGAATAGGAACATACATATCGATAATTACCTTGAATATAAATGGATTAAATGCTCCCACCAAAAGACACAGGCTGGCTGAATGGATACAAAAACAAGACCCATATATATGCTGTCTACAAGAGACCCACTTCCGACCTAGAGACACATACAGACTGAAAGTGAGGGGATGGAAAAAGATATTCCATGCAAATGGAAATCAAAAGAAAGCTGGAGTAGCAATTCTCATATCAGACAAAATAGACTTTAAAATAAACACTATTACAAGAGACAAAGAAGGACACTATATAATGATCAAGGGATCGATCCGAGAGGAAGCTATAACAATTGTAAATATTTATGCACCCAACATAGGAGCACCTCAATACATAAGGCAAATACTAACAGCCATAAAAGGGGAAATCGACAGCAACACAATCATTGTAGGGGACTTTAACACCCCACTTTCACCAATGGACAGATCATCCAAAATGAAAATAAATAAGGAAACACAAGCTTTAAATGATACATAAAACAATATGGACTTAATTGATATTTATAGGACATTCCACCCAAAACCAACAGAATACACATTTTTCTCAAGTGCTCATGGAACATTCTCCAGGATAGATCATATCTTGGGTCACAAATCAAGCCTTGGTAAGTTTAAGAAAATTGAAATCGTATCAAGTATCTTTTCTGACCACAACGCTATGAGACTAGATATCAATTACAGGAAAAGATCTGTAAAAAATACAAACACATGGAGGCTACACAATACATTACTTAATAACGAAGTGATTACTGAAGAAATCAAAGGGGAAATCAAAAAATACCTAGAAACAGATGACAATGGAGATACGACGACCCAAAACCTATGGGACACAGTAAAAGCAGTGCTAAGAGGGAAATTTATAGCAATACAAGCCTACCTCAAGAAACAGGAAACATCTCGAATAAACAACCTAACCTTGCACCTGAAGCAATTAGAGAAAGAAGAACAAAAAACCCCAAAGCCAGCAGAAGGAAAGAAATTATAAAGATCAATTCAGAAATAAATGAAAAAGAAATGAAGGAAACAATAGCAAAAATCTATGAAACTAAAAGCTGGTTCTTTGAGAAGATAAACAAAATTGATAAACCATTAGCCAGACTCATCAAGAGAAAAAGGGAGAAGACTCAGATCAATAGAATTAGAAATGAAAAATGAGAAGTAACCACTGACACTGCAGAAATACAAAAGATCATGAGAGATTACTACAAGCAAGTCTATGCCAATAAAATGGACAACCTGGAAGAAATGGACAGATTCTTAGAAATGCACAAACTGCCGAGACTGAACCAGGAAGAAATAGAAAATATGAACAGACCAATCACAAGCACTGAAATTGAAACTGTGATTAAACACCTTCCAACAAACAAAAGCCCAGGACCAGATGGCTTCACAGGCGAATTCTATCAAACATTTAGAGAAGAGCTAACACCTATCCTTCTCAAACTCTTCCAAAATATTGCAGAGGGAGGAACACTCCCAAACTCATTCTATGAGGCCACCATCACCCTGATACCAAAACCAGACAAAGATGTCACAAAGAAAGAAAACTACAGGCCAATATCACTGATGAGCATAGATGCAAAAATCCTAAACAAAATACTAGCAAACAGAATCCAACAGCACATTAAAAGGATCATACACCATGATCAAGTGGGGTTTATCCCAGGAATGCAAGGATTCTTCAATATACGCAAATCAATCAATGTGATACACCATATTAACAAATTGAAGGAGAAAAACCATATGATCATCTTAATAGATGCAGAGAAAGCTTTTGACAAAATTCAACACCCATTTATGATAAAAGCCCTGCAGAAAGTAGGCATAGAGGGAACTTTCCTCAACATAATAAAGGCCATAAATGACAAACCCACAGCCAACATTGTCCTCAATGGTGAAAAACTGAAACCATTTCCACTAAGATCAGGAACAAGACAAGGTTGCCCACCCTCACCACTATTATTCAACATAGTTTTGGAAGTGTTAGCCACAGCAATCAGAGAAGACAAAGAAATAAAAGGAATCCAAATCGGAAAAGAAGAAGTAAAGCTGTCACTATTTGCAGATGACATGATACTATACATAGAGAATCCTAAAGATGCTACCAGAAAACTCCTAGATCTAATCAATGAATTTGGTAAAGTAGCAGGATACAAAATAAATGCACAGAAATCTCTTGCATTTCTATACACTAATGACGAAAAATCTGAAAATGAAATTAAGAAAACACTCCCATTTACCATTGCAACAAAAAGAATAAAATATCTAGGAATAAACCTACCTAAGGAGACAAAAGACCTGTATGCAGAAAATTATAAGACACTGATGAAAGAAATTAAAGATGATACAGACAGATGGAGAGATATACCATGTTCCTGGATTGGAAGAATCAACATTGTGAAAATGACTCTACTACCCAAAGCAATCTACAGATTCAATGCAATCCCTATCAAACTACCACTGGCATTTTTCACAGAACTAGAACAAAAAATTTCACAATTTGTATGGAAACACAAAAGACCCCGAATAGCCAAAGCAATCTTGAGAACGAAAAATGGAGCTGGGGGAATCAGGCTCCCTGACTTCAGACTATATTACAAAGCTTCAGTAATCAAGACATTTTGGTACTGGCACAAAAACAGAAATATAGATCAATGGAACAGGATAGAAAGCCCAGAGATAAACCCACACACATATGGTCACCTTATCTTTGATAAAGGAGGCAAGCATATACAGTGGAGAAAAGAGAGCCTCTTCAATAAGTGGTGCTGGGAAAATTGGACAGGTACATGTAAAAGTATGAAATTAGAGCACTCCCTGACACCATGCAGAGAAATAAACTCAAAATGGATTAAAGACCTAAGTGTAAGGGCAGACACTATCAAACTCTTAGAGGAAAACAGAGGCAGAACACTCTATGACATACATCACAGCAAGATTCTTTTTGACCCAGCTCCCAGAGAAATGGAAATAAGAACAGAAATAAACAAATGGGACCTAATGAAACTTAAAAGCTTTTGCACAGCAAAGGAAACCATAAACAAGACCAAAAGACAACCATCAGAATGGGAGAAAATATTTGCAAATGAAGCAACTGACAAAGGATTAATCTCCAAGATTTACAAGCAGCTCATGCAGCTCAATAACAAAAAAACGAACAACCCAATCCAAAAATGGGCAGAAGACCTAAATAGACATTTCTCCAAAGAAGATATACAGATGGCCTACAGACACATGAAAGAATGCTCAACAGCATTAATCATTAGAGAAATGCAAATCAAAACTACAATGAGATATCATCTCACACCGCTCAGAATGGCCATCATCAAAAAATCTAGAAACACTAAATGCTGGAGAGGGTGTGGAGGAAAGGGAACACTCTTGCACTGTTGGTGGGAATGTAAATTGATACAGCCACTATGGAGAACAGTATGGAGGTTCCTTAAAAAACTACAAATAGAACTACCATACGACCCAGCAATCCCAATACTGGGCATATACCCTGAGACAACCATAGGTCAAAAAGAGTCATGTACCAAAATGTTCATTGCAGCTCTATTTATAATAGCCAGGATATGGAAGCAACCTAAATGTCCATCGACAGATGAATGGATAAAGAAGATGTGGCACATATATACAATGGAATGTTACTCAGCCATAAAAAGAAATGAAATGGAGGTATCTGTAATGAGGTGGATGGAGTTAGAGTCTGTCATACAGAGTGAAGTAAGTCAGAAAGAGAAAAACAAATACAGTATGCTAACACATATATACGGAATCTAAGAAAAAAAAAAAAAAAAGGCCATGAAGAACCTAGTGGCAAGACGGGAATAAAGACACAGACCTACTAGAGAATGGACTTTAGGATATGGGGAGGGGGTGGGGTGAGATGTGACAGGGTAAGAGAGTGTCATGGACATATATACACTACCAAATGTAAAATAGATAACTAGTGGGAAGCAGCCGCATAGCACAGGGAGATCAGCTCGGTGCTTTGTGACCACCTAGAGGGGTGGGATGGGGAGGGTGGGAGGGAGGGAGATGCAAGAGGGAAGAGAAATGGGAACATATTGTATATGTATAACTGATTCACTTTGTTATAAAGCAGAAGCTAACACACCATTGTAAGGCAATTATACTTCAATAAAGATGTTTAAAAAAAAAAAAAGATGTTATAAAAAGGAAATAGAATTTTTTTTAAATAAATTTATTTATTTGAAAAAAAAATATGATGCCAAATGAAGACAAATTGAAGCAGATAAAATTGAGGAATTGTAGCATTGAGGAAACTTTCTTGGAAGAAAACAAAATAAAGCACAACACAGCTCAATGACATTGTCCAGACAAGAAGGTAATAATCAAAATGAAGACTTGTATAATATATCCGCACTGTCAAAAGGATCTTTGCGTTTATTTAAATATACAACTGAATTATAAACAGAATTATAGGCAAAAAACAGAATGTGTATGTTATAAAGCTCAAAAAGATACACAAAATCATTCTTAACACAAATACAATGTTGGTAGAAATTAACGCAACATTTTAAATCAACTATACTTCAATAAAAATTTTTTTTAATTTTTAAAAAATCCAATGTTGGAAAAACTGTATGTCAAGAAGTGTATCCTTACTTATTTCCTAAATTGCCAATCAAGAAGACAATTGATATAATTTTTAAAAATTACATATTTACAGTAAAAAAGTAAAATCTTTCTTTATCTCTCCACCTCTCTAACTACCCATATTGCAAGTTTTAGTAGAAGGTCTGTGCCTTGACATGTCAAATCTGGAGGGTGTCAGGTGGCCTAAATGCAAGCTCCCTTTCCCACTGAACCTCATAGATAAAGACCCCCTCGCCAAATAACCCTCCTTATAGTAGGGAGCAGCATGGTGCCTGTTTATTGCTGAACAGCATGCTTCATTTCCCTACCAGCCTGCTGAATTATTCAAAGAAGTCAACCACATCTTCCCACTGGAACCAGGAGTCATCCCACTTCTTGTTATTATAAGGCATGTTTCCACAGATCCCGCTTGTTCAGTCTGCTCCAGAATGCAACTCCCATGTGGCCCTGCATGTTATATGGTGTCCTCCACCCAGGGCTGTGAGTACATGTGACTATGACCGGCTGTCCATCTCATCTGGCTGGTGCTGGGTGTCATATGTTTGGTCATCCCCTAACCCTAGGGCAGAAATCCCTCCTTCATCAACAGGGTGAAGAGGAGGTTATCAAAACACAAGGTATGACCAGCCAAAATATCATGTTCAGCCTACGCACTAGAGAGAAACACCTGCATTCTTTATATGTAATATTTAAAGCATAAAACTTTTTTCCCAAAAATTGGGATATTGATTTCTCCATGAGGAAAAAAGAAACTTTTACTTTCTTTTCACCTAAGCACTAAATATGAATAGCTGAGTAAATAAAAATATGATCTCATAATAGCTATGAAGGACTTTTAAAACTTGGAGCTTTGAGAATATTAAGAAGTTCTTCATTTAGTTTTTTATTTAACTATATTTTAATACAGGTACTAACTAGATAAATGATTCCATAAATAATTATTTTAGATGTTGGCCTATATAAATTGAGTGCATATACAAAATATTAATTTCCCATTTTCTGTATTTTTAAATTATCGTAAAATTATATTTTTTTCTCAAATTATGGAAACAATTAATAGCTTTGATTTGAAATGGAAGGAAGAGAAATAGTATGTTAATAACTGTAATAATATATTTTTCATTTTACTGAAAGAGGAAAATAGATATCTCATTTCATCCTTTAGAGAGAGGGAAAGGAGAGGAGGAGAGAGGAGGAAGCAAGGGGAAGAGGGGAGGAGATACTGAGAGAGACAGGGGGACAGAGCAAAGAAGATCCCACCCCTTGCAATTTTATTTGTAAATTTCAAAAAAAAAACTAATTAAAAAGTCACAGTGACATTTTTTGTAATAAGACTTTCTGTTTGTGACAGTCACTGGAAAATATGTTTTCAATCTTAAGTTAAGACATTTTACAAAGACTAGAGAACTGATTTACAATTTCTCATTGATCTTGCTGTCAGTCAGTCCTTCCACTAAATACAGAAGAAACAGGCCTTATGAGATGGGTCAGTGACAACAAAATTGATAATTAAAGAGTGGTTGTACAAGTATGACCTGAAAATGTAAGCAGAGTCAGCAAGGGAACAATAAAGGGTGATTTATATGGTTTATAGTAGCATGTAATTTGGAAGTAGGAGGTTTGAATAGGGCATGCCCACAAGGATATGAATAAGCTGATGTTAAAAAAAAGACAGAAATCTCACAGAGCATAAGTACTAAAGAATTAAGATGAAGGACAAATTCATGATATTGATATAGAAACCACATTTTACAGGAAAAACTAAAATATTGTGGAAATCTAATCTGAACGTATCAGACAACTGACATTACACTTCACAGAAATCCCTTTACTACAATCAGTCAACAAGTCAAGATTTGTCAAAGAGCCACTTATTCTGAGATATTTCCATGCATTTACCAAAGACTTTAGGGAAAACAAGCATTTGTTTTGCCTTTATGGTAAGAGTGACATCCAAATCACATAACATAGTAAGTTAGGACATCTCAGCATGCATAACACCCTGTGTAAGAAAATTTGAAGACTGTCAGGAGAGCAGATACTGCTAATTCTAGAAACATTCCAATAATTTGTATTTAGGTAGTCATACAGAACAAAAAAGACTTTACTCTTTTATCAACTCACTTTTTACCACTTTGCTTATCACTTTGTAGATAGTTTTCTCTTGGGTGAAGCATGCTGCCTCCAGAAGCCAAAGAGGATGTCCAGGTTTGTGCTAAATTCTTACCAGTTGGAGGGAGAGGTACAATTTGGGTTTTTTTTTTTTTACTAAAATAAAAATATTTTAGATGATTAATTCTACTTTTTTGGTGTATATGTCTATGAATTTTAATATTTGTTTGGTAAACATCAAAGTCAAGACACAGAGCAATACCATCATGTGCCCAAAATTCCTTTACTAAACTCTCCCCTGATCCATAATATCTAGCAATCACTGATCTGTTCTCCAGCACCATAATTTTGTCTTTTTGAGAATGTCATATAAATGTAATCATATAGCATGTAACCTTTTGAGATTGACTTCTTCCATTCAGGATAATGCCTTTGAGATTAATCCAAGTTGTCACATTTATCAATAGTTCATTCCATTTAATTTTCAAGAAAAGTTTCACTGTATGGATACATTACAGTTTGTTTATTCATTCACCAACTGAAGGACATTTGGGCCATTTCCAGTGTATTTGTTACAGTTATGAATAGAACTGCTATAAATATTTGTGTACAGGTTTTTGTGTGAATATATGTTTTCATTTCTCTAGAGTAAATACTCAGGAGTGGAATTTCAAGGTCAAGCAGTAAGTATGTTTATAAGAAACTTTAACCATTCTTCAGGGTGTTTGTACCAATTCACAATCCCACCAGCAATGTATAGTATTTCTAGTTCTACAATCTTACCAATAGTGAATGCCTTAGGTTACCTAAATCACTAAGCTCTAAAAACTTCACTGATAAGACATTATCCTGAATCTTTTATATTTTTATTTTCCATCCTATAGAGTACATGTTCTTCAACAAGGCTTCCAAGGCTAATTTTTACTTTTGCCCATTGCCAATTGACATGATGCCAGCAGAATATGCAGATGGTTCACATCCCTTTAGATGATAATTTAGAGAAGATGAGAAATAACATAGCCCTTGGGCAAGACTATCAATATATACTACAGTCTATCTTTTGTTAATGAAAACTCATTCTTGTCCTCCTTCCTTATGGAATATTATAGAACATATTTTTTGATAAAAGGCCTCTTACCTGTACCTGAGGCCATGTTATTCTGTTCTAATAAAGATAATATATTTATCATTGCAACTGCAATTAGTGTTACAACTTGGTTGAGTTTCCAGAAGTCCACTGTCATCTTCCAGTATCTATATTGCTTTTCTGGGGGGATTAAATGTGGTCATGATTGGAAACATGAACCCTGCATCTTACAGGTATTCAAAGATGGCAATAATCACTTTCATTCATCTTGGGGTACTGTTTTGATTCAATATCCTGACCAAGGTGAGAGAAGTATCATAAGCTTCTGGGTTCCTTCTCTATAACAAGAATCCTTACTCTATAGGCCAAGTAATCAGTGTGGGAATCCTGCCAACCCCTACCTTATATTTATACATTTGGTGACCAGGGAAATGAATACTGAGTGGGTCTGTGACCCAGAAAATAAAACATGAGCTATACCTCAGCCATGTTATGCCCTCACTCTAACATGGAGATTTAACATCATAAAATTAAACAGTGAGGGCAACAGAGTAGGTGCTTAATACATGTGTATTATTTCAGTGATATTTGTCACAAGGTATCCCATATGTATCTCAGATTCTTATTAAAGAGCTACATGACAGCTTGAAAACAAAAATGACTCCAGATGTGTATAAAATCATTTATCACTGCACAATCTAAATAAGTTGATAAATACTTCCAGTTGTAGTCTTCCATTTACTTTTAGTCACTGTTGCTATTTCATGCTTAAATTTTAGGTTTATGTTTCAGTTAGTTGTTTTTACTCTCTATATTTTCTATTTTGTTTCATTTTATATTCTTTACTTTCATTTTAAGCATATTTCAAAACCATGAGTAATCAAAATTTAAAGGATGTCACTGCTAGTAGTATAATTATGAGAGTACACAGATGGCTTATTAAGAGAGGGAACAAAAAAGCCTGAGCGAAACTGCAAAATACTAACTTTCAACATGGGAATCTTTCATCCTATAACATAAATTCACTGCCAGCAAGTTTTGTATACAGAAACCACACTAACAGTTCTAAAAGAGCATCAGAGGATTTTAATGGGACTGATATCCAAAATGTATTGATCCTCAGCTATAGTTGTATATCTCTTTTCCACTGAGATAATTTCAAAGTTTTCATTTGACTTTATAGCGTATTTTGTAGAAATAAATGTACTAAACAGCAAGAACCAAACCAAACAGTCCTGATACCAGCAGATGTTCTTAAGAAATATTTGGGAAAATATAGCATAAAAATATTTTATTCTTATTCTGAAATAAGGCTGATAGTGACTGTGAATGCAATGTCAGGCTGATTATTAAATGTACTTAATCCTTAAAAAGGTTTTAGTCAGACTTCAATAAATTTTTACTGTCTACATAGGCAGTCATGGGACTTAAGTTCTCTTATGTTTTGTATTTTTAATCAAACTTGACTGAGCTTATAAAAGAAAAATCAGTCAATTTGACCTGCATGTGCCTTCTTTTCCAATAACACAATCACACACCAAAACAATGATCTTTGCAGGGGTAAATGTTATTTCAAAGAATAAATAATTACTCTTTAAAATTTAAGCAACTATCTTTTTCTCTTTGGCATTATTAATTAAATAAAAAGAAGAAAGGAGATGTTTTCAACAGATATGCAAGGCAAGAAGTTTTGACATATTTGGGAGTAAGAGAATAAATATAAATAAGAATACAACTGCTGAGCATTATATTTTATAGAACTGTAACTGATAAAACACTTTAATAAAATGTTTTAATTAGTTTTACTTACACAACCCCTAAATAGATATTTAATTCTCTGGGTTCTCACTTTAAGGATAATCCAAATATATACATAATCATGTATGGAATTTGCTAGATGGCTGCTTCATAGCTGGAGAGTACCATGAAATTTCACCATCCAAATCTATATTTCTATCTATCATGGCTTGGCTTCATAAATACTACCTTAATTATGTGGGTGATTATAAGGAAAATAAAAACATTCTAAACAAGTTATTCACAAATAGCATAATAATACTTTTTCCATGCTTCTGTCCATGATATTGCCACAAGTGCAATGATCTTTTGATAAAGCAATATATATCACAGTTGAACAACTGAGGTTTCAGGACAGATTCAAGAAAGAAAGTTCTTCTTCTTCTCCCTCTTCCTCTTCTTCTTCTCCTTCTCCTTCTCCTTCTCCTCCTCCTCCTCCTCCTCCTCCTCCTCCTCCTCCTTCTTCTTCTTCTTCTTCTTCTTCTTCTTCTTCTTCTTCTTCTTCTTCTTCTTCTCCTCCTCCTCCTCCTCCTCCTCCTCCTCCTTCTCCTTCTTCTTTCTTCTTCTTCTTCTTCTTCTTCTTCTTCTTCTTCTTCTTCTTCTTCTTCTCCTCCTCCTCCTCCTCCTCCTTCTCCTTCTTCTTTCTTCTTCTTCTTCTTCTTCTTCTTCTTCTTCTCCTTCTCCTTCTTCTCCTTCTCCTTCTCCTCCTCCTCCTCCTCCTCCTCCTCCTCCTCCTCCTCCTTCTTCTTCTTCTTCTTCTTCTTCTTCTTCTTCTTCTTCTTCTTCTTCTTCTTCTTCTTCTTCTTCTTCTTCTTCTTCTTCTTCTTCTTCTTCTTCTTCTTCTTCTTCTTCTTCTTCTTCTTCTTCTTCTTCTTCTTCTTCTTCTTCTTCTTCTTCTTCTTCTCTTTCTCCTTCTCCTTCTCCTTCTCCTTCTCCTTCTCCTTCTCCTTCTCCTTCTTCTTCTTCTTCCTCTTCCTGTTAACTTGGTCATGATTTCTGGTAGCTGTCATTAGGTATTTGTAGGCTTCATTAGAGTAGGATCAACCAAATTCCAAATTCTCATACAATTTTCAACTCTTAGGGAAAAAAAAGCATGCTCTTCTATACCCACATATTTTTTTGAATGTTGAGAAAAATGTCAAGCTTATCAAACCCAGCAAACTAAGTTTTAAAGAAGAATGGTTATCTTCTGTTTTTTCACATGCTGTTAGAAGTGTCCATGAAGGTTCAGAAAACGAAAAGATTTGGTTCATGTTTCTTAAAGGGCCAAACAAACTTTCCTTGACAAGTCAAATGACTTGTAATGAATGACTTCAACATAAATGGCATGTTTTTTCAGTAAGAAATCCATCTTAAATCTCATGAATTCTTTTAAAAGTAAACTTTTGAACCTTAAGTGTGATCACTTAGAAAATCAACCAAATAAAGATAACAATCTATAAGGAGCTAATATTTACCAGACAACTTCAAGGATAAATTGGAATCCACATGTTTGAAGAGTTTTAACAGTCTTCATAAGTCCTTCATAACTCCTTTATATACAATCTTTATTTTAAAATATATTGGTCAATATATTTTATAAATTTATACAATCTTTATTTTTATAATACATATTATTTTCAATATAGTCTTCTCAGTGTTCTATTATCAATCATAACCGTATTCACGCTGAATATTAAAACCTTTAGTTTTTACTCAATTATCACTGTAGTTCTTCTCACACCCTCTAGCCTTTCTCATTTCTTTCCATGCTTCTTACTTTGTTTAACCATGATACTACAAATATCTCACTACTCGAGCTCTGTTATTATTCCTCACCTTTCTTTAAGCTAATATCACACATTCTTTCCAATTGCAGTATTTCATATAATAGCCCTTCCATTCCCCCCAACCCCCCCCCGCCCCTTAGTCCTTGGCATATTTTTCTTTGCAATTATTCTTTTGCTATGCCAGCTACTATCTCCATGAAAAGGTTGTGGTGTCCTACATTTTTAGAAAGCTTTTTCCAACCATCAGTTCTTCTGATAATTAGTATGAAACCCTTACCAGCAACTTTCTTTGCCTCTTTGCATCCTGAAAATTAATTATTTATGCAGCACATGTAGGATGACTTTGGTTTTCATCTATTCTTTTGTCAACCAGAGTTGCTATTCAGATACTGTATTAAATACCTAGTTCAAAATTTACCACATAATTGAAAGGAGAAATGGAATTTTGGAGGAAACAAAGAAATTTTCCCAAGAATATAGCATGTTTTAGTAAAATTAAAGAAGGCAAAAATTATAGATATAGCAAAGTTAATTTCATACATTTCAAAGGACATTACCATTCTTTATTTTTAAAGGGGACCTCAGTCCTCTACCATTGTTATTGAGAAATTGTTTTCTAAACTAATTATGCCTCTGAATAAATATTAATACATATGGTATTCTGTATCTGATGTTATACCTATGTTTATTTTTTTTTGCAAAATATCCCCTTTCTTTTAAGAGTCAGGTTTCAAATCCCAGGGGAATATTCCTACAAAAACTCCTCCTCAAAAGAACTAAGCATGATATGCTAGTGGCACAATGACAACTAGAAATGGAAGAACAGAAATGAGGGACAAAGGAAGAGTGTAACTAAACTAACCCCACCACTGCCACCCTGTGCATATATACACTACTACTGCTACTACCACTACTACTATTAGCAAACACTCATTCGATATATTGAATTATGAAACTGAGTTGAGCCATAATTATCTCAGCACTTAAGTAATAATATAATAATGAATACTTGAGTTTTAATTATATATCTTGCAGTCAAATAAATGTCAGGATAGTCAGAACGAAGTATCTAAAAAAACAAGAGACAAAAAATGAAATAAATGAGAGAGCAAGAGAGGAGAGAAATTTATCCCAAAGCTCATTTCTTCACACCTGGAACTTCTATTTGACTTTTTATCACTTGGCTCCTAATTTTATAAATTAATTAAATGTATATTATCATATTCATACATAATTTTGAAAAATATATATGAGAGTGGCATATATTTTTAAAATAATCTTATACATATATTAAAATGGACCATATTAAAACACAACAAATAAACAGATGACATCTAGCAGGTGAACACAAGAAAGTAGAAATAATTCCAAGCAGCTGTTTAGAATAATAGACGTATGGAGTTTCTAACCAACTGAAACTGTTGGTTGAACTGTTTTTGAGCCCTGAGTCACTTACTGACTTTATTTTATACATATTACATCATTTTAAGTAAACATTAGTAATTTCATATTTAAAATGGTGATTAAAAAGTAGCATCCAACTCATACTCCTGTTATGAACATGATGCTTTTGTCATAATAAATGAAAAATATTTAGCCTAGTGTCTAACACCTGATGAGAACTGAATAAAAACAAAATTATTTTATTATTAATAATGCCTCTAGGACCTTTTCTAAACTGTCAGTCAAAACTCTAATCATGATGCTCTAACTCTAATCATGAAAATTGGAATAGAACACTTAGAGTTCTTTCAAAGACAGAAGGTTTAAAGATGAAGCATGTTACATTGTAAGGTCTTTCACCCCAGGGTAGTGCCTTTGACTTTTCCAGCAGCTGGTTGAATCTAACACAATGCCTTACATGCAATAAGTACTAAATCATTTCTTGTAAGATGAATGAACTCTTTCATATGAAAGGCAACCCAAGTATCAAAGAATTATGCTTTGAATATAAAGTTATCTGAAAGAAAACAATACAGTAAAACAATGCATATTTTTAGGAAGATAATTTTATTGAAAATTGTGGATTAAGAGAGTAGTGAACTAATATTAATGGAAAAATACACAGTTCAACTCAGATTTTATCTTCTGTTAAAAATAATAGACTGAAAACAAAGTTTTCTCTAAGTTTTTAAATTGTGGATAGAAAATTAAACAACCTGACAGGTAATCTTTGTAAAATGTATAAAGTATCCTTTTTATTCAAATAACAATTTACAACCAGAATCACATTGACAGATATTCATAACTCTAAATATAATACATAGTAACTAGAAAAAAAATGATAAGGATTCCTTGCAACCCTTTCCATGGAGACTTTTTGTCTTTTATATCTTAAGTATCTCATAGCCAACAGTTGAGGTAGTCATTCACCTTGGTATCAGTTATTACACCCATACAATTTCTCCACCTTCATCCTGTAAAACTGTGTGCTTAAAAGGTCATCCTTTAAAGCTCTGTTTCCTCTCCCTCTCTCCAGTACTGTAATACACAGATCTACTGATCCCCTTGTAATCTTTACATGAAAGATTTTACATGAAAGTCTGTTTTAAATCTTGAGGCTTAAAAAAAACTACTCCTAAATAAGGTAAAGGCTCTTGTCACCAATTCCAATCTGTGCTGGTGAAGGAAGGGTTTCATCAAACCATCAAGCAATTCTCCATCACCAGTTGAGTGCTCAGTAATTCAACTCCGTTCTGATACTATCTAACCCAAGATAGTGTCAGGCCCCACAGTTAAGGGCTCAGTCCCACAAAACTGCTGTCCTCTTCTACACTTCAGATGCCAGTCACAAATCCAAATTCTCACCTTTGCTTCTGACAGATGATTATAGATCAGAAGTTCCCATGGTCCTCTTCTTGGGTTCAATTGATTTGTTAGAAAACTTCACAGAACTCAGAGAAACATTTTACTTACTGGATTTCCAGCTTCTTATAAAGAAGTATAACTAAGGACCTGATGGAAGAGATACATGATGGAAGAGATGCATAGGGCAAGGGATGAGGAAAGGGTGCAGTGCTTCCATGCTCTCTCTGAGAGTGTTACTCTCTCATCTCAACATACATTCACGAACCCAGAGGCTCTTCAAACCCAGTCCTGTTGGATTTTTATGGAGGCTTCTTTACATAAGCACATTTTGATTAAATCATTGGCCATTGGCAATTGATTCAAACTCCAGCTCCTCTCCCCTCCTCAGAGGTCATGGGGGTGGGACTCAGAGTTCCTAGCCTCTAATCATGTGGTTGGTTCTCCTAACAGCCAGATCCCATACTTAGGTGCTTTCCAAAGCTCACCTCATTAACCTAAACCCAGTTGTGGTGGAAAGCAGCTGATTTTGAATAACAAAACACCATTTCACCTCTTTGGCTTTGAAGCAATTTCAGGAACTGACAACAAGAGATTGAATTTTATAAAAAAAGATGCTCCCATTGCTCTTACTGCTCAGAAAATCCCAAGGTTTTGGAACCTGTAAGCCAGGAATCTTGGCTAGAGGTCACATATTATAGTAAGATCACATTCTTACTGTAAATCACAATGTCACACAGAGTATATAGATCAGAGGGAGAAGATCGAAGGTGGGTGGTTTTGAGGTTTGAGAATAGTTACCCAGGGTTGTGCCCTTGAGGATAGAATTTTAAAAGGCAAAAAGGGCTAAAGGGAATGATGATGTACACAAGGGGGTGAATACAATGATTGACTGTGAGATTTAAGCTGGGTAGGAATGGAAGTTGATGTTAGCGGATGAGTGTCAGCGAAAAAGGTGGTAGGATTAATAGCTTCTGCAGGTTGTTAGGAGTGAGCATTGAATAAATGAAATTCAATGCTGGGAAGTTGGAAGATGGAAGGAGGAAGAATGTTCTAGAAGTAACAAAGGAGGAGCCAGTAGGCTACTTATACTCTTTGTGTGGCCAGGGGTAGAGAGAACAGGCACCTCTTGAGAAAATTGAAGGGAAATAATCAGAGATCTCAGGGTAAAGCAAGGTTTCTGTGTGACAAAGAAGGTGATGGAACTGTTCAGAGAAGATTCTAGGGACATGGGGGAGTATTTATGACCTACTGTGATTGCATAATTGAAAAGAGATGGAAAAATACAGATATAAAAGGATACACTCCAATCTGTATGGGAATTAGTTTGAGGGAGATTGTGGATCCCTGTGAGTGTGGGTTTTTTTTTTTTGATAATTGGACAAAATATGACTAATAGTGGTATATAGGAAATTGTATGTTTCTAAGACTTGCAAACGGAGACGGCATCCTGAAAAGTTGCTGCCTTACCTGTAAACAAGCAGGATTTCATCTTGACCCATTTTAATGTGGAGATGGAAAGACTTAGTCCCATGAGTGTTAATGCTTCAACCCCTCTAGAGTGTGTGATTTGGAAGCTTTCTCATTTTAAGTATGTGGAGCTCTCTTGAATCCTGGTTTGAGGTCAAAGAAGTCAAGGCTGACAAATGTACTCATAAATCCATCTTTGTTCATGAGGAAATCTTTTGCATTGAAATTTAAAGTGCCCTCCTTGAAAATTCAGTAATTCCAACTATCAGCAGGTGTTCAAGAGCTATAGCGTACTTGCAACTTTGAATGGCAACCAGATTTATTAGCAGAACATGAAATTAGAATCCCAACAAATGCTGTAATTTTAATTTGTAGATACCAGAGTTTAGTAGTCATAATTACCTATGGAAAATATAACATTGCAATAAAATAAACAGAGAAATAAAAACAATAAAAAGGTGAATGATTTTCAATTAGTTCCTACCAAAGAGAGGAATGACTCTTTAACTGTAAATTATTTGGCAATCTTTCACTTATTAATATTTACTTATTATCAAACATTTCTGTATTGTCCATTCTGTGTGAAGTATCAGGCATTAAATTATATAATATATGCAGTTTCTTTTCTCACAGTTTGTCACCAAAAAAAGAAAAACACAATACAAATAATCTAGTACATTGAAAGCAATATTGCATTAAGCATTTCTTAAGGGTTCTAAGACAGTTAATATACTCCTGAAACTTATATTATTATAATTGAGTCATTTTATGCATGGGAATATTCTTATTTTTCTGAAAATTAAAATATTTTATTTAAGACACCATTATTTCTAAGATTCTTAACTTAATATATTTTTTTTCTCCTCCTTCTACAAAGTAAGCAAATAAAAGGAACAACTGCACACTCTGACCTATTATAATTATTCAAATAAGCTAATCACTAACATTTGCCTTTTCAAGCTTTGAATCTCAGAAACTCTGAGAGATAAAAATGAAGTAATTAGACCTGGTTTCCATAACCCCCATTTACGAAATATATATTATAGGCTACTTTGCTAGGTGCTTTTTTCTTTTTCCTTTATTATTTAATTATTGGCTCGAACTAACAATATTGTGATTACAAATAAAAACAAGATAAAAAAGTAAAAGATAAAAAAATAAGATAAAGAAAACAAAGAAGAGGAAACTCAGTTTTAGAGATTAATGAGATTCTCAAGGTAGTTTAGAAAAGTGCATGTGATGGTTAAAGTTATGTGTCAATTTGACTGGGCCATGATGCCCAGATACATGATTCTAAATATTATTACAAATATTATTCTCAATGTTTCTGCAAGGATAGTTTTGGGTAACAGTAACATTTAAATTTCTGGACTGTGAATAAATCAGATTGCCCTCCATAATTTGGTTGGGCCTCATCCAATCAGCTGAAGGTCTGAGTAGAACAAAGACTGATCTCCTTTAAGCCAGTGGGAATTCTAGCCCTCAGACTTGGACTAGAACATTGACTCTTCCCCGAATTTCCAGTTTGCCAGCCTACCCTGAAGATTTTGGACTTGTTAGGCTCCATAATCATGTGAGTTAATTCCTTAAAATAAACTTTGCTATATATAAATACCCATCCTGTTAATTCTGTTTCTCTGGAGAACCCTGACTAATACAGAGTGGATCAAGGATTATAACTCATAACTACCTGATCCCAAATCCTCTACTCTTTCTAATATGCAATGTACCTTCTTGCAAAATATAAACCTCAAAGAAAGATTCAGCCAGCTTTTAGAGTGTAGCATCTCTTGGCTGGATGTTTAGTTGATTGGGCAGAGATCAGAGTGAAGGATTAAAGTTCTAAATTAATATAAAGGAAGAATAGTATCACAGTACAGTAGTTAAGAGCACAGAATTGAGAACAAGATGCCAGGAGTTCTAACTCTAGCTCCACTGTCTACTCGAGAGAACTTGGGAAATTTATTTAATCTCCCTGTAATGAGGACTGTAGTATCTCTTCCAGACCCCCTTGCATATAGATCCCTTTAACTGTTTATGTTCATTCCATCCTCAACTATGTGTTATTTGCTTCAAATTGCTGTCCCAGGGGCTCTATTCAGAGGACTCCCATTTACAACTAAAACCATTTTGAATACATGTAGAGACTAGGAGTGGCTCGAAGCTTACAACTGCCTTGGGTATTGTACTCCAATGAGTACAATGAAGGAGGGTGAAAATTCAGCTCATTTGCCTTCAGGACAAAATATAAGGTCTAATTTATACTCTAGAGCTTCCCTCTGGGATAAGGGGACACCTAGCTAGGAATTACACCTTGCTTTGTTTCTTTATCTTTCTCAACCTGCTTTTACCACTTCCTACTGGTTTCCTCTGGGAGCTTTTTGGAAAATTGAATAAAGGTACCCAGTTTCTCATCTCTAAAATTGGAATGTAGTGGCTAAGTCAAAGGCTGTTGTGAGGGTTAAGTAAGTGACTGCATGTAAAACACTGATAACAATTACAAGCACATATCATATGGCAAATGTGTATTAGTATATTAAATATAAAATAGTGAAATGAATGTGCCAATCAACAAAACAAATAACTTGTGAATGTTTACTCATAGTAAACACATTTATGCACTAAAAAACAAGAAATCAGTTTTCCCACATTTACTTTCCATAGAGAGAGACAGACAATTTAGCCAATATTAAAAATGCAATCTAGTCAATACTGTGGAAGTAGGACATACTGAGTGCTAATGTCTTTTTTTAAAGTAATATAAAAGAGGCATCTTAGGCACTTAACTCAGCCCAGTAGTTAAGGAAAGGATTTGTCAGAAAGGCTAAATAGGAATTATACAATTTGAAAAGTGGGGACGATGATGGGAGAGTGAAATAGACAGAGGTAACAATATGTATAACTGTTGAAAGATTTAGAATAATTTTACAATTATCATTATTATTTGAGTTGAGTGCAGATGTGTATGTGTGTTTGTGAATGTATATTAAAGTACGTGGTGACGTGTGTGTGTGTGTGTGTGTGTGTGTGTGTGTATGTGTGTAAGTGTACATGCAGGTCTCTGTGTTGAAGTGTATTTGGGGGAGTAGGATTGGCAGTGAGGCTGAAGAGACAGGCAGAGACCATTTTAGTGTTCCATGATATAGTCAAGAGTTTGTATTTCAACTTAAAGGCAATGTCAAGTTAAGGAAGGATTTTAGTAGGGGAATGGAATGTTAGAAAGACAAGTCTGACAACTGTGTTGAAAATGAAATTGAGGGTAGAGATGGTAAATAGTTTTTCAATTCACATGCCAACTCTGATCAATTGGTAGTGACCGCCTAGAGTACTTGTTGAGAAAGATTTTGAGGTCTTGTCCAGGCTTAGTAGGAAAGAACACCATGATTGGTAATCAATGCCTTCCATTTATTTCTCATGTCTTATCCCTTTCTTTACTGAATCTATCTTCTACAGTGCATATGTGCTTTAGAAATCAGATGTAGATCAACTGATATTAACATAAAAATGTGTATGGAAAACTTGTCTTCTCTGAATGTTCCTAACCTTGAAAATGCAATGATATTTTTACTTGTCTTAGAAAGAAGTATATGGGTTAGCACAGACATTAACATGTAGATATATTAAAATTATTAATTTAATTATTTCAGCCAGTTTTTAAACACTGTTTGGAAACAAAGCTCTGATATCTGTACCTTGTAGTATCAGAATAAAAAAAAAAAAACATAAATAAGAAGGAAACTTTGATACTAGTTAAAATTATGAGAAACTATTGTGTTTGTAAATAAACGAATTTTGCCAAAACTTTCACCCTCTTCCACTTCAGTTACACTAAATACCCCTCCTGTTACATGTTTTGAATATTGTCCTACTGATTTAGATTTAATTGCTTAAGTGTTATAAAAGATTCCAAAGACAACTTTAAATAATAAATAGTCCCTGGTAGTGCAAAGAATAAAACATTTGGAGCCACACAAGCCTACTTTATAATCCTGACTGTGTCAGATTATAGACCAACAGTCAGATCTGAGGCAAGTTTTCCTTGGTGTGTATCGTCTCTAAACATGTGGTATTAATTTAATAAAGTTTTTATGAGGCTCAAACAGAATAATATGTATGTATGTAAAATGCAGTTGATAAAATAGTTTAATGACATCTGACAAGCTTTGAAAGTACAGCTCCTAGGTCACATAACATTAATTGTTTTAAAACACTTGAATTATCTTCAGAATAAATCAGATACTAAGAAATGTTTAAAAATAACAAAAAATCATATAATACCTATTTATTTTTAGTCCATTGTATACTGAAATGTTAGATATTGGGATTACTTTTAAAAGTTCATGGTTCACTAATAAGCTAATAGTACAAAAAGAGTTGTATGTGTGCCTTGTTTTCCATTAGGCAAAGAATAAGTTGAGTCAGATTTCCTAAGGATTTCTCAAGAGAAAATCATATAGTAAATATTAAATATAAATGTAACTGTATATCAGTTTTTACAAAACCACTCTGAATTGCTTTTATAGTACATGGCTATCAATGTATGAATTCTGAGTTGAAACCTGGCTTCAAATACTATTGCCCTCCTGAAAATGTCCACACAGGAGATCAGATGTGAGAGTAAATAGATCTTGTCACTTTTTAATGACTAATAATCACCTTTCCAAATGACACCTTCATTGATGGTACCATTTTAATTGCAATTTTTTGATTCTATAAAATAAGATAATGTTGGAAATAGAATTAATGATTTTACTTAAGATAATGATTTTCATTGTGCTTCATGTACTTTAAGAGAACTCTGAACTAAAGTGTAGTTGATCTGACATATATTGAGTTCCTTTCTACTCCAGCAGGTGCTGCATTAACATGACCTTAAGGTCTGGTGTTTTAAAACCTGGAAAATAGAGCAAAACTTGTCAAGAAAAATGACCCCTAGAGCCATCAAAGATTTGCAAAAATATCATTCTAAGTTAGCGTCCTTGGTCCAGCAATAAATATATAGTAATTTTGATAGAAACAAGCAAAATATGAAACCATTCTTCTAATACTGACACATATATTGTAGAAAATTCAATTTTTCAGAAGTGTTTCTTTTAATTTTCAAGAATATCACGTTCAATGGATCACCATTTAATATGCTTAGTGCATCACTGTTCAATTATATAAAGACAAAAATACTAGAGAAATGAGCCATTTTATACATTCTTACTATATTTAGAATTAAAATCTGTCTGTTTTGTGATCTCTAGAAATTTTATGTCACACATTATGATCTTCTTTTTATTTAGTAGAAGCATGGGGAAAGAAAATGTACTATCCAGTCACGGTTGAGTTTCTTTATGTTTCACTTCAGTTTTCTGTGCATTACTAGTAGCTTTTATTTCACAGTTGTTTCTTGTTTAAGTCTCACACAAGATGACAACAGCATGGGGCTAATCATTTTTGGCTTAATCTGAAATGCTGTTTACAGGGTATTTTAACAGCAGCAATTCTCATATGAGCAAGTAAAAATCATAAATGTTATCTGTAGCTCCCCAGATAAACCACAGATAGAAAAACAAACATGCAATGGAATTTGTAAAGTGATAAAGGAATTTAGTATTGTCTAAGCCATGCCTTTAGAGTTAGACCATGGGCAATATATATACATATATATATGAAATTTGGCGTACTCTTAAGAGGAACAAGGTAAAAATAAAGAAAATAAAAATGCTTACAAATCAAACTCTACAACTGAAATTCAATCTAAATTTATTCTATCAAGGTGAAATATATGCTAGGTATGAAAAAAGTTAACAATTATGAACTCATTGCTTTGTGTTTGTGTGTGTGTGTGTGTATGTGTTGGGAAGGGGTATTAAAAACAGAAACAGAAACAAAAACAAAAACAAAAAACAATACAAGACTTCTTGCCAAAAAGTGCATTGAAATTACTTCAACAGAAATGGATTGATGTAAACTTGGGAACAGGAACTATGTCTTGCAGATCCTTGGATGTTCTACCTCAAGCAAATGACCCTCTATCTGTTGGTTAAAAGAAAAAAATTAACAGATGGGATGGCCAATCCACTCACATTTAAACACAGTCTATCACTAAGATTATTCCCATCTAATATTGTTTTATATCTTAGAAAACATTTATGTAGGGTAGAACTCATTTTTTTTCTAGTATCATTTGAAATACTAATAAACCTCTCAGTGGTCATGTTTCAAATGCAAATCTTCATTAATTCATTCATTTCATCAGTGTTTGTAAATTTGGGGAAACTCTTACATTCTGGTCATAATCTTTAGACCTGTCTACATTTATCAATATCTGATTTAGAGTATGCATATCACAAAGAGAAGTGTTTTTGTCTCCTAATCATCTCAGATTAACATTGTAATGAACTCTTTGCATGGAGAACCATACCATCCGGTTATATAGTGAAGCTACTTTCTTCTTAGACCTATGTTATATTCCTGTATAACTTAAGCCTAAGATTACATCTGCTTTTTTTAAAAACGACAGTGAATTACGCTGATGATCACATTGTTTGTTTTAAATAAAACCCAAACTTTTTTCACATGAAGAAATCAGGTCAGATTTTCTTTTCTGCATATATGTAGTTGATGTTTCTGAAATTCATTGTAAAAATGTGTACTTAAGTCAAATGAAAATTAAAATTTTGGTTGGAAAGGTGATGACCCAAGACAAATACATGTACTTAAAATATATTGATTTATAAATATGAGGGATACTATTTTCATACTTTATGTATTTTAATTTTAATTATTCTGCTGAGACTGAGGTAAATGAATTTGGGAAAGATGCAGTACTTTCAGAGATATTGTCTGAGAGTCATACCCACATAAAAGTGATGGGCAAAAAAATCTGCAGCACGACAGCTTCTATTAATTATTACTAAATTTTCTTCTTTTGTTTTGTTGTTGCGTTCATAAACAAATCTCTTACCTATCACCTTCCCTAACTCACACTAGTTACTCCTACATGTACTGTACATACCCCCCAAGCAAAAGTAGGACTGAATTTTACCCATGTCAGTTCAGTAACTAAGTGAGCAAATGTAAGTTCACATGAGCTTGATTTGATACCAATGAATTTACAATCATAATGATACAGTGGATATTTGCAGTCAAAACCAGCTATTTCTAATAATTAAATAAAGTATACATACCCAAGTAAAAGTAAATTTCAAAAGCAGTAACCTTTCAGAGGGAGATGTGGAAGAAGAAATAGACTGTCCAATTAACCATGTGAAAAAATCTAGTCCAGAAAGTTCGGTTGTGGTTGGGAGGCATAAGGTAAATATGCTTAAAATGGACAGTTTTTTTGTGATGTATTTTATTTTCTCCTTATGAAAATTGTCCATAACTTATATTTATTTTTTTAGTTAATTTTTTATTGAAGTATAGTTGATTTACAATATTGTGCCATAGCTTATATTTCTAAAGATATTGATAGATTTACTTGTTGAAACTTATTGTGAAGAGATGCTTTCTGAAAGAAGAATTTGTATCCTGTACTCTACTACTTTTTGCAGGAGCAGCAATGTGTTTTACCTTAAGTTCGATCTAATCAGCATTGCTATTCTGCCTCCTATGATTTCTCATTTGAACTTATTTTTTTCTCACCAAGATTCACAGATACTATTTTTTGTTTTTCCACATCTCATATAACTTTTCTAGTATTTATCTTTCTATTTTTATTGAGTTCTCAGCTTAGTTTGCCAACCCCCTTAAATCTATTAATATGTTTCTATATTATTTCTTTAATAACTATGTTTCTGAGTTCTAAGTTCACTTCTTTTACTTATTACAAATGAAAACAATAAACTGTCTAAAAGATAATTAAATGACATAACCAAATACAAATGTAAATTAAAGCTTTGTTTATATACCATATCTTATCTATAAGATTGGCAAGCATTCAAAAGTTTGCAAAAATACTTTGTTGCCAAGGTTAAAAGGAAGAAAGAACTCATACATTTTTTTGTTGGGAAAGCAAAACCATACAACCATATGAGAAGGAATTTGGCAAATTACATATGCATTTCCCTTTTTACACTGATATCTCATTTCGAGAAATCTATCCTAAAATACACTGGCAAAAATCCAAAATACATATGCACAAGTATATCTGTTGCAGTAGTGTTTGCAATTTTAAACAGTGCATCCTGGATACAAGTTATTATTCATCAATAGATTGAATAAATTATATAGCCCCACCCTGCAATGGAGACTTGGCATCTGCTAAGAGTAATAATGTATATGTCTATATACTTTAATGATGTAATATTTGGGATTTATTTAAAAAATCAGAAGTAGAGAAAAGTGTGTACAGCATGTGGGCAAGGTATCAATTTACTGTCTCTCAGCTCCTAATCTACAATTCTTTGTCCTGTTTTGTTATACTGAAATAATATGCTCTAAAAACTTCTTTACGGCTAGCAAAAATGTTCAGCTTTGTCAAGAGAAAGGACTAGAGTGACATTGTAAAGAGACAGAGGTAGCACATCACTTCCTTCCCCAGTTCTGGTCCTGCTTCCTTTTTTTTCCATTTTTCCTTTTACCTTTGATGGTCACATTGTAAGAGAAAACAAAAATTAACAATAAGAGGCTTAATTCTCCCTGTTGAAAATAAGGGTGGAGACGACCCCCAACCTGCCTTTTCTTAGAGCATTTACTTTAGAAAACTTGTAAGTATTTTCTTTGCTTCTTTGAAATGTATGTGTTTTATCTTTTAAAACAGTAAATGAGTAAGCCAGGAACCTGGGAACCTAGTCAAGGCCTGGGAGCCATCTCTTTGAACTGTAATCATCAAGCAAAATATCAGCTCTATAACCCAGTCTCCTAGGAGTATGGGAGCTTCAGCTGGCTCCTGGCTCCAAATTGTGAGCCTAACCTTCCTCCCATTATAAAATATAAGAAATTATTTTTTTCTTTTAAAAGCATTTAGCAAAACAAGGGGCTACTCCAATTACCAAGTGATTTATGATGAACTATATGTAACAAATGGTGCTATTGAATCTTCTTACTCAAGGATTAGTTATTGTTTATTTTGAAAAAAAATGTATACAATGTTCACTTGGCTACATACAAGGGTAAGATTTCTTGCTGTCTTTGCAATCTCTTTAGGGATTGCCTGTAATGCACATCACATTCTGGTTTAATGCTTTTTCAATAATAAAACTGTTTTTATTTCTCTTCTATTTTCATGGAGAGGTTTTCAGGGGTGGCAGGAGATTTGTTTTCAATTATTTATTTCTCCAAAAGTGGTAGCAGATCTCACAGACTCCCAACCCAGAGGATGCTTTTATACAAGCTTATACACTCAAGCTCTCAGGCCATTGTCTCCCAGCCTCTAAAAGCCTATGTAGAGGTCACCTCTGTCTACAACGTCAGCCCACACCCTCCTGGTCAGTGGTCTATGTCTATGAACAAGTTGCTACCACCACTCAGACAAACACTTCCCTACTTAACAAGGGCTGCCATAGACCCTCTCTGGCTGTGTGCCCTGAGTTACCTGTTTCCCTACCAAGCAGCCACTTCCACAGCAGCTCTGGCTGTACCCTTCATCAACCCTTCCCAACTCAGTGGTCACTTGTATTATTCTGGTGTGTCCTGCCCCATGTCTCGTGGCAACCCTGGGTTGCTACAGCATAGCTCCAGCCTACGCTCTCAAGCAACTTGCTTTGACACCAGTAGGGTTTTTTGTTTTTGTGTTTGTCAGACCCTCTTCAAAGAGATTTTGAATCTTAGGGCTTGGACAACGGTCTTCTTTCTTTATCACTCTCCCTTTTTCTATAGAGAGTAGCTTCATGTTTGCCAGAATAGCTGGGTCTGGGAATCAAGGGGTAGAAGTGTGTGTGGCTCCTCTACTATTCCAAATGTCACACTCACAAAGGTTTTGCTTCCTATAACAACTGTTTTTACCTCTGATAGTTTGGAGGTCTTAGTTCTCACTTGGGTAATGATCTCACTAATGTATACAACAATGGTTCCGTTGAATTGGAAGATGAAATCAATGCCTAGTCATTTTGGAATCCATAAGCCACTAAATCAACATGTGAAAAAAGGGCTTACTCTATTGGGTGGAATGATTGATTCTGCTTACTCAGAGAAATTGGATTGTGCTATACAATGAAGACAAGAAAATATGTGTCTTCAGGCCAGGAGATTCTTTGAGGACATATTTTAGTACCTCTATTCCTAAATCATAAAGATTAATGAGAAACTACATCATCCAAAAAAGGCAGTAATTTTGAAAGCCAGACCACTCAAAAGTGAAGATTTATGTAACTCTACAGATAAGAATTCAAACTATTTGAAGATTTTACTAAGATTGAGGAAATGTGGAGTGAGTGGTAGGAGAAAGATGTCATGGCCATCAACTATGGCCTCACAATGATGACTTTAGTAGCTTTGCATATTTATTCTTTGCTTGTTAGCCGTATCTGTGTACATATATCCAATTTTATTCTTCTCTGTTTTTATTCCAAATTTTATTTTATTTACAATGTGTTAGAAGTTAACTTCACTATTTAGTCTTTTTAATTATTCTTAAATTTCTGTCAAAATACTACTGGATATTTAGTTATCTTTGTTCAGTTATACTTTGACAGAAATTGAGTAATTAACTGGAGATGGATAAATTTACTACTGAGACTCTTTTCCTCCCTTTTTTGGGGAGAAGGTGAAACTATTCTTGAAAGAAGGTGAAGCTATTCTTGAAAGAAGGTGAAACTATTCTTGAATAACTGTATCTTGCTAGGTTCGAAGAATGGTATATATAAAAGCTGAGTAGCAAAAGGGTGGACCATGACAGTTACTGATTTAGTTTCTATTTGCTTCAAATCCATCATATTGCCAAGCTTTGTGATATTGACACTCAACCCATAAACAATTTTTCTTTGCCAGGCTTTGTTAATAGAGTGTTGGAATGAATGCCACTGTAAGTCAAAAGCCTTGTTTATCGGTAAGGAACCACTCTTCTCTGCACCTCTGACTTCTTCCTCTTTCTCTACCCTGATCTAATCTACTTCAAGGAGAACGATGATTAGGGGTAGTTCAAAGACATATTGTCCAAAATGAAGACTCAGGACCATAAACACTTGTCTGTGTATTCTGAGTAACTTTGGGAAGCAGGGGAAATAAAACTTTTATGTCTCTGTTAGATGCGGGCACCAAAGTTACAATTTCTATCTTATAACAAGGGGGATGGGTTACCAAATTCAATGCATGGAGTTTGGGCAAATTTCATAGTGGGAAAGGAATATGAACATGCCCTTATTGTGAGATCCTTTAGGTCAAACCAATAAACTATTGTTGCTTCTACATCTGAGTGCATAATAGAAATTGAGTTACACGCTTGATCTTCACTGTACCATGATTACCAGAGTATACTGTCTTGATAATAAAGAGCTTCATGTAGAGAAGTGTTAGGCAGACAGACTCCCTTGGAATTTCTCCCCAAGTGGGTTGATCAGGATTTAGCATAAGTGACTCTATATCTGCTCTCCTAAGATCTGAATAGATGATGTCCTGTTAGTTGGCAAGTCCAAAGCTTCACTTGCATCAACCCTGATTGCATTGTTATTCAAACCTCTACCAGCAGAGGTAAGTGATAATCCCTGACAAAATACAGAGGCCCGCTCACCAAAAAAACTTTTTTGGAACTATGTGAGCATATTCATAATGTTCAATCCTTTGGGCAGTAGAGTCAAAACTGTCATAGTCAAAGCACTATTTTTCTTAACTTTGTAAGCCGTCTATCAAAAACAAAAAGGGGATGATCCCAGATCCTGCACCTTCCACATAAAGTGCCTGTCAACACCTTAGGATATCTTTTTCACTCCCATCCTCTTGACTCTTTCTCAGAATGCCTTTTGGCTGTTGGTGTGGGAAAGTTGGGCAGGTTGAAATAACTGCCCTCAAGTAATCCATCCAAAACCAAGAACTAGACTCAATTATTCAATTGAATTGGGAGCCCCAGTACCTATCAGTCATCTAGGAACCCATTCAACTTGCACCTCTTAGCAGATGTCAGTACAACTTGCAGGGCCCCAACAATTGTAACCAATGTTTTGGGCTTCTGGAACTGTGCTTTTTATCTGAAATCAACCCTAGTAATTTTTTTTTTTTTTTCTCTTAAACCCATGATGGCATGCACTTTAGGGCTGGTCACAAAAGATTTGCAAATGTTTAAGGAAACATTACTAGTAGATCATGTAGCCCTCAGATGACTAGGACGGTTTCTCCAAAATGAGCCAAACTTGGTTTTAGTGGATATGTAAAACCTGATATAGTCACCCTGAGAATCCACAGACAGTATTGCCTCCATGAAGTTTTCATTTTTCCATTTGCATTTCTGTTTTTATCCAGGAAAAAATTTAAAGTCATTGTCCAGATTGGTAGAATGGGGTACTTAGCTGAAGGAAAAACCTACTTTTTTCTCAATAGACCTGTTCTCAATAGAATCTATTTTACACTGTGACATAAAACTTCATGAGACATTAAAAAATTATTGTAAAAACAAGAAAGAAAAGAATTTGTCAATTATGGCTGAATATTTACTATATTTGATAACAATACAAATTATTTTTGCAAATAATTAAATCAAAATTACATATACATAAAAATATTTGTTATTCAGAGAGGTGTTCACACTAATTTTAATTCCTCAGTACTGACAAATGTGTGAATATTAACTAAGTTTGATTAAGGGGAAAAGTTGATTTCTTTGTTGTTTATGATTGACCTGTTTTTGTTATGAATGGAAATCATCATACTCTATGAGTATCCAAGCTTAAAAGCATGTCTCCCATTGGATAGAAACATAGGCATCATGATATGTAACTCTATTCAGTGTCACTTCTTTCCCCATCAGCTCTCTCTACTAAAAAGTTTATGAATATGCTTACAAAAAAATATCAAAACTCACCATAAAATGCATTATTTAAGGCAGTAGCATTTTAATTCATTACTTGTTATGGAAAATAAAAATAAATAATAAAAGCCTATTTTTTCATTTTTTATAGGTTTTTCTGATCAAATTAAAACAGTATTGTACTTTTCATTATTTTTCACTGTTTACATAACTAATTAACTCTCTGAGGTAGAAGGCAACACACCTGCAAAGTCTTCACTATGTTAAGGTCAGATAATCAATTTCCTATCCCAAAAGACAAAACTAATACAGTACAGAGGACTATCACTAAATACTAGCAGCTGCTTTTGTAAGACGAGCTTTTCTGGGGAATCCTGCAATAATGGAGTAGGTAGGAAACAGAATTTTATATATTTCTATCTTTGAATTCTGTGAAAGCCACATAGGTATTTTTTAACTACAGATGAAACAAGGATTAATTTTGCTTTGATTCAAGTAATTGCTACTAAACATAAATGCATTTGAAGCAAAACATGGAATGATTATGAAGAAAATATTTCCCTTTGTTCTGAATGTCCTTCGAGATTTAATCCTTAATAAATTTAACTCTAATTCTTACACATGTGAGAATTTTAGGAGTTTACCTACTATAAACCATTTAATGCAAGTGTTAACGTCATACTTACTACCTCTAAATATTATCATCAAAAGCTAATAGACTTTTATACCCTACTTATTTTAATAGAATTGACAACAGCCCTATGTATTATTTTCTCTTCATAAGTTCAAACTATGTTGCAATGTTCTGCAAAGACTGATTAAATATAAACAATCTCTAAATTTAATTAATGTTATAGATCAATTTCATAAGAAAATACATATGCAATTTTATTCTTCTCTAAGGGTTTTATCTTAAAATCTATTAATGCAATGTAACTCATTAATATTTCAAATCCTCCTTAGTTCTAATTCTAGGCATGATACTTGCAGGCAAGTCTTTGCCTGGAATGTAAACAAAAGAATCAGTAATCTTAATATTAAAATTATTTCTTTGCTTAGTTAGCTAACTAGTTAGATATCTTAGCAAAATTCAACACAATTGAGCAAACATTTCTTTTGTAATATTCTCTTTCTTAATCTCCATCAGATTACTAGTTTCTTTTCTCAGTTTTCTTTCATAGCTGTTTAACCTAATATGTCATTACTGGAATTCCTCGTCTGTCTTAGGCTCTCTTGCCTTCTTCTGTCCACTCTATCTCTAAAGAATTACTTTATTTACAAGTTTTTAAAAGCATCTGATATTATCTCTTAAATTATAGTTTTTAATCTATAAAAATCCAGATCCGTATGTTCAACTATATTCTTAATAACTCCAGTTGTAGATATATTTCTTAGCCACTTTTAAATTCATATGTTCAGAACTGAATGCCTGATTCCTTTACATCCTACTGCTTTCCCATCCCCACTCTGTACCCAGCCCTCCACCAATTTAGTGAAGCAATTTAGTCTACCTGTGTTCGCCATTTCAATACGTTTTATTTCATCTAAAGGGTTGATTCTTCCTAAAAGTTAGGGATTATCTTTGACACAATGTTATTGGTCCATTTCCTACCTACTTTGGTCTTTAAAATAGTATCAATTTGTAGATATCTAACATCTAAAATACATATATTCACTGTTCTCCATAACACCTGCCATCATTCTAGTACAACCACCATCATCTTGCATTACTTCAAGTCTCTAATATGTCTCTCCTCTTCCACTCCTTAGGTCCAAAACCCACTTTCAATTTATTCTTCATACAGTAGAGTGATTTTTAAATAAGCATAATACTCCAACCTTTCTATGATTCAAATAATTCAATCATTCTCCAGAGTAATTAGGCTAATTCACAAGCCTACATGTTTATTCCCTGCTTCTGTGCCATTTTCTATTCATGCTTTACTCACTACTCTTGTCTTTCTTGCTGTCACTTTCTACTTTATGTACCAGTTCTACTTACTGTGGACTTTTTTCTAGTTTCTTGTACACAATGTAGTCATTAAACCAAAGCAAATATTCTTCCCATTCCAAGGAATGACCTTCCGTTGCTCTTTTATTGACTACTTCCTATAGCATTTTGTTTTTCAAATAGACCTATTCTGACTCTCAAATCCCAAATAAGTATTGCTGTTATACTCACTTAAATTTATCTTTAGTTTTTCGCTATATTTATTAATCTTTTAAACTACATATCTATCCATAATTCCCTCTCACTCTTTCTCCATCCATCCACTTAGGTACCTTTGATCTATCTGTAGTCATTTATTTAGATTCTTATTAAATTTACATATCATTACAGGGTGTTTATTATATATCATTTGCTTTGTTTATCATTGTGCACCTAGAGACTGCCAATGCTAATAAATAGTATATATCAAGTATTTGTTGAATGAATGGATAAAAAAATTGAGTAAAATATTATGAATGAACAAACAAATGAGCAAATTTGTTATTTATACATATATGAACTGCTTAATTTCCTAATTTAACACATGTACATTTACTAATAATTATGTTTATTAAGTTTTCAAAACTTGAGTCAAAAGCAAAAATTTAATACACTCACATCAACTTTATATTTGATGCCAAGATGATTGCAAAGATTATTAAAGTTCAAAATAAAATAAAAATTACACGTAAAAGCATAACATTATCTTAACTAACAAACTTTTGGTTTACTTTAAATTTAACCAAACTTTTGGTTCAATTTAAATTTAAATTACTGTAACATTGTAGTCTCATGTACTGCTAAAAAAACTATAATATTCAGCCAACTTTGCATTATTTCCTGACAAATTATTATTATCTAATTGAAATAATTGGCAAATTTCAAACTGTCTTTGGGACTGAAACTTTCAGCTTTTGTCTTCACATAACTATTGGGTACACATTTGGCCATATAACAGAATAAGAGGAAACATATACACAAATGAATGTTTTTGCACAATAATCTAGAGTTTTAATATATTTTTAATACTTGTCATGCTTTTGTATTTAACAAAATTTGTTGTAGAACTAAATGATTACATATATTTTAGTCACTGAAAATAACAATGATCCTACACTCTTAGGGTAAGATGCTATTATACTATTATAGCATAGGTTTATCCATATTTTAAGAAATGTTGACTGATTTAATCATCATTGACAACAAATAACTTCTAAGTACCCACTAACCTATTCAAAAGTATTTTCAGTGTTAAGTCAGCAGAAGACTTTGAAGATGTTTTGCCTTTCTCCTTGGAGCAGCCACTTCTGCAAAAGTTGATAGCAGAGAAGTATCAAATATGCTTTATAATACATCAAGAATGCAAATAGGACCACTCAAGTACTCTGTTTATGACATAGATCCCTAAAAAAAAAAAAAATGAAAAACATATTGTAACATTTATAATAAAGTATGATTTATCTTTGCTATGATTTTATCATACTTTTCTTAATATAAATATTTACATTAACTCAAATTCAACAAAGAACTGATGAAAACCTCCTTAGCTTGGTACCATGGTTCACGAAATTATATAATGTGATCTCTGGCTTCAAGGAGCTTAAAACCAGAAATTAGCCACTGAGTTACATAGAGGTACCAGCGTACCTTGAAGCTATTGAGGGTTCAGTTCCAGACCACCACAATAAAGTGAATACTGCAATAGAGCGAGTCACATAAGGCTTTTTGATTTCCCAAGACATAAAGAAGTTATGTCTACTATCCTGCAGTCTATTACGTTGCAATAGCATTATGTCTAAAAAACAATGTACATATCTCAGTTAAATAATACTTTGTTGCTAAAAAATGCTAACCATCATCTGAGCCTTCAGTGAGTCATAATCTTTTTGTTGGTGAAGGGTCTTACCTCCATGTTGATGTCTGTTGTTGTTTAGTGTAGCCTCCTTCATTCATTTTCTAAGCTAGATCTTCTGGATAACTTGCTGCAGCTTCTACATCAGCACTTGCTCTTTCACCTTGCACTTCTATGTTACGAAGATGGCTTCTTTCCTTAAACTTCATGAACCATACTCTGCTAGCTTCAAACTTTTCTTCTGCAGCTTCCTCACCAGTCTCAGCCTTCATAGAATTAAAAAGAGTTACAGTCTTGTTCTGGATCAGGCTTTGGCTTGAGGGAATATTGTGGCTGGTTTGATCTTCTATCCAGACCACTAAAACTTTCTTCATATCAGCGAAAAGGCTGTTTTGCTATCTTACATTCATGTGTTCACTGGAGTAGTACTTTTAATTCCCTTCAAGAACTTTTCCTTTGTATTCACAACTTGGCTGTTTGGCATAAGAGACTTAGATTTAAGCCTATCTCAGCTTTCAATACGCCTTCCTTACTAAGTTTAACCATTTCTAACTTTTTATTTAAAGTGAGAGACTTGCAAGTCTTTCTTTCACTTGAACCTTAGAGGCCATTGTAAGGTTATTAATTGGCCTAATTTCAATATTGTTGTGCCTCAGGGAATAAGGAAGCCTGATGAGAGACAGCGAGAAAGAGGGGGTGGCACTGAGGAATAACTGGTGGGTAGAGCAGTAAGAACACAGAACATATATCAATTAAGTTTGCTGTCTTATATGGGCATGGTTTGTGGCACCTCAAAATATTAAAATGGTAACATTAAAGATCACTGACTATAGATCACCATAACAAATATAATAATAGAGAAAAAGTTTGAAATATTGTGAGAATTACCAAAATGTGACACAGACATGAAGTGAACAAATACTGCTGGAAACACTGTGCAGGTAGACTTGCTAGAAGCAAGGTTGTCGTAAACCATCAATTAGTAAAAAATGCAGTATATGTGAAGTGCAATAAAGTGAAATGCAATAAAATGAGGTCTGCCTGTACAGTATATTTATATTGACTGCTCTCAGAGAGATTTTGACAGACAAAAACAGACAGGGAAGGGAAACAAAAAGTATATTTGCCCTCAGGTCCTAGTAAATTTAGAAGTTAGTCTTTGAGCTGAATTTTAATAATGAGTATTGGTTAAGTAAAAATGGTAAATTAGCTATCTTCAGAAATATAGACAAAAGTTGGAAAAAGTAAGTGACAAGTGGTCTAATCTAGTTTTAATTTGAAAATCTAGAAATTCTTAGTGAAGAATAAAAATGAAAAAAAATTAAAGCCTGATCTTAAATGTGTATTATGTATTAAAGGTTTTGAGCTTTATTTTGGAGGAAATGAGAAGCTATTGAGTGCTTGTAAAACAGGAATGTTATAATCAGATCTGTGTTTTAAAGAGGTAACTTTATCCAAACATGACTACTACATAAGAAAATAGGCTCATTCCCATACAAATTCACTGGCCTTAGGATTATCCATCATTCAGAAGCAACTGGCATTAACAAAATGGCCAGAAAAAATTAATTTAAGGAAACCAAGCAACCAAGTTGCTGTCCCACATGATAGAATATATTTCATAAACAAAAAGTCTCTATATGTGGACATCTCTTCCATAGACAGAATGTATAGAAACCAAGGAAAGGAGATGGGAGTAGCTCATTACACTGTTAAAATTATCAACTGACTGGAGGAAATTTGCTTTTGTCCCTATAGTCTTGATCAGCTGGGAAGTCCTAATGCCCAAAGGATGAATGCTTCTCTGAGAGAAATAAGTCACAGTTCTGATAAAATAGAAGCTGAGACTGTCATTTTGGGGTCCTCATCCATTGAGCCTACAGCAGAGGAGAAGGTTGTGTATCAACTGTACTTAGAAAAAACTGGCTCACTGCTTCACAATAGAGACAGTGAAGCTTCTTTTTCTAACCATTATGACTCACTGTGGTACTTTTTAATTCTTCCTGAATAAGAGTCCCAATAAGGTCAACTCATAAAGATAAGGTCCCAAAAAACCCAGATGATATGGAATGAAGATTTGGGTTTCTCCACTAAGTGAAAGATTCTGTCCAGCTGAAGTTAAAGAGAACATGAAAGGGGAAGAAGGTGGATATTATTATAATATTAGGCCTCATGACTAAACATAAAGAGAAGACTAAGGCAATATGCTTTATCCAAAAACATTATTTCATTTTACCAACCCCCTCCCACTACCTCATATAAAGAACGCTGAAAAGCTAATATTTTAAGTTTCAGGTGGGTAGTAACAGTATGATTATACAATAGAGGATTAAAAACTGTTCCGGGAACACAATATTTCACTTAAGCAAAGAAAAGAAGGAGATGCTGATGGTAAAAAGTGTTGAAGATGAGAGATATCATTCACTTGTCTATAAAGATCCACTCCCCATCCTGCTATGTATTGCTCAGTGCCCCAGGATAGGGGCTGGTTCAGTGTACCTAATTTAGCTCTATAGTTTCCTTGCTTCCAGTTGGTTTCAGGCAACACATTACACTGGAAGTCTAACAGGAGACCAGAGGGAGAGATGAATGGAAGGTTGTGTTATGATTTTCTCCAGTTTCCTTTCACTTTTTACCAGCAGAGCCCCTCAGCTGAAGGCCACAGCTACTGCCAGATGACCTTTCACAGCTTCCTCTCTTTTTAGGTTTCATCAACCACACCCTCTTCTTGCCATTTTTTACCAAGACTGTTACCCCAGAATCATACCTCTGCTCCTCCCTTGAAGAGAAACCAATTACTCTTATCTCTGCTTCAGGAAGCTTGCAAGGAGATAAAAGCAAGAACTGATTGAAACCAACTAGGCCTAAGATAACAGAATATTTGACTTCCAGTAGACCTTGAGCTCACTGTAATTCATTAGCATGTTAAATGACACTCACCAGCGCCCTGACAGTTGATAATTGCCATGGCAACAACTGGAAAAGCCCATAAAAGGACTAAAAGGAGAGTTGCATCAGTTCCAGGTCCAAACCACACCCCTGTTCTCACATAACTCACGAATATTCCTCCTATGCTTTCCAAATCCCTCTCTTTTACCTCAACCCTACTATATATTTAGCGTCTCCAACTCAACTTGGGTTGAGAAGTTGATTTCCTTTGTGAACTAGGTTCCCCTTCTCTATTTTTGGTCATGGCGCAAAGCTTGTGCTGTTCCAATCTCAGCATACATTTTGTTATCCGCTGTGAGAATCTGATAGGAAAAGGAACCTCCCTGGCTGAGACAAGGGGTCATGGCCCGGGTTAAGACCCTGGAGAGGGTCCAGCAGACCAGTTCAGTAACACTTTAAGGCCTTGTAATGGTAACAGATTTTTCTCCAATCTACATGTCCCCACACTGTTACAGTTTTTTGTGATTTTCCTATACTTGTTACAAACTTTGTGTGCTCTGTGGGTTTGTCTAAGGCATTAATCTTGCTGGATTTTGGTTTGTTTCTCTAGAAAATGATAAAATTGATTATTGTGATCTCTAAATTGACATATAGGCTAATTAGATATTGCTTTGTCTATTATTGTGTTGCCAGCAGTTAATTAAAGGGTTGATAATCCGTAGGACCTCAATATACATCAAATGGATTTTTTTTTTAAGTCACACAATTCTATAGCATCCTTCTTTAGTAATTCAATGTGTGATAGATGCATCTGTGAGTTTTATACTATAATGCACTAATCAGTACGAAAAAGTGTAGTTCATTTTCATAGGCAAATTATTTTTACCACAATGTTGCTGAGTTAAAACTGATAAGCTTTAACACAAGTTTTATAGACAAACTTTTCATGATTTGTCAGTATTTAAAAGTGGAAACCATTGTTATTAACTTGTTGAAGGTCTATATAGAGTTATTCATTGCATTTGTGCTTTCATTTTTGCTTTCAAGTTATACTATATTAATATACCAGACCTTATTGACCTTATTTCATCAGACTATTTAAAGAAAATCTTTAAAGCAAAAACAAAATAGAAGTAGATGTAATAACTTGTAGAATCAATAAACATTATTTTTAAGTAAAGCCTATCTAATATCAGACTATTTAGTTATAAATATATATAATATCTATCATATATATTACTTATAATATATATAAATATATGTATTATTTATATTTAGGCTGTCAAACTCAATTGATTAATTACTTTATTAGCATGTGAGTTAACTGAATATATTTATAAAGAGAAACAGAGAGACAAAGACATGCCAATACATGCTGAAAGAATATTTTAAAATATATATTTGTTTTTCCTTTAGTTGAAGGAGAGATTTTTGTGGAAGAGTAAACCCCACAATCACAATTTCTCTTTTTTAATCTTAGATTTATTTCAACATTATTTCTTACAAGTTTAAAGTTTAATTAAAAAATAATTATTAGTGTATATTATTATAATATTTTATATATTTATAAATATTCTAAATTTAAATACATATAAAGTATTCAATTTTAATGCAGTGTCTATAATTTCTTATAAATGAGTGTTTATATACACACACTCTGACAAGTTTGTTCTTTTTCATCTGTGCCAAATTTCATGACATCCTTTAACATCTATATCTAAATATATTTTGTAGGATAGAAATGAATATATAGTCAAAAAATCCACCTGTTCCCTCTGAGAAATACATGGAAGAAACAATCTACTTGAGTTCCTATTAGTTAGGACTATCACAAACTTATAAATACTAATTTTTCACTTTTCCCTATTATTTCCCCAATGTGTAGTGTATGAAATGGCCTGATCTCACATGAGAAATAGAAAACTCTGGACTGATATAATAACGACATATGGTGAAAATACAAATTATTTTATTATTAAGTAGGGATATAAAATATACATAAAAAACATTTTATTATTTGATTTGAAAATAACTTTTTATATTTTGTATTTCTTTATCATCTCAAAGGGATTTACTTAAAAATAAACTCCAAGAATGACATTCTGGCAAATGCAACTTTTAAAACTAATTTCCATAACAACAGACTAGCAAGATCCTTCTCAGAAATATCTCTGAATGAAAGCAAATTGATGGATGTATACTTTCCATGTATCAAAATCAAATGACTTTGTCACCAAGAATTGGAGGAACACGGTTATAGTCATTTTTTCTGTTTATATTATTCTATATTGGTAAATTTCCTTCTCTTTCTTGAATGTCAGTTTCTTAGCAAATTACATTTGTAATTTGTTCTCTGTTTCCTCATTATGCACATTATATGAGAGTAGGGTTAGGCAGCCTTATTTTGCACTTTTAAATTTTCAGCCACTTCATTTCACTTTTAATTCCTGCTATATGGGCCATATTTTAAAGTTTGTACCTGTTTGCTAGTTGACTTAGCACTGTACCCTTGCAGTATCAGCAGGATCTAGCATATAGTAGACCAATAATACATTTAATGCACGAATAAATGACATAGTTATGTATAAAGCTAATTGTCAACTTATTTATATTACAAACCGACTTTTATCTCCCATAAAAAGTCTTGAAGTCTTAATCTCAACACTCTGATATTCTAGGAACATAAAATTATGCTATCATAAAAAATTTGATTATGTACCCCAAGACCACTTTTAACATAAATAGCTATACAGTTTCCCAGTATAGTTATTCTGAATTTCTTAAAAGTTTACATATTCTACTAGTTTTAATACATTCTCTTCTGAATGAGGGAGATATTTTTAAAATATCAAAATAATTTTATGGTGTTTTATGCATCAAATTAACAATCTGCACCTTTTAACCTTGGAATTTTATTTTATTTTAAAATAATGCTAGCAAGACATTACCTAATCAAGAAAAAAATTCTAAATTGTGATTATTATATTGATTCCAAATATGGAATGCAACATTAAGTTATTAATTTCAAACCCCTTTTCCTATGTCCTACATGACTTATCCAAGTTTGGGTCTAATTTTGAAATCAATAGAAAATACATGAGGATGGAATTGAGGCATGAATAAAAATATTATAGGTGCACAGTAAATGTGACCTTTCATTCTCTAAGGCTGAAAAATGAAAACAAAGATAATAGACAAAGTGTTAACGGCTTTCTACTAGAATTAAACTTCATAGTGATCTAAATTCATAGGTTTAGAAATAGAACCCTCTTCAAAATAAAAGATATTATGAACAAAATCTAAAAAACTTCGTAGAATTTTTTCTTAAAAAGCATGTTACACTTTCATAGATAAACAATGAAGCCCTAAAATAGACCTTTAACACATGTACAAATGAACAAAATAGAATTCAGGTTTATGCTGATTGCAAAGCACAGCAGCATTACCACCGAGTGTGAAAAGCAGCCACAAAGTCTCCATTTCCTAAATGCTTTCTTCAGTTGCTAATAAAAACAAAAATATTTCTTACCCTATCACATTCACATGTACATCTTACAGTCACAGTTCTGCCTCTGGCACTTTGTGGTGTCAGAGGCTACCATCTGGAAGGGGGTTGTGTATAGTAAATGAGTTTTAACAGAACTAGTTGAGTTTGTTTCCTCCAGAGGAAAAAGCCCCTAACTGCAAAATTCTTAATACAGCATTGCATTTTGCAGGAGAGTCTGCCCTACCTATTTGCTATATACACACTTGCCACCAGCTGTTTTAGGCACTCTTGGCTCCCCAGCTGAGGCAATTAAGGGAATAGGATTTGGCATTCTGTATAAATATGAGATAAGACACTGGAGCTGTTTCCAGGTTGGCAGAGCACGGGGTAAAAACAAGGCTTTGCTCAGAGTAGAGTTTTTAATCTTATAGACAATGATCGAGGAATGAAAAAGGCAGATGCTAAGAGGATAATGTGGGGAAATATGGAATCCTGGCCATCAGCAAAATATTGTAAATTAAATTAAGTACAGAAAAGTAGCTGCATCCTGCAAAACAGGCATGAGATAAAATGCTAAGGTTTGGGTAAGGGTAGCAGATTGGGATATTTTGCTCTATATGATACTTCTCCTATACACTGCATCTAGGTATACAGTAGCCATTATAGCTACATTCACTTCTGTTTCGATCATCTACTGTGCTGTTGAGTCCAAAGTCCTATAAAGAAAATAGCACGGAGGACAGGGATTTTGTAAAAGATGAATGGGGTAAGGATGTGCTCTTTACTAGAACTATTGTTCTAGTAAATAGAACTATTGTTAAAGAAAAAATAACTTCCTAATTAAACAAAAATTGTTTGGTGATATTTTAGCTTTAGCCAGTGAACATTCTCACTTTTATAACTTTTTTTTACATAGGCAATCTAAAAATAGATACAGGTACACTAAAATCTTAATCATTATGTTAATTTGTGTTGGCACTATTGCTTTTATTCTTCACTTTAAAATATCCTATAGTCAATATGTTATTTTTAAATGAAAATTTAAAAAAAAAAGATTTTTTTCTTTCTTATGCATATAAAACCAGTGATTGAAACTATTTTAAGTAGATATATAATTGTTTCTAGGGAAAAAAAAATCTGTGAATGCATAGATGATTTTCAAGCTATGTTTCCTACCTTGACTTCTAGTCCAGACACTAGACTCATATCAATAATTATTTACTTGATGCTTCAACAAAACAAACATCTCAAAACTAAAAAAGCCAAAAGAAAAATCTTGACTCTGCCATCACTTAAATTTCATATCCCTCACTCTTTCAATTTTGTGAAAGGAAACACTAGCATCCAGTTGTCAAACCTAAAATAATTGTGCTCCCTTTGATACTTCTCCTTCCCAACTACACTCTCCACACTGATTCCATCAGAAAATTCCACTTATGCTCCCACTAAACATATATGGACTCTGCCTATGTTCTTACATATACATTACTACCACCCTAACAAACACCACTGTCAACTCTCACTGAGATTACTGTAATAAGAGAAAAAGGAAGGAAGGAAGGAAGGAAGGAAGGAAGGAAGGAAGGAAGGAAGGAAGGAAGGAAGGAAGGAAGGAAGGAAGGAAGGAAAGAAGGAAGAAAGAAAGGAAGGAAGGTAAGCAACCACATTAGGAAGGGGGGAAAGATTGAAACTCCTTCCCCTAACTTATGAAAGCCTTAGGTGGTCTAGCCCTAGCCATATAGTTCATTACTCTTCATCTTACCTACTGTGTTAAACTCACACTACAGTTTTAGTTTTTCAAATATGAAAAGCTCTTAACCACTTAAGAATCTTTGAGATAGGTGTTCTGATTTCCTGGAATATTCTTACTTCTCCTCTTTCTATGGTGAATTCCTTGACCTTCAAATTTCTTCTTAAATGTCATCCTTTTGCCCATCCAATCTGAGGAAATAAAAAGTCACTATCACATTACCTACTTTAATTCCCTACACAACACTTAGCACTATCTCACATATGTCTCACACACACACAGAAAGTTTATCTGTATCACGCTATTAGCATAGAACCTCTTTAAGATCAGAGACTTTAATTGAGTTGAGTTTCTTTTAGAAAATATTTGGTAAAAAATAGGTGTTATTTTCCTATGGTTTATTTACTTTTTTGTGGGTGGCTTCACTTTTATTTTATTTATTTATTTATTTGTTTATTTTTAAACATCTTTATTGGAGTATAATTGCTTTACAATGGTGTGTTAGTTTCTGCTTTATAACAAAGTGAATCAGCTATACATACACATATATCACCATATCTCCTCCCTCTTGTGTCTCCCTCCCACCTGCTCTATCCCACCATTCTAGGTGGTCAAAAAGCACAGAGCTGATCTCCCTGTGTTATGTGGCTGCTTCCCACTAGCTATCTATTTTACATTTGATAGTGTATATATGTCCATGCCAATCTCTCACTTCGTCCCAGCTTACCCTTCCCCCTCCTCGTGTCCTCAAGTCCATTCTCTACGTCTCTGTCTTTATTCCTGTGCTGCCCCTAGGTTCTTCAAAACCTGTTTTTGTTTTTTTTTTTTTAGATTCCATATATATGTGTTAGCATACAGTATTTGTTTTTCTCTTTCTGACTTACTTCATTCTGTAGGACAGACTCGAGATCCATCCACCTCACTACAAATAATTCAATTTCCTTTCTTTTTACAGCTGAGTAATATTCCATTGTATATATGTGCCACATCTTCTTTATCCATTCATCTGTCGATGGACACTTAGGTTGCTTCCACGTCCTGGCTATTGTAAATAGAGCTGCAATGAACATTGTGGTACATGACTCTTTTTGAATTATGCTTTTCTCAGGGTATATGACCAGTAGTGGAATTGCTGGATCATATGGAAGTTCTATTTTTAGTTTTTTAAGGAAACTCCATACTGTTCTCCATAGTTGCTGTATCATTTTACATTCCCACCAAGAGTGCAAGAGGGTTCCCTTTATTCCACACCTTCTCCAGCATTTATTGTTTGTAGATTTTTTGATGATGGCCATTCTGACTGGTGTGAGGTGATACCACATTGTAGTTTTGATTTGCATTTCTCTAATGATTAATGATGTTGAGCATTCTTTCATGTGTTTGCTGGCAATCTGCATATCTTCTTTGGAGAAATGTCTATTTAGGTCTTCTGCCCATTTTTGGATTGGGTTGTTTGTTTCTTTGATATTGAGCTGCATGTGCTGCTTATAAAATTTGGAGGTTAATCCTTTGTCAGTTGCTTCATTTGCAAATATTTTCTCCCATTCTGAGGGTTGTATTTTCATCTTGTTTATGGTTTCTTTTGCTGTGAAAAATCTTTCAAGTTTCATTAGGTCTCATTTGTTTATTTTTGTTTTTATTTCCACTTCTCTAGAAGGTGGGTCAAAAAGGATCTTGCTGTGATTTATATCATAGAGTGTTCTGCCTATGTTTTCCTATAAGAGTTTTATAGTGTCTGGCCTTACGTATAGGTCTTTAATCGATTTTGAATTTGTTTTTGTGTATGGTGTTAGGGAGTGTTCTAATTTCATTCTTTTACATGTAGCTGTCCAGTTTTCCCAACACCACTTATTGAAGAGGCTGTCTTTTCTCCATAGTATATTCTTCCCTCCTTTATCAAGATAAGGTGACCATATGTTCATGGGTTTATCTCTGGGCTTTCTATCTTGTTCCAATGATCTATATTTCTGTTTTTGTGACAGTACCATACTGTCGTGATTACTGTAGCTTTGTAGTATAGTCTGAAGTCTGGGAGCCTGATTTCTCCAGCTCCATTTTTCGTTCTCAAGATTGCCTTCACTATTCGGGGTCTTTTGTGTTCCCATATAAATTGCAAAAATGTTTGTTCTAGTTCTGTGAAAAATGCCAGTGGTAGTTTGATAGGGGTTGCATGGAATCTGTAGATTGCTTTGGGTAGTTTAGTCATTTTCACAATGTTGATTCTTCCAATCCAAGAACATGGTATATCTCTCCATCTATCTGTATCATCTTTAATTTCTTTCATCAGTGTCTTAGAGCTTTCTGCATACAGCTCTTTTGTCTCCTTAGGTAGCTTTATTCCTAAGTATTTTATTCTTTTTTTCAGTGGTAAATGGGAGTGTTTCCTTAATTTCTCTTTCAGATTTTTCATCATTAGTGTATAGGAATGCAAGAAATTTCTCTGCTTTAATTTTGTATCCTGCTACTTTACCAGATTCATTGATTAGATCTACCAGTTTTCTGGTAGAGTCTTTAAGATTCTTTATGTATAGTATCATGTCATCTGCAAACAGTGACAGCTTTACTTCTTCTTTTCCGATATGGATTCCTTTTACTTCTTTTTCTTCTCTGATTGTTGTGGCTAAAACTTCCAAAATTAAGTTGAATAATCGTACTGAGAGGAGGCAACCTTGTCTTGATCCTGGTCCTCATGGAAATGGTTTCAGTTTTTCCCCATTGAGAATGATGTTGGCTGTTGGTTTGTCATATATTGCCTTTATTATGCTGAGGTAAGTTCCCTCTATGCATACTTTCTGGAGGGTTTTTATCATAAATGGGTGTTGAATTTTGTCAAAAGCTTTTTATGCATCTATTGAGATGATCATATGGTTTTTATCCTTCAATTAGTTAATATGGTGTATCACATTGATTGATTTGCATATATTGAAGAATCCTTGCATTCCTGGGATAAACCCCATTTGATCATGGTGTATGATCCTTTTAATGTGCTGTTGGATTCTGTTTGCTAGTATTTTGTTGAGGATTTTTGCATCTATGCTCATCAGTGATATTGGCCTATAGTTTTCTTTCTTTGTGACATCTTTGTCTGGTTTTAGTATCAGGGTGATGGTGGCCTCATAGAATGAGTTTGGGAGTGTTCCTCCTTCTGCTATATTTTGGAAGAGTTTGAGAAGGTTAGGTGTTAGCTCTTCTTTAAATGTTTGATAGAATTCTCCTGTGAAGCCATCTGGTCCTGGTCTTTTGTTTGTTGGAAAATTTTTAATCACAGTCTCAATTTCAGTGCATGTGGTTGGTCTGTTTATATTTTCTATTTCTTCCAGGTTCAGTCTCAGAAGGTTGTGCTTTTCTAAGAGTTTGTCCATTTCTTCCAGGTTGTCCATTTTATTGGCATATACTTGCTTGTAGTAAACTCTCATGAACCTTTGTATTTCTGCAGTGTCAGTTGTTATTTCTCCTTTTTCATTTCTAATTCTACTGATTTGAGTCTTCTGCCTTTTTTTCTTGATGACTCTGGCTAATGGTTTATCAATTTTGTTTATCTTCTCAAAGAACCAGCTTTTAGTTTTATTGATCTTTGCTACTGTTTCCTTCATTTCTTTTTCATTTATTTCTGCTCTGACCTTTATGATTTCTTTCCTTCTGCTAACTTTGGCATTTTTTGTTCTTCTTTCTCTGACTGCTTTAGGTGTACGTTTAGGTTGTGTACTTGAGATGTTTCTTGTTACTTGCGGTAGTATTGTATTGCTATAAACTTCCCTCTCAGAACTCCATTTGCTGCATCCCATAGGTTTTGGGTCATCATGTTTTCATTGTCATTTATTTCTAGGTATTTTTTGATTTCCTCTTTGATTTCTTCAGTAATCTCTTGGTCATAAAGTAGTGTATTGTTTAACCTCCATATGTTTGTATTTTTTACAGATTTTTTCCTATAATTGATATCTAGTCTCATAGTGTTTTGGTCAGAAAAGATACTTGATATGTTTTCAGTTTTCTTAAATTTACCAAAGCTTGATTTGTGACCAAAGATATGATCTATCCTGGAGAATGTTCCATGAACACTTGAGAAGAACGTGTATTCTGTTATTTTTGAATGGAATGTCCTATAAATTTCAGTTAAGTCCATCTTGTATAATTTATCATTTAAAGCTTGTGTTTCCTTATTTATTTTCATTTTGGAGGATCTGTGCATTGGTGAAAGTAGGGTGTTAAAGTTCCCTACTATGATTGTGTTACGATCGATTTCCTTTTTTATCACTGTTAGCATTTGCCTTATGTATTGAGGTGCTCCTATGTTGTGTGCATAAATATTTACAATTGTTATATCTTCTTCTTTGATTGATGTCTTGATCATTATGTAGTGTCCTTCTTTGTCTCTTGTAATAGTCTTTATTTTAAAGTCTATTTTGTCTGATATGAGACTTGCTACTCCAGCTTTCTTTTGATTTCCATTTGCATGGAATATCTTTTTCCATCCCCTCACTTTCAGTCTGTATGTATCCCTAGTTCTGAAGTGGGCCTCTTGTAGACAGCATTTATACAGTTCTTGTTTTGGTATCCATTCAGCTGGTCTATGTGTTTTGGTGGAAGGATTTAATCCATTTACATTTAAGGTTATTATCGATATGTATGCTTTTATTACCATTTCCTTAACTGTTTCTAGTTTGTTTTTGTAGGTCTTTTGCTCTCTTGTGTTTCCTGCCTAGAGAAGTTCCTTTAACACTTGTTGTAAAGCTGGTTGAGTGGTCCTGAATTTTCTTAGCTTTTCCTTGTGTGTAAAGGTTTTAATTTCTTGGTCAAATCTGAATGAGTTCCTTGCTTGGTAGAGTATTCTTGGTTGTAGGTTTTTCCTTTTCATCACTTTAAATATGTCCTGCCACTCCCTTCTGGCTTGCAGTTTCTGCTGAAAGATCAGCTGTTAACCTTATGGGGAATCCCTTGTATGACATTTGTTGTTTTTCCCTTGCTGCTTTTAATATTTTTTCTTTGTATGTAATTTTGATAGTTTGATTAACATGTGTCTTGGCATGTTTCTCCTTGGATTTATCCTGTATGTGACTCTCTGTGCTTCCTGGACTTGATTAATTATTTCCTTTCTCATATTAGTGAAGTTTACAACTATAATCTCTTCAAATATTTTCTCAGTCCTTTTCTTTTTCTTTTCATCTTCTTGAACCCCTGTAATGCGTATGTTGGTGCGTTTATTATTGTCACAGAGGTCTCTGAGACTGTCTTCAATTATTTTCAGTCTTTTTTCTTTATTCTGCTCTGCAGTAGTTATTTCCACTATTTTATCTTCCAGGTCACTTATCCGTTCTTTTGCCTCAGTTATTCTGCTATTGATCCCCTCTAGCGAATTTTCAATTTCATTTGTTGTGTTGTTCATCATTGTTTGTTTGTGCTTTAGTTCTTCTTTGTCTTTTTTAAAAGTTTATTTTATTTTCTCCATTCTATTTCCAAGATCTTGGATCATCTTTTTTATCATTACTCTGAATTCTTTTTTAGGTAGACTACCTATTTCCTCTTCATTTGTTTCATCTCGTGCATTTTTACCTTGCTCCTTTTCTGCTGTGTGTTTCTCTGTCTTCTCAATTTCCTATCTTACTGTGTTGTGGGTCTCCTTTTTGCAGGCTGCAAGTTTGTACTTCCTGTTGTTTTTGGTATCTGTCCCGAGTAGCTAAGGTTGGTTCAGTGGGTTGTTTAGGCTTCCTGGTGGAGGGGACTAGTGCCTGTGTTCTGGTGTATGAAGTTGGATCTTGTCTTTCTGGTGGGCAGTGGTGTGTTTTTGGGTGTCTGTGACCTTATTATGATTTTAGGTAGCCTCTCTACTAATGGGTGGGATTGTGTTCCCGGCTTGCTAGCATAGGGTGTCTGGCACTGTAGCTTGCTGGTCGTTGAGTGGAGTTGGGTCTTAGCGTTCAGATGGAGATCTCTAGGAGAGCTTTCACCCTTTTATAGTACATGGAGCCGGGAGGTCTCTGGTGGACCAGTGCCCTGAACTTGGCTCTCCCACCCCAGAGGTAAAGGCCTGCCACCTGGCTGGAGCACCAATACCCCATTAACCACACAGCTCTGAACAAAAGTGAGAAAAAAATATATTAAAAAATAGAATAAAGTTATTAAAATAAAAATAATTTTTAAAAATTAAAAATAATTTTTAAAAAAGTAAGAAAGAAAGAGGAGAGCAACGAAACCAAAAAGCAAATCCACCAATGATAACAAGCACTAACAACTATACTAAAAAAATAAAAATAAAAAAGACAGACAGAACCCTAGGACAAATGGTAAAAGCAAAGCTACTCAGACAAAATCACACAAAGAAGCATACACATACACACTCACAAAAAGAGAAAAAAGAAAAAAATATATATATCATTGCTTCCAAAGTCCACCGCCTCAATTTTGGGATGATTCGTTGTCTATTCAGGTATTCCACAGATGCAGGGTACCTCAAGTTGATTGTGGAGATTTAATCCACTGCTCCTGAGGCTGCTGGGAGAGATTTCCCTTTCTCTTCTTTGTTTGCACAGCTCCTTGGGTTCAGCTTTGGATTTGGCCCTGCCTCTGCATGTAGGTCACCTGAGGGTGTCTGTTCTTTGCTCAGACAAGGTGGGGTTAAAGGAGCAGCTGATTAGGGAGCTCTGCTTCACTCAGGCTTGGCGGGGGAGGGAGGGGTACAGAATGCAGGGTGAGCCTGTGGCAGCAGAGGCCTGCATGACATTGCAACAGCCTGAGGCATGCTGCGTGTTCTCCTGGGGAAGTTGTGCCTGGATCACAGGACCCTGGCAGTGGCAGGCTACACAGGCTCCTGGAAAGGGAGGTGTGGATAGTGACCTGTGCTTGCACACAGGCTTCTTGGTGGCTGCAGCAGCAGTCTTAGCATTTCATGCCCATCCCTGGTATCCCCGCTGATAGCCGTGGCTCACACCCATCTCTGGAGCTTGTTTAGTTGGCGTTCTGAATCCCCTCTCCTTGCGCACTCCAAAACAATGGTCTCTTGCCTCTTAGGCAGGTCCAGACTTTTTCCTGGACTCCCTTCTGGCTAGCTGTGGTGCATTAGCCCCCTTCAGGCTGTGTTCATGCAGCTAACCCCAGTCCTCTCCCTGGGATTTAACCTCTGAAGCCCGAGCCTCAGCTCCCAACCCCCATCTGTCTTGGTCGGTGGGTGAGCAGACAAGCCTCTTGGGCTAGTGAGTGCTGGTCTGCACCCATCCTCAGTGCGGGAACCTCTCCGTTTTGCCCTCTGCACCCCTGTTGCTGTGTTCTCCTCCTTGGCTCTGAAGCTTCCCTCCTGCCCACCCACTGTCTCTGCCAGTGAAGGGGCTTCCTAGTGTGTGGAAACTTTTCCTCCTTCACAGCTCCCTCCCAGTGGTGCAGGTCCCATCCCTATTCTTTTGTCTCTGTTTTTTCTTTTTACTTTTGCCCTACCCAGGTACATGGGGAGTTTCTTGCCTTTTCGGAAGTCTGAGATCTGCCTGCGTTCAGTAGGTGTTCTATAGGAGTTGTTCCACATGTAGATGTATTTCTGTTGTATTTGTGGGGAGGAAGGTGATCTCCACATCTTACTCCTCTGCCATCTTGAAGGTCTCTCTATTTTCCTATGATTAACTGTGTTTATCTACTAAGTATAGGTTAACATACTGAATTTTGCTTCCTTATTCTCTCTACATGTGGCTTACCACTTTCTATCAGGACAATGGTAATAACTTGCACTTCATGATAAAAAGACAGTGAACATTAATATATTATTTTTATAAAGTGCTCTTGTCTTAATTTTTTAAAAATACATTCATTCTAAAGATTATCAGCAACTGAGGGGCAATTAAGTGAAATGTTCCCAGTATTTGAAGTGAAGCATTTCTGGCAATTAGCACAAAGAAAATTATTTCTGAAGATGTGGTGACAGCACTGAAAGACAAATCCCTTAATGCTATGAGAAAATAGTGTGCATATAGTAATTTTTTAAAAAGACATTAATACTATTAGTCATTTTGATCTATCTTCATAGACCTTCATAGCTATACATATCTAAAATTATTATCCAGTTTTTATAAAAGTAATTGTATTGGTGTGAATTGTGCTAAAAGTAAGCTAGATGGTGCTAAAGAACACCATTCTATTTATTATATGCTCATATTTACAACATAATTGTTGTTGGTAAGAATGAATGACAATTTAGGGACCTAACACATTGACCTGAAATTTGGTATGGCACTATGAATTAACCAAAAAAGTTTATGAAGAAGTCATACTCAATAATATGATAAGATTAATATACTCATAAACTTGTATTGAAGTATAAGATACCACAATCACAAAATAATAATCCTTACTATATAGCAAGCCTATGCCAAATTTCTACTGCAGACATGTTACTGTTCTTTTGATAAATCTGTGGTAAATATATATTTTCATTATTTTGGGATAACTTTTTTATTTTCTTGCACATAATTTAAAAATTTAATTTCAATTTAAATTAAATTAAATTTTAAAACCTCAATATTGCTATTAACCCCACTTATGTCTGAAGGAAAACTGATGTTCCAATTAAAATTAACTCTTTTTTTTCCCTCAAATTAAAGGAGTCATTTTGGATTAAGTCAGCCTCCCTGAGGCTGCCCTGATCAGAAGAACCACTTGCTCGTCTGAATGACTCTGTTCCAGTTTGAGAAGGTTCTGAAGGGCAGGTGCCTACTTGGGCTTTGACTTTAGCTTTCTGGGGCACAGAGTCTTTAAGCCCAAAAAGACGATTGTGAGATAACACTTTAAAAAAAAAATAGCCATTTGATAGGTATATAGTGATATCTCATCGTGGTTTTAATTTTCATTTCCATAATGGCAAGAGATGAACACATTTTCATTCAATATTTTTTTTAATCCAGACACTAGCATGGTACCTTACACATTGTATGTGTTGCATGCATATACATTAAGTGACTCATAAATTTTCCAATCCATAAACAAGGTATATTATTTTATACTCACAAGATCCTCCATGGTGATGTTATACACACATCCGAATATGTCTCTGGTCCAGAAGAAACCAGGAATCTTTTTAATGGATGCCATAAAAGTAACAGTTGATCATAATCATCAGGAATTATGAGACTATGCACTGTTTTTCCAGTTAGTGAGAAATTATTAAGTGCTTTTTTGTAAGAATATAGGTTGATAGTGTGTGTCATATTCTCAAAGGGACCAGCAACTAGATTTGGGAGGGAGTGACTGATACAGGGAATTGAGGAAATAAAATATTTCTCTTAAAATAGGCAATGTGGACCCCCTATCCTTTTGTGATTTCTGTGGTGAAGGATGTTAGAAATTAAATTCAAACTCTGATTACTTAAGTTTACTCTTGCTTAAAATTGCATAAAACATTTTGGCGACAGGTATACAACAATAGAGTATAGTACTTGAAAATCAAGAGATAAAGAATAAAGGTTAGAACCAGAAGATTGTTGAGCTATGCTGAAATTTTTACCTAATAAACTCTTATGTAACATGTGGTGGGGTCATTAAATCCCCTCACCCCACAAAAAATAGCGCACTTCTTTATGTTTATTTTTATTTTGTTTAATTCAATACAATTGTGGAAAGTTTTCAGAAATAGAAATCCTCTACATGAAAGAACAGATGAATAAACTGACTATATTTCTTATGGTGTTTGAAAGGTAACCAAAGCTTTTTGCACAAGCCAGAATGTGAATGAAGCACACACATACACATATACAAGTGAATTGTAAAGTGCAAGAAATTGAGAACAAATGGATCAGTTCTGCTAGTAAAACCATAACAAAATCATCTTCTCAGAGTTGAGGCTGTTGTTTCTTCATTCAAAGCATGCATCTCAGACCATCCCAGAAGTTTAAAATGAAATATACAGATTAAGCTGGGTGAAATGTTAATCGTGTAAAGCAAAACTGAAGGATTTAAGTTTCACACAGCAGTATGCACCATATGCATGTTAAATATTGAAAGATAAAATTTCATCTAGCTAACTGAAAAATATATGTTAAATAAATTTAACATTAAGGAATATAAAATTACAATGATGCCCCTGAATATTTGATTTACTTAATGAAAAGCTGTTTAACAGGATGAACTTTTACAATGGAGTGAATATTATTAAAGATCAATTCAATATCATAATTTTTCTTTTATGTGTTCCACCTATCAAGACATCTTAAAAAAAAATGACAGCAGAATTGATTTACAGTAATCTTCCTAAAGTCAAAAATTTACAGTCCTCATATAAATAGTTTAATTAATATGAGCCCTTCTAAGACACCGAATGCTATAACAAGAAACAGAACCACGTTCCAAAGTGCCATCAAACAGGTCCAAGTACACTTAAGCAATGAAAACTTAATTTGATAGCAACAATAAGGTGGAAAACTATGGACCATATTAGTTACTTGCTATTAACTAGTTACTGCTAGTTACTTGCTATTTAGTTTAGGACCAAGTAGTGAAAAGCAGAAATGATAGAGCTCCCTACGTATTATTAAATAGGCTGAGACTAGTAAGTGTGCTTCATGTAATATGGAAGTTAATTCAGCGTTCTCCTTCACATTCCTTACTGGATAATGGAAAAGAATTTAGTAACATTATAAATCAGAGCTCATCTAATTGTATTTAATTCCAACTGCATTCAATAAATACCTTCTTCCTCATGTAGAAGCTTTAAAAATCCTTAGCAAATTGTAAACAGATTGAAACATGTGAGAAAGCAGTGTTTGATTTAATTTTGTTCCACCTACCTAAATCTACAGTTTACTTTGCCTACTAGAGGATTACATATCATTTTCATATGAAAAATATTACATGTTTAACTGACTACTACATTCTAGAAACACAGAGTGTATCATTCATAAAATAAACACTTTGGTTGCACACCTACTTTCCTGAAACAATTATGTTAATCATATTGTTTAGTACTTTCTTTCAAATTTACATGGTAGGCAGAATTCTAAGATGACTGCAAGATTTCTGCTCCCTTAGTGGACATTCTCTGTAATTTCCTCCTATTAAGTGTAGGTGGATCCTGTGACTACAATGGCGTATCTTTCCCTTGCTTAAATTACACTAGATGGCAAAAGTAAATGGATTTTGCAGATGTAATTATAATCTCTCATCAGCTGACTTTGAGGTAATCAGTAGAGAAATTATCCCTGGCTGTGTTTGTGACATAATCAGCTAAGCCCTATAAAAGAGGCATTAGATGTAAATATCAGGAAGCAACAGTAGACACTCCTCTGGACCTTGAAACAACAACTGCCATGTTGTGGAGAGGGCCATGTGGTAGGGAATAATAGGTGATCTCCACAAGCTCAGGGTCTCAGTCTTAAAATTTAAGGAGCTGACAATAACCAGTGAACCTGGAAGAGAACTCTGAGCTTCAGATAAGTTTGCAGCCCTGACTGCCACCTTGATTTCCTGAAGCCTTGTGAAAACCCTGAGCAGATCATCCAGCCAATCAATGGCCAATCCTCTGCCCTAAAGAATCTGAATCTTACTTTAATCCACAAAATTTGTAATAATTTATTACATAGCAAAGATAACTAATACAACTCTTTCATCAAAAACGAGAAGATATTAATAGAGCAAATCATTCATGTCTCAGGGACTTCGGTAGGACATTACAGCAATAGATCATTATTGATGAAAATATAAATACTTTAGACTTTTGAGAACTCTGAATAAAATAGAAATAGAGGTTTACAAGTAATTTTTCCTGGAATTTAAACTGCATTTTCACTGATACTCATGAAATAATGGTCAGAATTCCAGAACATAAGTAAACATGATTTTTCAGTTAGTTGGTCTGTATAGGTGTACCCTAAATTTCTTCTGGAGTGTGTGAAAATCCCTAAATATAAACCAAAAATGTGTCTTTTCAGTATATACACAAAGCATGAAATACATAGAAGCAAACTGTACTCTCAGAAGCAGAAAAGGGAAGGCATTCAGCCACTCATGCATTTGCAAATCACTTTTAAATGCTTACATATTTGACTGAATAAGGGCAATAAGGAATTTAAAAATCAGTAGAAAGAAACTTACAATTTAAAAACAGTGAACTATTGCTTGGGAAAGCAGTGCTTTCTAATCAGTTGAAGAGTTGTTTTTATTTTAGTTTCACATTTCACTTCCTATCCTTTCCACTTACCTCAAGAATTAATGTATTCAACCTCACTGAAGAAATATTACCAGATAATATTTGATTTTATGTGATTCAAATAGCATGAGAACATTCTTCTAATTTATGTTTAAGAGAAAAAACAAAATTTTGTATTGTTGGTGGTTGCTATGTATTATCAGATCTGAATTTGAGCCTGGTTATTTACCAGGTCCAGAAGAGAAAGGGTCTTTCTTAAAGAAAGAGAGAAAAGAGAAAATAATTTACTTAAAAAAATATATATATACATATATGTATAGGCATAGGTATATCTATATATCTATAACTATATCTATCTATATCTATGTTCTTTTATTGCACTCACTTTCTTGCCAGTAAAAAAATGATACAATCTGAGAGGAAAATTTCAAAAACAAACTGAAGGCACAGAAGAGTCAGGAGAAGCAGGCAGATATTGGAGGAGATTCCACCTTTGCATGAAGAGAAGCGTGCTAGATGATATATCAATCTAGTTGGCTTTGTCCGATGGCAAGGTGACTAGAACACCAGCAGAGGAGGGCAGCCTTACTGGGCTGAGGAGGCAGAGTTCAACATGACTGTATCAGAACAGAATATTTCCCTCCCTACTTAGAACAGGTGAAAGGTTTCTTCTTTTCTTACTGATCCAAGGTGAAAACAAAGTCATCTGACCCTGGACTAATTCTGATGCTTCACAAAGGTCCTTTTCCTCCAGTTCCAGCCCCACTGGTCTCTTTTAGTGTTTCCTAAGGGCTACTTCTTGCACCCCAAAGCTTTTTTGCATGCTGAACTTTGCACCTAATTAATTCCTCATTTTCAAATCTAGGCTAGCTATCCATTTCTTTGGGGAAGTTTTGCCTGACAACTCCAATGAGGACCAGTCCACCTGTTTCATAGTATTATGCAACCCTCATTAATAAACTTATAATTTGTAATCTAAATTCATTTGGTGATCATTTTGATGAATGCTTGTGTCTCCTTCTATTGTATAATTCTTATATGATCTTGCATAGGTATAAGTGCTAAATTACTATTTCTTATATGTTTCTGTACCATTTTATCTTTTCCAACAAACATGTATTACTTCTGAACTTGTAAGAAAAATTAAGAATATTTTAGGGCTTCCCTGGTGGCGCAGTGGTTGAGAATCTGCCTGCCAATGCAGGGGACACAGGTTCGAGCCCTGGTCTGGGAAGATCCCACATGCCGCGGAGCAGCTGGTCCCGTGAGCCACAACTACTGAGCCTGCACGTCTGGAGCCTGTGCTCCGCAACAAGAGAGGCCGCAATAATGAGAGGCCCACGCACCGTGATGAAGAGTGGCCCCCACTTGCCGCAACTAGAGAAAGCCCTCGCACAGAAATGAAGACCCAGCACAGCCATAAATAAATAAATAAAAATAAATAAATATTTTTTTAAAAAAAAGAAAATTTTAAAAATCACCATAAGAGGTGGGAATATATATATTACTTCTGGATCTTAATAAGAAAGACTGAAATAGGTGGTTAAGAATTTAGGATAGAACCTACAGGGTTTATGGAGTTTTTCTATTATAGCTCAGCTGCTTTGGTGATAACATGGAGAAAAGCAGACATGTAAATTTATGGGAAATAGGGTTTCTACAACAGATGCACCAAAAAAGGTAAAAAGGCCTGGAGTTTATATTGTTGTCTCTCTCTCAAAGTTTTCTTAAAATAATCACACTGCAATATTACTTCAATTTTCTATATTTTCCTACTCATACAAAATCATAATCATAAAAAATATATTTAGTTTTATAATTAATCTGTAAAGCAACAAATAAAAAAGTTTGCCTTCTTTACCCTGTAAGTGTAGTTTAAATAGGTTTGTTTTCACCACACATATGTATTGCGTGGTGCTTCTATGTGCAAATTTTAAAGTCATAGTTTTCCCAAGAACATAACTTTGAGGATGCTAACCAATCTAAACGTTAATTAGCTCTACACAATTGGTATTGATGAATATAAGAATAATTCACATAACCAAAAAGCATAGTTCATAGTAAAATACAAACTATCCATAAAACAAGAAAACCTCTTCAACCAACACATTCCCTCTTCATATTTCTGAGCCACCTCCTCCTAACCTTTTTAAGTCACATCCACAGATGCCAGAGTGTATTCTGCAAGATTGTAAACTACCAGTCATTAGAATTTTTAACTGTTTAAGAAGTTTTTCAAATGTCCTGAAATCTTTGCATCAGTTTTAGGGAATTCAATACGACCTACTTTATTCATTAGTTCCAAAAATCAATGAAAAACTCTTTGGGTCTGCTTCAGGGTTAATGTAAACCTACAATTGCCAGAGAAATTAGTGTACTTCCTAGTTACACTGTCAGAGTGCAGTACTAATGATGCCACGAATATCTGGTAATTGGAATGACCCGTGTGAAATCTCAGAATAACTTATCAATCACATGGGTAAATGTTGTTTGAAAGGATTATTTTAATCGCTGAAAGTTCAAAATGAAAGTATGGATTTTTCTTAATTTTTTATTTTGTTTTTATGTTTCTGGCTGCACCACGCAGCATGCAGGATCTTATTTCCCTGACCTGGGATAGAACCTGTGTTCCCTGCAAGCGGAAGCACAGAGTTCTAGCCATTGGACCACCAGGGAATTCCTGAAAATATGTATTTTAAACATAAGCATTTTAACCATCCCTTAGAACAGCTTAGAAAATGTTAAGAAATGCAAAGTTTATGAGCATTATTAAATTTTTTTCAACAGGAGACATAAATGGCGAATTTTAGGAATCCTTAACTAAGATCTTCAAAGAAAACAAAAACACATTCTATTTAGTTCATTGCATGGCCTCCACTTACTTAAAAAAGAAGCAATTCAAAATATTTTTCTTTTCAATTGTATTTCTTTTTAACATCTTTATTGGAGTAATATTGTTTTACAATGGTGTGTTAGTTTCTGCTTTATAACAAAGTGAATCAGCTATACATATACATATATCACCATATCTCCTCCCTCTTGCATCTCCCTCCCACCTACCCTATCCCACCCCTCTAGGTGGTCACAAAGCATGGAGCTGATCTCCCTGTGCTATGCGGCTGCTTCCCACTAGCTATCTATTTTACATTTGATAGTGTATATATATCCATAACACTCCCTCATTCTGTCCCAGCTTACCATTCCCTCTCCCCGTGTCCTCAAGTTCATTTTCTATGGCTGCATCTTTAATCCTGTACTGCCCTAGGATTTTCAGAATCATTTTTTTTTTTTAGATTCCATATATATGTGTTAGCATATGGTATTTGTCTTTCTCTTTCTGACTTACTTCACTCTGTATGACACACTCTAGGTCCATCCACCTCACTACAAATAACTCAATTTCGTTTCTTTTTATGGCTGAGTAATATTCCACTGTATATATGTGCCACATCTTCTTTATCCATTCATCCGATGATGGACACTTAGGTTGCTTCTATGTCTTGGCTATCGTAAATAGAGCTGCAATGAACATTGTGGTATATAACTCTTTTAGAATTATGGTTTTCTCAGGGTATATGCCCAGTAGTGGGATTGCTGAGTCATATGGTAGTTTTAATTTTACTTTTTTAGGAACTCCATACTGTTCTCCACAGTGGCTGTATCAAGTTACATCCCCACCAACCATGCAAGAGGGTTCCCTTTTTGCCACACCTTCTCCAGCATTTATTGTTTGTAGATTTTCTGATGATGGCCATTCTGACTGGTGTGAGGTGATAAGTCATTCTAGTTTTGATCTGCATTTCTCTAATGATTAGTGATGTTCAACATCCTTTCATGTGTTTGTTCACAATCTGTGCATCTTCTTTGGAGAAATGTCTATTTAGGTCTTCTGCCCATTTTTGGATTGGGTTGTTTGTTTTTTTGATATTGAGCTGCATGAGCTACTTGTAAATTTTGGAGATTAATCCTTTGTGAGTTGCTTCATTCACAAATATTTTCTCCCATTCTGGGGGTTGTCTTTTTGTCTTGTTTATGGTTTCCTTTGCTGTGCAAAAGCTTTTAAGTTTCATTAGGACCCATTTGTTTATTTATTTATTTTTTTATTTTTATTTTTTTAAAGCCTCTGCTTTTTAAAATTAATTAATTAATTAATTTATGGTTGTGTTGGTTCTTCGTTTCTGTGCGAGGGCTTTCTCTAGTTGCGGCAAGTGGGGGCCACTCTTCATCACCGTGCGTGGGCCTCTCATTATTGCGGCCTCTCTTGTTGCGGAGCACAGGCTCCAGACGCGCAGGCTAGGTAGTTGTGGCTCACGGGACCAGCTGCTCCGCGGCATGTGGGATCTTCCCAGACCAGGGCTCGAACCCGTGTCCCCTGCATTGGCAGGCAGACTCTCAACCACTGCACCACCAGGGAAGCCCCCATTTGTTTATTTTTGTTTTTATTTCCATTTCTCTAGCAGGTGGGTCAAAAAGCATCTCGCTGCGATTTATGTCATAGAGTGTCGTGCCTAAGTTTTCCTCTAAGAGTTTTAAAGTGTCTGGCTTTACATTTAAGTATTTAGTCCACTTTGAGTTTATTTTTGTGTATGGTGTTAGGGAGTGTTCTAATTTCATTCTTTTACATGTGCCTGTCCAGTTTTCCCAGCATCACTTATTGAAGAGGCTGTCTTTTCTCCATTGTACATTATTGCCTCCTTTATCAAATATAAAGTGACCATATGTGCGTGGGTATATCTCTGGGCTTTCTATCCTTTTCCATTGATCTATATGTCTTTTTTTGTGCCAGTACCATACTGTCTTGATTACTGTAGCTTTGTAGTATAGTCTGAAGTCCAGGAGCTGGATATCTCCAGGTCCATTTTTCTTTCTGAAGATTGTTTTGGCTTTTTGGGTTTTTTTGTGTGTTTCCATACGAATACACTATTAAATAACCAAGAGGTCACCAAAGAAAACACAAAGGAAATTTAAAAATACCTAGAAACACATGAGAATGAAAACATCTTGATGCAAAACCTATGGGATGCAGCTAAAGCAGTTCTAAGAGGGAAGTTTATAACAATACAATCCTACCTCACGAAACAAGAAACATCTCAAATAAACAACCTAACCTTACACCTAAAGCAATTAGAGAAAGAAGAACAAAAAACCCCCAAAGTTAGCAGAAGGAAAGAAATCATAAAGATCAGATCAGAAATAAATGAAAAAGAAATGAAAGAAACAACAGCAAAAATCAATAAAATTAAAAGCTGGTTCTTTGCAAAGATAAAAATAAATTGATAAACCACTAGCCAGACTCATCAAGAAAAAAAGGGAGAACACTCAAATCAGTAGAATTAGAAATGAAAAAGGAGAAGTAACCACTGACACTGCAGAAATACAAAGGATCATAAGAGATTACTACAAGCAACTATATGCCAATAAAATGGACAACCTGGAAGAAATGGACAAATTCTTAGGAAAGCACAATGTTCTGAGACTGAACCAGGAAGAAATAGAAAATATCAACAGACCAATCCCAAGCACAGAAATTGAGACTGTGTGTTAAAATCTTCCAACAAACGAAAGCCTAGGACCAGATGGTTTCACAGGCAAATCCTTTCAAATATTTAGAGAAGAGATAACACCTATCCTTCTCAAACTCTTCCAAAATATAGCAGAGGGAGGAACACTCTCAAATTCATTCTACGAGGACACCATCACCCTGATACCAAAACCAGGCAAAGATGTCAAAAAAGAAAAGAAAACTGCAGGCCAATATCACTGAGGAACATAGATGCAAAAATCCTCAACAAAATACTAGCAAACAGAATCCAACAGCACATTTAAAGGATCATACACTGTGATGAAGTGGGATTTATCCCAGGAATGCAAGGATTCTTCAATATATGCAAATCAATCCATGTGATACACCATATCAACTTATTGAAGGAGAAAAATCATATGATCATCTCAATAGATGCAGAAAAATCTTTTGACAAAATTCAACACCGATTTATGATAAAAGTCCTCCAGAAAGTAAGCATAGAGGGAAGTTACCTCAACATAATAAAGGCCATATATGACAAACCCATAGCCAACATCATTCTCATGGTGAAAAACTGAAACCATTTCCTCTAAGATCAGGAACAAGGCAAGGTTGTCCACTCTCACCACTATTATTCAACATAGTCTTGGAAGTTTTAGCCACAGCAATCAGAGTAGAAGAAGAAGTAAAAGGAATCCAAATTGGAAAAGAAGAAGTAAAGCTGTCACTGTTTGTAGATGACATGATACTATATATAGAGAATCCTAAAGATGCTATCAGAAAACTACTAGAGCTAATCAATGAATTTGGTAAAGTAGCAGGATACAAAATTAATGCACAGAAATTTCTTGCATTCCTATACACTAATGATGAAAATCTGAAAGAGAAATTAAGGAAACACTCCTATTTAGCACTGCAAGAAAGAGAATAAAATATCTAGGAATAAACCTACCTAAGGAGACAAAAAACCTGTATGCAGAAAACTGTAAGACACTGATGTAAGAAATTAAAGATGATACAAACAGATGGAGAGATAGACCATGTTCTTGGATTGGAAGAATCAACATTGTGAAAATGACTACACTACCCACAGCAAGCTACAGATTCATTGCAATCCCTATCAAACTACCAATGGCATTTTTCACAGAACTAGAACAGAATATTTTAATTTATTGAAAAAGTACTTAACCTGATTACCATAACTAACAGATACCGGTGATGAGAACATGTGGTTCATTCACAATACCTAAAACTAACCTTTAAAATCCTAGTGTTTGTCTCAAATTTTTTCTATGAAGAACTCCTTTCTAGCTTTTATATCTCAAGTTTACACTGTTATATTTCATTGCCTGCTTAGAGAAAGGATCTCTTCAATGTCTTCATCAGTCTTACTTTGAATAATCAGAGAAAAATGGTTGACTTGAAGTTAATAGAAAACAACTAGAAATTATCCCTTTTAATACTGGCTGCTTATTTAACTTTAATTCCATTATATTAAATTAATGTAATAAAAATCAATCATTCTAAATTGTGCCTTGTTGTAGAAGATGATGGAAACTTAAGAAAATCAATTTAGCTTTTGTGCCATTTAATATGATAAAGGTGGCTTGTGATAGCTAAAGAAGTGAAGAAAGTTCTTTGGTAACCACTAACAATAGTGACAGTGCTAATTAAAATGCAACATGATTCTAAACAACCTGTGTTAGCTATAATCTGATTTTTTGTTGGTTGAAAAGAAAAATTCCTTTGTATTGTTTAAATCACTTAATTTAACACACTACAGTTGCATTTTTAAAAGTATATTTTAGTAGTCATATTCAGGCATATTGTTTTAATTTGTATTTAAAACAATCAAAGAGATTGGTTTTATTGGTAATTACATTGCCTAGGGAAAGATAAAATAACTGGAGATTCTGATTATGGCCTGACTTTTAATTTAGTTTATTGAGTGATATTTAAATGGAATCACAGATTAGGAAGTGATTTAAAGAATTCATTTTGTGTATTATCTTCTCTTCAGATATGAAAATAGTTAAATATGCCTTCAACATAATTATTATGCTGAATTATAGAAAATAATTAATGCTTTAACACTTTATATGTAATATCAATTTAAAATATGCTAATAGTATAAATGTTGTTTATATAAATTTACAAATAATATTTTACATTTACAGATAATACTATTGGCAAGGTATACTAATCTTAGTTTTTTTATATGTTCCACTTGGAATATGCACATAAAGATTTGTGGTAGAGCATCCAGGTACTTTCTTTGCAAGACCATGGTGTAGGGGTTTGAAAAAAAGAAAGGAAGAAAGGAAGGAAGAAAGAAAGAAATAAAAGATGGAGGAGGGAAATGATGCCTTTAATTTTAAAATATTTTATATTAGTACTGCCAATCAATGTTTTATTATGTCATACTTGCCTAATTTAATATTTTATATTAATTTTTAATACATATTATAAGCCACTGCTGCTTTCCTAAGGATAGACTTATATATGTTTTCTATTCACTTACAAATCTACTTTTTTTTTTTAATGAACTTGCTAAATTCTGAACTCTTTTTTTTTAATTTAATTAATTAATTAATTTATTTATTTATGGCTGTGTTGGATCTTCATTTCTGTGTGAGGGCTTTCTCCAGTTGCGGCAAGCAGGGGCCACTCTTCATCATGGTGCGTGGGCCTCTCACTATCGCGGCCTCTCTTGTTGCAGAGCACAGGCTCCAGACGCGCAGGCTCAGTAATTGTGGCTCACGGGGCTAGTTGCTCCGCGGCATGTGGGATCCTCCCAGACCAGGCCTCGAACCCGTGTCCCCTGAATTGGCAGGCAGATTCTCAACCACTGCGCCACCAGGGAAGCCCATAAATCTACTTTATTTTCTTTAATTTCATTATTGAAAGAATGCCTTCTAAATACCTAACCTAAAACTTCCTTTCTGATCACTTCTTACTAAATTTTGTCTTGACCTACATTGAATATAATTTCAAATTAGCAATAGTGTTGATTTAACAATCATCTGGTAATACTATTCTTATTTGCTATTGATCTTTAGCTCCATTAGTTATTAATTGACTGCTGAACTATCTAGATGTAACAGAGGCAAAGGTTCTACAGGGGACCAAAGACATCATCTTCAGTGACACAGCATGTCTTCCATATGTAACATTCTTCTCATCACAAAACACCCATAAAACATCAAATTGGGAAACTAAAGACATATTTATTGAATATATCATACACCAATCTGTAAGTTAAAGATCACATGTAAAAGGAGTTACAAAATGTAGATGATAAAAGAGAAATATCATAGAACAGAAAAATTTCATATAAAGATGCATACACAAACACAAGCACTCACATACACAAAAAAATGCTATATGAACTGAATTGTGTAGAGATTAAAGAGAACAAGTCACATATTTTTTTTCACATTTTTGTCTGTTTTTAAAATAAACTTTATTTTCTAGAGTAGTTTTAGGTTCATAGTGAAATTGTGCAGAAGGTACAGAGGTTTACCATATACACATGCATAGCCTCCCCCATTATCAACATCCTTTATCAGAGTAATACATTTGTATATTTGATAAACCTACATTGATGCATAATTATCACCCAAGCTCCACAGTTTTCATTAGGGTACACTCCTAGTACATTCTATGGGTTTTGACAAGTGTATACTGACATGCATCCACAATTATAGTATTATACAGAGTAGTTTCACTGCTCTAAATATACTCTGCTCTGTGAATTCATTCTTCCCTGTCACCTAAACCCTGGCAACCACTGACCTTTCAACTGTCTCCATAGTTTTGACTTTTCCAGAGTTGGAACGCCTTGTCACAGTTGGGATCATACAGTATGTAGATTTATCAAATTGGCGTCTTCAACTTAGTAATAAGCATTTAAGGTTCTACCGTTTCTTGTCATTAATTGATAGCTCATTTCTTTGTAATGCTGAATAGTATTTCATTGTCTGGATGTACCACAACTTATTTATCCAAAAACTGGTTCTTCATGCTTTGACAATTATGAATAAATCTCTTATGAATAGCCATGTGAAAGTTCTTGTGTGGACATAGATTTTCAATTCTGTTGTGGAAAACCAAGGAGTACAACTGCTGGATTGTATGGTAAGAGAATGTTTAGTTTTGTAAGAAATTGTCAAACTGTCTTCCAAAGTGGGCATTTTGCATTTCCACCAACAATGAATGAGTTTCTGTTGCTACATATCTCCACCAGCATTTGGTACTGTCAGTGATCTGAATACGGATTCTTCTAGTATATATTTACTGGTGTCTCATTTTTGGTTTAATTTCCACTTCCCTGATGAAATATGATACGGAGAATTTTTTCATGTGCTTATTTGCAATCTGTGTATACATACAGATTGGTGAAGTGTCTGTTAAAGTTTTTGGCACATTTTTTCTTGTGTTGTTTCTTTTCTTATTGTGGAGTTTTAAGAGTTTTTTTTAAATGTTTTGGATAACAATTCTTTATCAGAGATATATCATGCAAATATTTTCTCCCAGTGTGGTTTACTTGCTCATTCTCTTAAGAGTATATTTTGCAGAACTAAAATTTTTAATTTTAATGAAGTCAGGCTTGTCAAGTCTTTCTTTCATGGATCATGGATGTTATATCCAAAAAAGTCATCACGAAACTCAAGGTCACTTAGATTTTCTCCTATCTTATCTTCCATGAGTTTTATATTTCTATGTTTTGCATTTAATTCTGAAATATTTTTGAGTTAATTTTTTATGAAGGGTACAAGGGCTCTATCTGGTTCATTTCTTTTACATGTGGGTGTCAGTTGTCCCAGCACCATTTGTTGGAAAAACTATCTTTTGTCCATTGTATTGCCTTTGCTCCTGTGTTAAAGATCAGTTGATATATTTGTGTGGACCTATTTCTTGGCTCTTTATTCTGTTCCACTGATCTCTTTATTCATTATTTTGGCAATATCACAAAGTCTTGATTATTGTAAATTTGTAGTAAGTATTGAAATTGGGTAGCATCATTCTTCTAACTTTATTATTCTTCTTTAATAGTGTGTCAGCTTTTCTGAGTCTTTCACCTCTCCAAATAAACTTGAGAATCTGTTTGTCAATATCGACAAAATAATTTGCTGGAAATTCAAGTAGGATTTCATTGAATCTATAGATCAAGCTGGGAAAACTGATATGTTGAGTCTTCCTATACATGAACATGGAATATCTCTCCATTGATTTAGTTCTTCTTTGATTTCTTCATCAGAGATTTGTAGTTTTTCTCATATTGATTTTGTACTTTTTTTTTAGAAATGCACCTAAGTATGTCATTTTTGGAGTACTAATGTAAATGGCATTATTGTGCTCTCAACTTCAAATTTCACTTGTTCATTGCTGGTATATAGGTAAGTGATTGAATTTTTTATATGAACCTTCTATCCTGCAACTATGCTACGGTTTATTGGTCCCAGGAATTTGTAAACTTATTCTCTTGGATTTTCTACACAATCATTTCATCTATGAACAAAAAACTTTGACATTAAAGTTTGAATTCTTCCTTCACATTCAATACACATTTTATTTTCTTGTCCTGTCTTATTATGTTAGCTAAGAATTCCAGTATGATGTTGAATAAAAATGGTAAGAAGCAATGTCCTTGCCTTCTTCCTGATCTTAGTGGGAAAACTTTTATTTTCTCACCATTAAGCATGATATTAACTGCAGATTTTGTAGCTATTCTTTAACTATTTGAGGAAGCTTCCTTAGTTTACCAATAATTTTATCATTAATGAGTGTTGGATTTTGTCAAATAGTTTTTCTGCATCTATTGGTATGATCATGTGATTTTTATGCTTTTGTCTGTTCATGTGATGGATTACATTAGTTGATTTTTTGAATGTTGAGCCAGCCTTGTGTATCTGGGAAAAATTCAAATTGGTGAGGGTGAATAATTATTGTGCATTTGAAATTAAGAGATCAACAATTTAAAACAATTAAGGATATATATATAAACTGCAAATCAAAAATCTATAATAGATGTACATACAAAAAAGAAAAGGGAATCCAAGTATATCACTAATGATAGTTAACAAACCACAAGAGAGGACAGCAAAAGAGGAAAGAAAAACAAAACACCTACAAAAACAAATATAAAACAATTAACAAAATGACAGTAAGAACATACATATCAATAATTACCTTAAATGTAAACAGATTAAATGTCCAACCAAAAGACATAGACTGGCTGAATGGACACAAAAACAAGACTCTTATATATGCTGTCCACAAGAGACCTACTTCAGATCTAGAGACAAATACAGACTGAAAATGAGAGGATGGAAAAAGGTATTCCATATGAATGGAAATCAAAAGAAAGCTGGAGTGGCAATACTCATTTCAGAAAAGATAGATTTTAAAATAAAAACTGTTACATAATGATCAGGGATTAATCCAAGAAGAAGATATAACAATTGTAAATATGTATGCACCCAACATAGGAGCACCTAAATATAAAGCAAATGTTAACAGACAAAAAAGGAGAGATCAACAGTAACATGATAAAATAGGGAACTTTAACACCCTGCTTACATCAATGGACAGGTCATCAAGAGAGAAAATCAAAAGGAAACACAGGCTTTAAATGACACATTAGACCAATAGAATGTAACTGATATTTATAGAGCATTCCATCTGAAAGCTGTAGAATACACATTCTTTTCAAGTGTACATGGAACATTCTCCAGGATAGATCACATACTGGGCCATAAAGCAAGACTCAGTAAATTTAAGAAAATTGAAATCATATCAAGCATATTTTCTGATCACAATGCTATGAGATTAGAAATCAACTACAAGGAAAAACTGAAAAGAACACAAACATGTGGAGGCTAAACAATATGCTACTAAATAATCAATGGATCGATGAAAAAATCAAAGAGGAAATCAAAAATACCTAGAGACAAATGAAAACAAAACCATGACAATAGAAAAGTTATGGAACATAGCAAAAGCAGTTCTAAGAGGGCAGTTTATAGTGATACAAGCTTACCTCAGGAATCAAGAAAAATCTCAATTGAAAAACCTAACTTTATATCTCAAGCAGATAGAGAAAGAAGAACAAACAGAATTCAAAGTTAGTAGAAGGAAATAAATCATAAAGAACAGAGCAGAAATAAATGAAGTAGAGACTAAAAAAACAAAAGAGAATATCAATGAAAATAAAAGCTGTTTTTTTGAAAGGATAAACAAAATTCATAAACTTCAAGCCAGACTCATCAAGAAAAAAAGGGAAAGGGGCCAAATCAATAAAATCAGAAATGAAAAAAGACACTTTACAACCAACACACAGAAATATAAAGGATCGTATTTTCTACAAACAACTATATGCCAATAAAAAGGACAACCTAGAAAAAATAGACAAATTCTTAAAGAGGTACAACCTCCCAAGACTGAACTTAGAACAAATAGAAAATATAAACAGACCAATTGCCAGTAATGAAATTGAACCAGTAATTTAAAAACTCCCAAAAAACAAAGTCCTGGACCAGGTGTCTTCACAGGTGAATTCTATCAAACATTTAGAGAAGAGTTAACACCCATCCTTCTCAAACTATTCCAAAAAATTACAGAGGAAGGAACACCTTCTGAACTCATCCTATGAGGCCAAAATCACCCTGATACTGACACCAGATGAAGATATTACAAGAAAAGAAAACTAGAAGCCAATAACACTGATGAACATGTATGCAAAAATCCCCAATAAGATACCAGCAAAGTCACTCCAACACTATATTAAAAGGATCATTCACCTTGATCAAGTGGGATTTATCCCAGAGATGCAAGGATTTTTCAATATCTATAAATCAATCAGTGTGATGTACCACAGTAACAAATTGAAGAATTAAAACCATATGATCATCTCAATAGATGCAGAAAAAGCTTTTGATAAAATTCAATATCCATTTATGATAACTCTCTAGAAAGTGAGGATAGAGGAAAATTACCTCAACATAATAAAGGCCATATATGACAAACCTACAGCTAACATCATACTAAACAGTGAAAAGCTGAAAGCATTTCCTCTAAGATCAGGAACAAGACAAGTATACCTGCTCTCACCACTTTATTCAGTATAATTTTGCAAGTCCCAGCCACAGCAATCAGAGAAGAAAAAGAAATAAAAGGGACCCAAATTGGAAAAGACGAATTAAAACTGTCTCTGTTTGCAGATGACATGATACTATACATAGAAAACCCTAAAGATGCTACCAGAAAACTACTAGAGCTTATCAATGAATTTGGTAAAGTTGCAGGATACAAAATTAATACACAGAAATCTGTTGCATTTCTATACACTGACAATAAAAGATCAGAAAGAGAAATTAAAGAAACAACCCCATTTACCATCACATCAAAAATATTAAAATACCTAGGAATAAACCTACTTAAGGAGGCAAAACACCTGTACTCTGAAAACAATAAGATGCTGTTGAAAGAAATCAAAGATGACACAAACAGATGGAAAGATACACCATGTTCTTGAATTTGAAGTATTAACATTGTTAAAATGACCATACTCCCCAAGGCTATCTATAGATTCCATGCAACCCATATCAAATTACCCATGGCATTTTTCACAGAACCAGAACAAATTTTTTTTCACATTTATATAGAAACACAAAAGACCCCAAATAGCCCAAGCAATCTTGAGAAAGAAAAATGGAGCTGGAGGAATCAGGCTCCCTGACTTCAGACTACTACAAAGGTACAGTAATCAAAACAGTATGGTACTGGCACGAAAACAAAAATATAGATAACTGGAACAAGACAGAAATAAACCCATGCACCTGTGGTCAATTAAACTATTACAAAGGAAGCAAGAATGGAGAAAAGACCATCTCTTCAATAAATGGTGCTGGGAAACTGGACAGCTACATTTAAAAGGATGAAATCAGAACATTCTTTAACACAATATACAAAAATAAACTCAAAATGGATTAAAGATCTAAATGTAAGACCAGATACTATAAAACCCCTAGAGGAAAACATAGGCAGACCACCCTTTAAGTTAAATTGCATTAATATTTTCTGGATCCATTTCCTAGAGTAATGGAAGTAAAGGCAAAAATAAACAAATGAGACCTAATTAAACTTAAAAGCTTTGCACAGCAAAGGAAACTATAAACAAATAGAAAAGCTGATGTATGGAAAGGGAGAAAATATTTACAAAGTTGCTACTGACAAGTGAGTAGTTACCAAAATATATGAACAGCTCATACAGCTCAATATCAAAAAAAAACCCAATCAAAAAAATGAGCAGAAGATCTAAAGAGACATTTCTCCAAAGAATTCATACAGGTAGCCAATAGGTGCATGAAAAAATGCCCAACATCGCTAATTATTAGAGAAATGCAAATCAAAAGTACAATGAGGTACCACCTCACACTGGTCAGAATGGCCATCATTAAAACACCTACAAATAATAAATGTTGGAGAGGGTGCGGGAAAAGAGGAACCCTCCTGTACTGTTGGTGGAATGTAAATTGGTGAAGGCACTCTAGATGCTCCTTAAAATACTAAAAAAATAGAATACCATAAGGTATTGTATCCAGCAATCCCACTCCTGGTCATATAGCCAGAGAAAACTGTAATTTGAAAAGAAACATGCACCACAACGTTCATTGCCACATTATTTACATTAGCCAAGACATGGAGGCAATCTAAATGTCCATCAGCAGATGAATGGATAAAGATGTTAAAAAAGAAAAGTGAATTTTAATTAAAAAACAAGTAAAAAAAAATAGATGTGGTATACATATATTCAATGGAATATTTCTCAGCCATAAAAATGAATGAAATCATGTCTTTTGCAGAAACATGGATGGACCTAGAGATTATCATACTAAGCGACGTAAGTCAGACAGAGAAAGACAAATATACATTATTGTTAATATGTGGAATCTAAAAAAATGACACAAATGAACTTATTTCCAAAATAGAAATAAACTCACAGACATAGAAAGCAAACTTATGGTTACCAAAGGGGAAAGGGGTGGGCAGGTAAATTAAGAGTTTGGGATTAACCTAACTTATTACACAGTAATAAATATAAAATTGATAACCAACAAGGACCAACTGTATAGCACATGGAACTATACTCAACATGTTGGAATAATCTATAAGGGTAAAGAATCTGAAAAAAATATGTATATACATTTATAGATACATATATATGTACATATATATATATAAAACTGAATCACTTTTCACTGAAACTAACACATTGTAAATCTAATATACTTCAATTAAAAAATAAATAAATAAAATAAAATTTGCAAAAAATAATAAATAAATAAATGTGGGTAGAATCAACAAATTTCTAAGAAAATGTAAATGATCAAATCTGAGGTAAAAAATAGAAAATTAAAATATTCCTATAAACTTAAAAAATTGAATCAATAAGTTAAATTCATTTTCAAATATAATTGCCAATCACACTGCTTAATGATGAGTTCTTTTAAATATATAGTGAAGAATCAATTCAAATTTTACACAAACTCAGAAAAAAATTGTAGAGACAAGAAAGATTTAAATAAAACTATACATTAAATATTAATGTTTAACAGAAAATCATAAATGTCAATTATTAAAACTTACCTCTCATCTCCCTAAGATAATTATATCCGAAATGGACTTAATGTAGAGTATTTTATAGTGAAATATTTGACACACACTCACTACATATATCCACACATTATAGATGCCATCAACGATCTGGTGGAAGCATCCTGATGCCAATGATGTATTTCTGTATGTGCTTTTCAATACTCTGTGTAGGGTAGAGAAGATGTGTCACTCCCATCCCTCTTCAAGGAAGGACTTGTTAACCTAATTGCTTAGAGCACTGTTAGCAGATATTTTGTAGCCATCAGCCCCTTGAGGAATTGCCTCCACTGCAGAAGCCACTGTGCTCAAGGCCACATCACATCCTTTTAAGGTTTTCCCCTGTCAAAAGTCTGAGGGACCATTTTACTTTCACAGGTTTATGTGAGGTCAGTAGAAACTGTTGCAGCTGCATTGCTGCTCAGTTTCTCCCTCTGCCCAATCCTGCTTCCTCTCGTCCTTTCCATAGGCTTAATGAGTATTTGTACATTAAACTTTTGTCAAAAAATATGCTTCCTCAAAATCCAAACATCAACATTATGTTTGAATAAGTGAGCATAAGATATACATAAATATATCCCTATATAAAAACTGCAGTAAAATTAGGAATAGATTCTTTGAACTTTCCCTACCTTCAGAATTTAAAAGAGCCATCCAAGAAATGTATGTATTTGAGACAGACATCAAATCTAAAATACTCTCTGTTATGAATAAGGGCTTTGATGAAAGGATACTCTTGTTAGAAATTGTATTAGAGAAATGATGGTAGCATGGGAAAGAGACTCCTCAATTTCAAGATAATTGATTTATAAGATTTCATCTGGAAAAAAGAACTGATTTTCTTATAAAAGGAGTAAAATATTAAGTAGTAAGGATATTTTCAAACATCATCCCTTTTGCTATATACAAAAAAAAACTCCAGCTAGTATTAGACAGAAAAAAAATCTAGGAATAGATCCTTATTTTTTTTTTTTTAATTACACTTTTGAGATTAAATGTTCAGTCATCACAAACTTTTATTCCATGCCATGATTTCCAATACATTTCCTGATCTAAAAGTAAATTTATGTTGAACATACCATATATTTCACTAATATACATTTAACATATGAAATTTACATTTTAATTTAAAATATAATTATTTTGAAATGTATAATATTGGCTCTTACAAAAAGAAATATATGTTTGTAAAGGCACGTGATTAAAAATTAAACTAGCTGATATCTTCTAAATTTGGCTTTTAGGAATAAATACTTCAAGAGAAAGTAAGCAGTCAGGAAAGGAAAGCAATTTTTAAAATAAATACACTGAGTTAGAGTAGTGTAATATGCACTATAATCTTCTATATTACCTAAATTCCTATGTCCAAAAAATTAAACTAGTTTTACACAAAATTTCAGAGGCCAGATGATTTATGCAAAAATTATGACATGCAAAAAAAGTACCTATTCTAATATTTGAAATTGGATTTTCTTACTTCAGTGTAGTGCTCTTGACTTTATCCCATGTGTGAAAAAATAGTAAGTGGCTGGGGATAAGTATGGTGAAAAGCTGAGAAAACTGGGATTCTCCATCAAATATTGAGATATATATGCTTTAAGATGAAATTGCCATGAAGATTGACATTTTTAAAAAAGTATTTCTCTTTTTTTCCTCATAGATAATTTCAGTATCTATTGTATTCCCACAAAGTCTCTAAATTATTTTTGCCTATTTACTTAACTTTTCCTTTGGGCTATTTTAGTAAATTGTTCGATCAACTTAAACATGTTCTCAGATATTTCCAGAAGCCAACAATATGTAAATGTAATAGATGGGTGGCATAATTACCACCCATTTTGTCCTTTAGATTACTGCAGTCCTTTTAAATGTATGCACCAATTTTTAGGGTTTTCTCATTCAGTTTTACTTAAATGATTTTTCACAGATTGGCAATAAATCATAATTCTTTTTTATTCTTCGTGGTGTCAACAAAATAATGCAGCTATTTATATCAATACAAAATATGTAGATATGTAATTAGAAAGTGATTTTAATTAGTGTCTTGCTTGCTAATAACAATAAGCAGTCAGTTGATGACATAATGTATCCCAATACAATTCTAACAATTGTTAATAGAATACAGCTGCAATTAATCATTACAAATATGACTTTACAGGTAAATCCCACTTTTGATACACAAAATACTCTTTCTCAGAGATTTCCTTTATAAAATAAAAATTTGGAATAAATGTAACGTGGAGTAAAAAGTAGAAACTTCACTTCCTGGTGATCATTATTTTAATTGGTAAAACACCATTTTTAGTTATAATATTTACCATCAAGAGAAAAATAAGGGGCAGATGAAATTTAACATACATAAAATTTCTTTACTTGCCAACAAATGTGTACCTCAACTCAAACATCTGTTTGTGCTATTTTCTTCTTTTTGGCACTTGTTCATGTGTGTGAACATGTAATTTAAATTAATTGATAAAATGTTTTTAAGAAAAAGCTTAACTATTTCAAATGAATTGAGGCTTTAGAGAAATTGTGTGATATTTTAGATGAGTGCTGTATATTAGGGAAGATCTCAGAAAAAAATTTTAAATGTTCATATGTCTTGGAGATGATAAGAGTGTATGGCCCACTGTTGTCTGGAAAGTATTAGTAGTATTTGTGTGGAGTTATGATTTCAGTTTGATAAGAAATTTTAATGTTTTTCAGTAGTTGTTTGCCATGAAATCATCCTAAAGAAGATAATGTTACAATAAACTTATACTTCATTTGAATCTTGAATAATAGGAAGTGTTTTTTTTAATCATTTTGTTAAAATAAAGAAAATTTACTTTTAAAAATCAGCTGTTTTTAGAAAGAATATATTCAAACTATATCCTGTGATTAATGAACTTCAAAATTTTCATAAGTTCAGCATCAACAATATCATTCAATGAAAGATATTACTTTAAATGATATTTCTTTAAAATTTTATGATTCTGAAATACTCAGAAACAATTATTAAATTCATCAAAACATTATTCCAGGTAGACATTATGGAAGTTTCCTCATTTACTGTCTCTCACCTCTGCAGCCTCCCTCCCCCAGCCATGACAGATACCTTCAAAATATGAGTTCGTTGATGGTTCCAAGGTAGGGGTTATTAATAAACAATTTTGGATTCTTCTGGAATTTACTTCTGAATCAACATTGATTTATTAATTATTCTGAAACTTTTAGCTTATTGTCCTGTCTATTTAGTGAATAATTGATTCTCTTTTTAAGTGGTGAGTGCCCTTAACGAGTTCTCCACTCCTTCCTGGGCACACAAGAAGAAGACTTTTGGGCTTGCCTGGTGGCACAGTGGTTGAGAGTCTGCCTGCCAATGCAGGGGACATGGGTTTGAGCCCTGGTCTGGGAGGATTCCGCATGCCGCGGAGCGATTAGGCCCGTGAGCCACAATTGCTGAGCCTGCGCGTCTGGAGCCTGTGCTCCGCAATGGGAGAGGCCGCAATAATGAGAGGCCCGTGCACCACGATGAAGAGTGGCCCCCACTTGCCGCAGCTAGAGAAGGCCCTCACACAGAGATGAGGACCCAGCACAGCCATGAATAGATAGATAAATAAATAAATAAATAAATAAATAAATAAATAAATAAATAAAAGAAAACTTTAAAAAAAAAAAAGAAGACTTGCATTTATGAGGAACACATTACTTAGGTTTTTATCTTTTCACCATTTTGAGGGTCTCCTAAAGATACACTTCAACAATGACAATTTGTCTTGCAATATTTCACTTCCCTGTCTCCCCGTCACTCCTCACAGCCTCATTCTCATCCACTACCATTCCATGTAAGTATCCTTGAAGGAACTGCTGGCACAACAGGTTTGGGGTCCAGGTCATTGTTAGTGTCCAGCTGGAGAGAAAACTTCAACTGAGCTCCTGGAATACTTTATTTCCTTGGCCTTCATACTTCCCTAGAGGATTTTGCTTTATCTATTTTCTCATTTAACTTCCTTTCTGCTAAATTCCTGTTTACTGAAGGAGATAATTAGCTCTAGGTGATTATGATAATTTTGTCTTCACTCTCCAATAGGCACACACACAAAAAAATACTTAGCAAACTGTTTTTTTGCACAAGCTTTATGAGTAGCTTCTGTTATTAGGATGTTTTAGATTTGTGTATCTATTCCCAGAATTTCTGCTTAACCTAACCATCTGCTTCTCTCCAAATCAGGAGTAAAAGAAATGTCAAGATTACCGTCTGCTTAATTTTTTTCTCTCTTGTATCTCATTTTCACAAAACTTTTTGTTTGGTCTATGTGAGGTGAGAATGGGCAAGATTAAGAGCTAAGGGATTTCTCTTTGCCTTTCCTTGCTTCTCAAATCCACTTGGGAAAGTAAGCAATCATCTGCATTTACATCTGTTTTCTGCTTGGATTATTGTGATATATAGATACACATAATAGGTGTAGACAGAAATATAGCTATAGATGTAGATAGATAAAGAGATACAGCGATACAGGTTGTAATCAGTTAAATTTCATTTTTCTTTTCACTTTTTTTTTCAATTTTTAGCAATGTTGAGTAGCCTTTATTTTGTCTGGCATTACTCTGCCACACAAGCCATAATTTAGTGGTGAATTTGGACTTACAGAACTTTTATTTAACTAGACTCAAATCCCTTAATTTCTTTCTTATGTGAATAATGTTTTTAATTCTGTACGTCAATACAGTTTACAAGTACCTAAAGAACACCCAAACAATATGTCTATAAAGCAAAACTGAGTTTGTTCTTATTGCCACCTTGACAGAGTCCTAGTAACACCTCAAAGCAGGAAAGGCAAAGTCACAATAATTTTGAAGTTTTGAGTCTTGTTTAAATTACGTCTCTCAACACATGGACTTGGTTAAGCTTGGGTGAAAACCATGATATGATAGTTGAGCATTAGTGGATATAGCAAAGTAAAGATTTTGACCTGAGTATTTCAAAAAGTCTTGGGGAGTCACTTGATGCTCTCTTTTGAAAACAGAAAAGTTTAATGTTTATTCAATGGGTTTTTCAGAACAATGACATTATTTGCAACTTGTATCTCCCTTGACAAGTGTTCCTTTAAGTAGTAGTATAATGTCGTATTGATGAAGATAGTACAATAAGAAATTTGTGTTGGTAGAAACTGAGGGCTCTGTGGCTGTAGATGGTTTTGATGATCATAATACATTGATTTAAAGAAAGCCATATGATGCTTAATTTTCACATTTTTAGTAGCTAAATTAATGTTATTACCTTAGTATATCTTGTGTAATGGAGCCTTTAATGAAAATAATAGAATTATAAAATAGAACTTACATTTAAAAGGGAATTTAGCAATCTTCCTTCCAATTCAGGAAAATGTTCTGCCAAATTCTTGACATGTGATTGTCCAGTGCTGGCAAAATAAAATAATCCTGCCAACAAAGTTCCCTTCATGTGAATATTGAAGAGAGATGGAAAACAATTTAACGTTAAATAAGCATTATCAATGTGGGTGCATGTAAGTTAGCACAAAAATGACTACAAGTCTGGATGGAATTTCACACAAATTAAATAGTAAAGTGGAAGAAAGAAAAATTAAAACTCCTCTTATCTCCTTAAGAAACAAACAGATGTACCTAGTGATTGTCTCCTCTGTTGATTATGAGAAGGTTAATTTCAACGTTATATATACATGGTACCAAGAGTCACAAAGGCTACAACTCTGCATTGTAAAATCAAATCTTTGGTCCTCTTATCTGGTCTATTCTGCTTTCAAGGAGATACCCTACAGAGGGATGAATAGGGATGCAGCTGCTGCCTCACTCCTCAAAGAAAGCATTTTCATTTTACCCTTATACAATCCTTCACTTCAATGCTTCCTTCCTTCTTTCCTTTATTAATATATGACTTCCTCTCACCTATTTTGCTATAAGATCCTGTACACACACAACTTATCATTTTTAATCTTGAATTATGGTTTATTTATTTTTGTCTCTCTCCTTTAACTAGACTGCAAGTTCATAAAAGAGGAATTCTATTTTATTCTTGGTTTACTAGCCAACATCTAGTGTGTACATGAAAGATATTTGAATTCTTTTTTTGATATAAGTAAAATTTTACTAATATTCCTATTAAAATGTCATGTCCAGAACAGAAAAGATTGCTCCAGTGCAAAGTATGGACCTTAGTTTTTGTACTTCACACACTTTACTAAAATTTCCAGGCTTTTGGAAACATTGATTTTTCTACTGCCAAGAGCATCATGAATGATTACGCTCTTGCAGCTGAGCATGCTTACCCCATCTTTTTAACTTCTATTTGCTTGCATTAGCATGGACTAATACATTTTTCATTAGAAACTGCATCTAATGCTCATTTCATACTTATTTTTGCTCTCTTAATGGTTTTTCTGTTTTGAGACCCAAGCAATCCAAGGATGCGGTAATTGTATAAATGGAAGATCATCAGTGTGATGCACAAATCATTTTTGATCCAATGTTATAAATGTTTAATTTCCATGATTTCTGACATGACTTCTCCACTAACACAGCTTAATTGCATTTTTAAGGGCAGCACCATATATTAACTGGAGTAGAAGTACTGTCTTTTAAATTAGAATCTCCCTCCACATAATACGAAAGATTTAGAAGCTGCAAATATCTTCAAACCATTTTTTAGTTTGAAACTGCTCAGACTTTTTGCTTAAGCTTTGCTTGAAATGAGTATTTACAGCATGGTTTGGTCAGCTATTCTGCTGGGTTTGTAGAGCAGAAAAATGCTAAAATGTGTGGAGACATGGCTTTCAGTTGGAGCAACTGAAAATTAACAAGAACAATTGGAAAGAAAATGAGACACAGTCAAAACAAGTTACAATGTCTTAAAGCCTTAGAGAAAATACACCTTTGAGACAATTTTCATTTGAAAACAAACTACAATACCGTGCAATTTTCTCATATTCACTTGTGTGTTTTTTTAAACCATGAAATAACACAGACTTCTGAACTGTTAATGAAAGCTAATATGTTTTCTAACATCTCTGAATAAAATTTGAATAAAATATATAGAGGGTAACTTTCTGAAAAGAGGAATGTACTTATATTAAATAAAATTGTACAGAATATTAAATTAGAATCTGTAAGTAAACAGATTCTATGAATGAAGCACAGAAAATGTATGTATTAAAACTTTTTTTTTCTAAGAACAATAAAAGATTATTGCAATGTGAAATATATACTGTGACTTATGTGAGATTTTAGAGGGAGGTGCTTTTGGATCTCTTTTTGTTATTAAATTTCACCAGTCCATTTTAGAGAAAGTGCACCATTAATCCAACTCACTGTAATTTTTAATTTTAAAATGATTACTTATATCTGTTTCAAATGCATGGATAGGTTAAAATAGCCTTTTTCACATTCTGCTTAATTACAACGTGTGTACTGATACTATGCTTTATGTTAGTCTTCATTGTTAAAGCAAAATAAATTCAGCACATTTTATATATGTTCTAAAGTGTTTTGTCTGATCCTGTGTTCAACCAATTAAAAGTTATTGAGAACTAAAAGTGCATGATGTTTTACTAGAAACTGTAAAGAAAACATGGGAAGAATTTGGATAGACATATAGAGAATGGATTAAAAATATCTTGTGCAGTTTTCACATTCATACACAGTAAACACCTAGGGGCAAAGATCCAGAACTGGATTATGTGGCAGGTATATTCACAAATTTTTAGATTTCTCTTAATTGTTTTGATATATTTTATTGTGACATCTTCTAATTAACATTAAAATAAATTTTCTCCACAATGTGTTTTTATTTAACATTATCTTTCAATCTTTGTCTCTACTTCAGCCAATAAACCTATTATTCATAAGACAAAAAATTTGAAACAAAATGGACAATCAAATTAGAGAAAGTTATTTAATTCATAAACAAGATCAATTAGGTCTTTTCAAATTCCACTTTTGTTTATCAGTATATTAAATAATGAAGACATATCCATCAAGAAACTGTAATGCACATATGTACACAACTTTAGATCCTATAAGAAGTTAATGCAAGATCCATTTCAATTGTACTAGCCAGGCGAGTAGAAGTGGTACAGTTAAATTTGGAATCAAGTGTTAAGTGGGTTTCTTTACTATAAAGAATAGGAATCTAGACAAAAAAGAAAAATCATTAGAATTGGATTAGCTGGGAATGGTTTCTTCATGATCTGAAACTCAAAGGGTGAAATATGATTATATGAGGATAATATTTCAGATTTAGGTTTGGCATAATCAAAGAAATGGATGCTCTGTTTTATTAAAATGAAATTTGTAGATCACTAGGTATCATGCACACATATATACACAACCATACTTTATATTCACTCTGTTTCATATATATTTAAATTCATATACATATGAATACATATATTACAAACCATTTGTTTTGAAGTGATACCTTACAAGTGAAATGTTTGTTGAGTATAATACTTAAGTTTCGAATCAAAGTTTTTTCAAACAACATTTCAGAATATGTTTTCTTTTTAAAAAATGATCCAGGGATTATGTAACAGTGGGCACCAGTACCCTAGTATAGATAGGGAGTAGTAAGAATAGATGAGGTGTTGTTTTAGGGGATGGGAGCAAAGACATTTTGATGATGAGGGGTGGATTATCAGTGAACTTTAAAAGCAGCTGAGGGATTCAGACATGAAATTATAGATAAGCAGAGATCAATATAGATTCCTGATTATAGTGGGGGAATGAAGAAAAAAAAACCTTTAAGAATATAAGATTAGAAGTGGCATTTGAGGAAAGATTTGGTGAGTAAATGTCAAGAGCCAGGGATACCTAAGAAGAATAGTTTCAGTAAAATCAAAACTTCCCCTAGATTTGGCCATTATGCATTTAGAGTGAACTAGGACAGCCACATAGAAGTGTATTGTAAGTAGCTAGAAAAATGGAATGAGACCTTCAGTGAATTTCATGGCGAAAATTTCCAAAACAGTGAAATAAAGTTCTAACACTGCCTCCACCGCACCAAAAAAACACAAAAAACAAACAAAAAAAACCTGACAAAGTGTGAGAACTGAATATTTCTGTGATTAGGTTAAAACATAATTATTGTAGCACAGTATGTATAAGGGTCTCATGTAATCATCTCCAGGTATACTTCTTAACAGAAAGAGATGCATTTCTAAGAATTTTGAGTAAATATTAGATTTTACTTCTTGCCAATATTGACATATCTCTCAGTCCCTTTTACTTATTTACCAAATAAATTAAACACATATACACATGCACAATGTTCCATTACACTTTACAAAACACTAGTTTATTTTAGGTGAAAGTTTATGATTGATAAAGCATCAAGCACAATGCCCAGTGCTGTAGAACTTGATTAAAAGCAGATCCATTATTTTAGGCAATTCAAAAAGCAAAATCAATTAAAGATCACATTAATATTCATGTGAGTCAATATAATTTAATAGATAAACACAGGATTTTTGATTCAGACAAACATTGTTTCAATGACTACTGTGTCACTTGCTACTGTTCACTTACTAGATTTGTGTCATGAACCAATTATTATGAGATACCAATGTTTTACATCTTAAATATTCTTTAAATATTAGTTATTATTGTCAATAACATTATAAAATTGACTGTGTAAATATTGGTGTTCAACCTTAAATGTGAAGTATATATGAAATAAGTTAGATACTCAAAAATTAGACTTTTGTTTTGTTTCTTAAAAAAACATCAAGATGCATAATACCATCTACTGTCAAGGATTAGTCAGGGATGAGAGAAAAAGAAACATTTGAATATACTAAAACCTTTTATTAAAAAGTTGGATAATTATAAAAAAGCAAGATGGATTATCAAAAAAACTACTTAGGTAGGGCATCCTAAGGGGAAAATTTCATCTTTCAGTAGATTGAGGAGAAAACAGAAAAAAAATATAGAAAATTGCTTATGTAAAGCAATCCACACAAGTAATTAAAATCATGAGATGAACTGAAATGAATAAAAATAGTGGACATATATAGTAACTTGACTCACAAATCTCAGAGAATACTATCTCACAAATGAGACTCCAAATCCAAATGGCTTCATGGGTAAACTCATTCAAGAATTTAAGAAAAAAGATTATACTAATATTACATAAAATATTTCAAAGGATAGAAGAGGGTGCATTTCCAAACCAATTTTATGAGGACAGTACAGTCCTGATATCAAAACATGAAAAGGATATTACAAGAAAAGAAAATAATGAGTCAATACCTTTTATGACTATAAATATAAACATCTTAAGCACAATCTAGCAAATTGAATTTAGTAACACATAAAGAATAGTACTTCATGGGAATTCCCTGCTGGACCAGTGGTTAGGACTCCACGCTTTCACTGCCAAGGGCCCAGGTTCAATCCCTGGTAGGGGAACTAAGTTCCTGCAAGCCACGCAGCCAAAAACAAAAACAAAAACAAAACTTAAAAAGAATAGTACCTCATGTCCAAAACAAGTTTATTTCAGAAATGGAAGGTTGAATTAAGTTTTGAAAAATTAACCAAAGTAATTTACCTATGTTATACAGCTTCTGTTTTGTTTTGTTTTGAAATGTCTTGACTCAGTTTTGAGGCCCAAGTATAGGCTAGTCACCTCCATTCTTAAGCAGCTGATTAAGTCTACACCCCACTTCCTTTATCAGCATCTGACAATCAATTGTCTTTATGCATCCTCCCAAATCATCTCTCTCACCAGAGACCTGACAACTAGGAATAGCTCTCATGCCTTGGAGGAGGGGGAAATTATTCAAATGAGTCAACTGACAGGGATACTGCAAAATCTAGATAATCTCAAATTGCCCGTCATACATAAGCTGCTTCCTGTCATCTTAACTTGCTGCTACCCTGTCCCCAGGTGCATCTCCTTGTGTTGCTCTACCAGGTGGCTTTATCTACATGTAAAGAGTTCTGCTTTTCAACTATGTAAGTGTCAGTGTGTTGTGTCATGGTATCAAAAGAGTCTTTAAATCTTATAAAGCCTCACATTAGTATTGTCAGTTCAATGTTTAGTAGAGCCACTGATAATACACATCTTTGTTTTGATTCTAAACTTAGGACAGAAACACTTAATTTTAACATTTAAGTCATATGTTTATCGAAGATTTTTTATAAACATTGTGTCTGTGTTTAAGTGACATCTCTTCACAGTTTGTGAAAGTTTTTATCATAAATGAGTGTTTTAACTCATTTAACTCATGATAAAACTTTCACAAACTGTGAAAGAGATGTCACTTAAATACAGCAGAAACTTAACACACCATTGTAGAGCAATTATACTCCAATAAAGATGTTTAATAAATAAATAAATAAATAAATAAATAAATAAATAAATAAATAAATAAATAAAATAAACGAGTGTTAAATGTTTCCAAATACTTTTTTGCATCTAACACAATGGTCATGTATTTTCATTCTTCTTCATTTTGTTAATGTGGTTAATTTGTATGGACTGTAAAGAAACTAAAAGAGTAAGATACTATGTTATTAAAGAAGAAATAGTTAAAAGGAAAAGGACCAAAAGTACAAAACACCCACTATCCATAAAAAACATGAAAAGAATGTCATTATTAAAATGAAGAAACTGTTCATCAAAAAACACTAAAATTGTGAATCAGTAATTCACAAACTAGGTAAAATATATCTGTAATACTATATTGGAAAAATGAATCTTTTTTGATGTTTCAGAATTTAGCTAATTAATACTCTTATTTTTCAATTTTTTAAATTTTTATACAAATTTTAAAGATTACTTTCCATGTACAGTTGTTACAAAATATTGGCTATATTTCTTGTGTTGAACAATACATCCTTGAACCTATCTTTCACCTAATAGTTTGTACCTCCCACTATCCCATTGTATTGTATGTATATATATATATATATATATATATATATATATATATATATATATATATATATATACCACATCTACTTTTTCCATTCATCTGTTGATGGATACTTAGCTTGCTTCCATATCTTGGCAATTGTAAATAATACTGCTATTAACATTGGGGTGCATTTATCTTTTTGAATTAAACTCTTATCCAGAATATATAAAGAACTTCTCCATCAAAGAATGTAAATATCCCAACAGCAATGTCTGCAAAAGGTTTGAAATGGTGTATTACAGAAGAAGATATTAACATAGCCAACAGATCTATGACAAGAAGATCAAGTTTTTTTTTATTATTAGGGAAATGAATATTATGACCCACGTGAACTATCACTACTGTGTTGATTGGTTTCTCTGGGAAGCAGACATCAAGAGGATGGTTGATGTATGAAATTTGTTGGGGAGAATTCCTGTGAACGATCAAGGGTAGAAGAAGCAAGTAAAATTCTTAAGGTTGCAGTGCAAATCTGTGAAAGGAGCAGGGCAGAAATTGAAGATCAGGGAGGATGAAACTCAGACTGCAAGGAGCCCTGAGAATGTTTTAGCCAGCTCAGTGAAGAGCTCCAGCGCAAATGTTGCCCATAAAGAAATCCTGCACTTCTGAGAAGTGGCAAGATATTGTGGCCATGTTCGGCTCCATCACTGACTGAACACTGGCCAGAAAAGTGCGTGGCCTCAGTTCAAAGTCTAAGGCAGATAATATGGACAACTGCTGTTAGCCTACATTCCTTGTGTCAGGTTCTTTAGTACCAAGTCTATTTACACATAAACCCATCACAATGGCTACAACTAAAACAATTTCCAAAAACAATTATTGACAAGAAGATTGGATTCTCACACATTGCTGGTGGCAGTATAAATTGGCATAATGATTTTGTAAAGCTATTTGACAGGATCTATTAAAGTTAATCATATGCCTATCTTTTATCCCTGAGTATATATGTACCTAGGTATCAATTCCCAATGAACTGAGAACATTTGCCAAAAAATGATTTGTACACAATATTTATAGTAGCATAAATGCTAAACATGGTAAATCTAGATGTTCATTAGTGATAAATACATTTTGGTATATTCATATAATGGAATATTGCACAGCAAGAATAAATGTTTTACATAATAACATATATGAATCTTACTATCACTATGTTGAGTGAAAAGTGTCAGGTGCCAAAGGGTACATAGTGTATGATTTGGTTTATATGAAATTCAAGAACAGACAAGCAGTACAGCTTTCAGAACTAGTGACTCAATCACTATGCTGACATCCTTCTCTGAAATAATGCAGCTTCTTCAGTAATAGCACCTTTTTGTCTATGAACATTTTCTGAACACATCACATCCTGTATTTCAGATGTGCCAATCTGAGCTCTGTCTAGAAGAAATTTCCCAGTTTTATTACTATCCCACTACTCCTTGCTTGGTTACATTATTTTAGTCCTAAAAACGTTGATTTAAAGTTAGTTCATTTGGCAAAATTTATAGGGTAATATACTCCTCCTATACGTCCTCTAGCAAAAAATTGTGAGATCTTGTTCTAAGCACTTTATATATATTATATCAATTGGCCATCACACACACACACGCACATCTACTGTCTAGTTATTATTGTCATTACTAGTTTACATATAGGAAAACTAAAGCATAGAATAATAAATAACACGCAAAACAACATACATTTTTAAAATGATGAATGCTTTGTTATTATTTCTTTTAACATTTCCTTGTATTTCTCTAACCCTCTCTCTCACTCACTCTTATATTCAGTCTCTCCCACTAACTCTACAAATATATTATAAGATATTATGTATTAGAGATTTTCCTAATGCTTTATTGTACTGACACTTGCTATCTTCAAGTGTCTCACGTGTATTAAGTCTGCATTACCTATTTAAATTTCAGTGAATATGCTCAGTGAGTAAAAGTCAAATGACTTTATCTTAACGGATAGTAATATATGAAATTGTTTACCTACTTCCAAGAATTCACACTAAATGCATGAGTTCCTGGTTTGTATGTCTTTCTTGTGATCCTATTTGAGATTAATGTATTTAGTTTCTATAGTCTTTACTTTAGTAATAGATTACCAATATATTTCTGTCAGAGATACTTGGTAAAAGAAGAGAGCACTTATGAAGTGATATCCAGGGACCAAAGATACAATGGTTAATGTGAAAGATAATTATAATTACATTCTATTATATCATTGGTTAGAGTGCTTCTCTGAATTAAAAGTATCATCATTCATTGGAGCTTATCATTACAGAAATAGATTAGATAACTCTCTAGAACAAAGTGATTTTAAAGAAAAGGTCAAACTTACTGGTAGCTAAAATTACATATATATAAAGGAAATTATTAAGATTTTTATACACATATCTACATAAATATTCATTCAATAATTTGTTTTGCATATCCCTTTAAATATTCTATTCAAAATATTAGCTAAGACCTAATTAATTGTATATTAACTAACTTACATTTTTAAAAATCCTCACTTTTCAAAACATAGTATTGACTAATTTACTCAGAAATTTTCCTTTACTGACTTAGTGTTGTAATTCCAAATTAAAGTATGCTCAAGGTCTTCCTGTTTTTAGGTAATCTAATATTTCTCAGTATTTTGTTTACAAGTGCTAGTATTATTTTATCTCCAAGCTATTGCTGTCATTTTCCATTAAAGGCTCACTTGCAACCAAAATAAGAAGAGAGAAGGACTTTACTTTATTCTGATACTTGGTGAAAATTTTTAAGAAAAATTTAATTTTGTAATTTTACAGAATGTTTCATTAATATTTAAACACTGGAAATATCAGATTTAAAAATATCTTCTTAAGCTTTAAATTGACATGTGCATGTATGTGTGTTTCATTAATAAATGACACATTAAGCATTTTGATATTTTGATATTAATATAATTAATATTATATAATATAATATATAATATAAATTAATTAATATAATATAATTTTGATATTAAGTTACAATAAAATTATGGTAAACTTTAAAAAAAATAAATTTTTTCATATATTACTATAAATGCACACATACATGTGCATGTATGTGTGCTTCATTAATAAATTACATATTAAGCATCAGAGAACAGCAACATTCTTAATTAAATGACTGCAGATGGATGCTGATAGCTTAAGCCATTGAAACATAAAATGTTACTTCAAAACTGCTAAGCATTTCACAAATTGATGGGCACTGCTGAAGCAATGTTCCTCTTGTGAAATTATTGTATATACTTAGTCTTATCACACTGTTGTGAATAATGAAATACAACTTTATAAAGAGTATCAGTTTAATACTTGAATAACCCATATACTTTTCTCTGGTTATTACCTTTAAGTACTGTGTGAACATGTTTGGGGAATTATCTCTCCCATATCAATTAATTCCAAGTTTATTTATTTTAATGAATATAGGTTGTTTTTCTTTGGGAGAACTGAAAGCACCTAATCATAGGTATGTCTGATTCTCATTTTATGTGGCTAGTGAGAATACTATTGGACAAAGAAAAAAATGCCAGACACTGCAATTAATTATATTAATGTTTACCAACTGTAAATAAAAGCAACCACGGCAGCTGAGTTAGTATTGTGATTTCCATTAGTGTGGGTTTGGTACCAATATTTAAGTTAATCTTACCTTTTTGGTAAAGTAGCTAATACGTTGTCAATGCCAAATTGTAAGTACATAGATGATTCATTTTGAGCATATTAAACAATGAATTAGAATTACTATATCTGGTGTCTTGTCCTTTTTATTACAACAGGTCTGTCCACCAAATTTAATCAAATCAAATGATCAAATTAACATTACTGCCTTGCAACATATATTGGTTTTGGTTCAATTTAATACAACTGAATTTAATTGATACTCATTAAGAATCTATCTGTAATTGTACAATTAAACATATGGAGATACACAAAAAATAATCTATGCCTTATATTTCTCATTCAAATCTTGCATTAATTTCATGTTTTAATAACAAAGATTAATTGGGCATCTCTGATGTAATACATACCGGGCAGAGTTATTACATTTTATTTGATCACTATGAACACAAGTTCCTAGAATGTCTTTTGAATAATAGTCGATGTGTAAAATGGTTCCATTCTCAATTAGAAAATAAAGACATAGGCATCTTGTATCAGGTACCTTTCTAGGAAGAGTAAGGCATCTCAAAGGACCTGTGCTTTTTTAACTAGGGCTTACTCAATCGTAGGTAAATATGAATGGATCCTCCTGTGGGCGAAAATAAAGAAGAACTTGGAGATCTGGGACACTATTGAATAAGAAAGATACTTCACAAATAAATTGTTTTATGTTTTCTAATAAATATCAACAAAGAAATGGACCAGTAGACATTACTCCTAACCTAAGTATTTTGAACAAGGCAAAAGTCTCTACAGCTTTGATAACAAAAACCAAGCTCAGGAGCAAAAATTCTCTGGGTAGCATATGTTAAATGCACTAAAGTGAATATCTCTCAAATATCTGAGAAATAGCAGGTACCCTACATTGATTGTTTCTTGGTAATGGCCAAGGATCTGTTCAGAACCTAGCATTTACCATCACATTTATTATTTTTGTTTTGCATCAAGAAATAGCTAAGTCTTCTGAAGTTTATTTTATAAACACAATGGCAGTTTTGGACAAGATGTCACATTAACCAAGACTCTGGATTCATTCTAGAACCAAACCATAGAGATAGAAGAGGAGGAAGAGGTTGAGAGCATTTTTTTATGAAGCAACAATAACAGCAACAATAACAACAACAAAAATTAATTGATAATGACCTTCAATAAAAACAGCAGAAACAACAACAATAAAAAATAAATTGATGATAAACATGTGGGAGATATAAAATGAGTAATTCTTGATTGGGAAAGTTGGGGAGTGGGGTGTTTCAACAAAGAATAGGAGTGGCCAGGAAAACTCATGATGGGGGACATTTATGAAGAAGAAAGATAATTCAAAGATAAATTGTTAAAGGGTTCAAAATAAGGAGAAACAATGTTTAAGTCCCTGGAGTTAAACATTCTAATGAAAGAAGGAATAGAGGATAATTTTATTACCCTGATAAGGTTTATTTATCAAAAAAAAGAAACAAAACACAGTGCAATACAAAAAATAATAATATAAACATTGCTTAATGTTTGGAATAAAATAAGAATGTTCATTACGACTACTACATTCAGAAATGTATACTATATATTTAGAAATTAATAAATACTAAACAAGCAATGGATCACTGAAAATCAAAGAGGAAATAAAAAAATACCTAGAAACAAATGAAACAAAAACATGACAGTCCAAAACCTATGGGATAGAACAAGAGCATTTCTAAGAGGAAAGATGATAGCAATAAAAGTTTACCCCAGGAAACAAGAAAAATCTCAAAGAAACAACCTAAACTTACACCTAAAGGAAATAGAGAAAGAACAAACAAAACCCAAAGTTAGTAGAAGGAAAGAAATCATAAAGATCAGAGCAGAAATAAATAAAATAGAGATGAAGAAAACAATAGCAAAGATAAATGAAACTTAAAGCCAGTTCTTTGAACAGATAAACCAAATTGGTAGACCTTTAACCAGACTTATCAAGAAAAAAAGGGAGAAGGCCCAATTAATAAAATCAAAAATTAAAAAGAAGAAGTTACAACCAACAGAAATACAAAGGATCATAAGAAACTACTATGAACAACTATATGCCAATAAAATAGACAACCTAGAAGACATGGACAAATTCTTAGAAAGGTACAATCTCCCAAGAGTGAACAAGAAGAAATAGAAAATATGAACAAACCAATTACCAGTAATGAAATTGAATCAGTAATTTAAAAACTCCCAACAAACAAAAGTCCAGGACCAGATGACTTCACATGTGAATTCTACTAAACATTTACAGAAGAATTAACACCTATCTTTCTCAAACTATTCAAAAAAATTGCAAAGGAAGGAACACCTCCAAACACATTCTATGAGGAAGAGCATTACCCTGATACGAAAACCAGACAAAGATATCACACACAAAAAAAGACAATTACAGGCCAATATCATTGATAAACACAGATGCAAAAATCCCCAACAAAATACTAGTAAACTGAATCCAACAATACATTAAAGGGATGATGCACCATGCCTTATTCCAGGGATGCAAGGAACTTTCAAAATTTACAAATCAATCAGTGTGATACACCACATTAAAAAATTGAAGCATGAAAACTATATGATCATCTCAATAGATGCAGAAAAAGCTTTTGATAAAATTCAACATCCATTTATGATAAGAACTCTCCAGAAAGTGGGCATAGAGGGAACTTAACTCAACAAAATAAAGGCCATATATGACAAACCCACAGCTAACATCATACTCAATGGTGAAAAGCTTAAAGCATTTCCTCTAAGATCAGGAACAAGACAAGGATGCACACTCTCACCACTTTTATTCAGCATAGTTTTGGAAGTCCTAACCTTAGCAATCAGAGAAGAAAAAGAAATAAAAGAATCCAAACTGGAAAGGAAGAAGTTAAACTGTCACTATTTGCATATGACATGATACTATACACAGAATATCCTAAAGATGCCACCAGAAAACTACCAGATCTCATCAATAAATTTCATAAAGGTGCAGGATACAAAATTAATATACAGAAATCTGATGCATTTCTATACATCGGCAACAAAATATCAGCAAGAGAAATTAAGGAAACAACCCCATTTACCATCTCATTGAAAATAATAAAATACCTAGGAATAAACCTAAGGAGGCAAAAGACCTGTACTCCAAAAACTGAAAAACACTGATGAAAGAAATTGAAGACAACACAAACAGATGGAAAGATATACTATGTTCTTCGATTTGAAGAATCAATATTGTTAAAATGACCATTTGTACAATGGAATATTACTCAGCCACAAAAAGGAATGGAATTGTGTCATTTGCAGAGACGTGGATGGGCCTAGAGACTGTCATACAGAGTGAAGTAAGTCAGAAAGAGAAAAACAGATATTGTATATTAATGCATATATGTGGAATCTAGAAAAATGGTATAGATCATCTTATTTTCAAAGCAGAAATAGAGACACAGATGTAGAGAACAAACATATGGATACCAAGGGGGAAAAGGGAAGGTGGGATGAATTGGGAGATTGGGATTGACCTATACACTACTATGTATAAAATACATAAGTAATGAGAACCTACTGTGTAGCACAAGGAACTCTTCTCAGTGCTCTGTGGTGGCCTAAATGGGAAGGAAATCCAAAAAGAGAGGATATATGTATATGCATTGCTGCTTTGTTATACAGCAGAAACTGACACAGCAGTGTAAAGCAACTATACTCCAATAAAAAAAAATTAATTTACTACCCAAGGCAATCTACAGATTCAGTTCAGTCCCTATCAAAATGCCAATGGCATTTTTCACAGAACAGGAACAAATAATTTTAAAATTTGTAGGTAAACTCAAAAGACCATGAATAGCCAAAAAAATCTTGAGAAAGAAGACCAGAGCTGGAGAAATAACACTCCCTGACTCCAGACTATACTACAAAGCTACAGTCAGCAAAAGAGTATGGTACCAGCACAAAAACTGACAGATCAATGGGACAGGATAGAGAGCCCAGAAATAAACTCACAAACTTATGGTCAATTAATTTATGACAAAGGAGGCCAAGAATATACAATGGAGAAACAACAGTCTTTTCAATAAGTGTTGCTGGGAAAACTGGACAGCTACATGTAAAAGAATGAAATTAGAACATTCTCTGACACCATATACAAAAAAAACTCAAAATGGATTAAAGACCTAAATGTAAGACCAGATACTATAAGACTCCTAGAGGAAAACATAAGCAAAACACTCTTCCACATAAATCACAGTAATATTTTTTTGTATCTGTCTCCTGAAGTAAAGGAAATAAAAGCAAAAATAAACAAATGGGACCTAATTAAACTTAAAAGCTTTTGTACAGTAAAGGGAACCATCGACAAAACAAAAAGACAACTTACAGAATGGGAGAGAATATTTGCAAAGGATATGACTGTTAAGGGATTAATATGTAACATATAAACAGCTTATACCACTCAATATCAAGAAAACAAACAACCTAATTAAAAAATGGGCAGAAGAACTGAATAGACATTTTTCCAAAAAGGAAATGCAGATGGCTAACAGGCACATGAAAAGATGTTCAACATCACTAATCATCAGGGAAATGCAAATCAAAACCTTAATGAGATATCACCTCATATCCATTAGAATGGCTATCGGCAAAAAGATGACAAATAATAAATGTTGGCAAGGATGTGGAGAAAGGGAAAACTCATACACCGCTGGTGGGAATATAAATTGATGCAGCCTCTGTGGCGAACAGTTTGGAGGTTTCTCAAAAAACTAAAAATAGAACTACCATATGGCCCAGCAATTCTACTCCTCAGTATGTATCCAAAAAATCTAAAACATTAATTCAAAAAGACACATGCACTGCAATGTTCATAGAAGCATTACATACAATAGCTAAGATCTGGAAGCAACATAAGTGTCAATCAACAAATTAATGGATAAAGAAGATGTGGTATATATATATATATATATATATATATATATATATATATACACATACACACACACACACACAATGGAATACTACTCTGCCATAAAAATAATGAAATTTTGCCATTTACAGCAACATGGACTTGGAGGCCATTATGCTAATGAAATAAGTCAGACAGAGAAAGACAAATACAGCATGATATCACTTATATGTGGAACCTAAAAAATACAACAAATTTGTGAATATAACAAAAAAGAAGCAGACTCAGATATACAGAGAACAAACTAATGGTTACCAGTGAGGAGGGGGGAGGGGAAATTTAGGTGTGGGGGAATGGGAGGCACAAACTATTGGGGATAAGATAGGCTCAAGGATGTATTGTACAACATGGGGAATATAGTCAATACTTTGTAATAACTATAAATGGAACGAAACCTTTAAAAATTGTATACATTTTTAAAAAAGACAAACATGAATAAATAAAAGAGGGAAAAATAAATATAGTAATTATGGGTCTAAAATAACAAAACATGCAAGTAGTATAATACTTGGAAGTGAATTGTTAAAATTTTTTATTTGGAGACATTATAATGCTTTAAATAGAAAACTCAAGAGAATCAATGGACCAAATAGTAGACCAATAAGAGGGTTTAGCAATTTTGACTGATAAAGAATTCATAGCAAAAAGACAAGAGTGTTTATATCAAAAATAACAACCTGGGAAATGTAAAAAACATACCCAGAATATTTGCCACAGTGACAACTTTAAAATGCATATAAATACTAAAATTGGATCTTTAAACAGAAATTTTTTTAAAACTCCATTATTGTGTATAAGAATATTTTATTACAAGAGAGACCTACATTGTTATAGGATGACTAAATATTGTAAATATGTCAGTTTCCTAAACCAATAAATAAAGGTAATTAATTCAATGCCAGATTTTTATTTTTTATTTATTTTTGTTTGTTTTTTGTTTTTTTAATTAATTTATTTTATTTATTTACTTTTGGATGCATTGGGTCTTCTTTGGTGTGCGCGGGCTTTCTCTAGTTGCGGTGAGTGGAGGCTACTCTTCGTTGCAGTGCAGGGGCTTCTCATTGTGGTGGCTTCTCTTGTGGAGCATGGGATTCAGGCACGTGGGCTTCAGTAGTTGTGGCACGCGGGCTCCAGTAGTTGTGGCTTGCGGGCTCTAGAGTGCAGGCTCAGTAGTTGTGGTGCACGGGCTTAGTTGCTCCACGGCATGTGGGATCTTCCCGGACAAGGGCTCGAACCCATGTCCCCTGCATTGTCAGGCGGCTTCTTAACCACTGTGCCACCAGAGAAGCCCAATGCCAGATTTTTAGATAAGCCAGACAAGTTTATTCTAAAATTTATATCAAGTAATAAAGGTTAATAAAAAGCTAATACTAATATTGAAAAATAATAGCAAATGACAAAAGACTTAGCTTGTCATATATGGAGACATATTAACAGTCATTTAGTATGGCTCAATATCAGTTGAATAAGTAAATATATAGTTCAAAGTTATAAATACATATATGCTTGGGAGCTTCATATGTAATCAATATGGCATTACAAAATCATAAGTGTTCAGAGAATTTTGAATTAAAGTAGCATCAAGGCAATGCTGTACAACAATTAGATTACCAAAAAGTAGAATGTGGTATAAGATTAAGAATTGGAGATGGTGTATAGTAACTACTTCAGAAATGTAAGCAATTGATACAATTTAGAAGAGTATTGCAACCCCATTTAGTAAAATTATTTTCAGTTTTCAGAAACTGGCTTAAATTTTTAAGATGACTCATCACGACATTGTCTGTGAGGACAGAAAGTTGGACATAACATAGGTTTTCATCAGTAAGTGATAGGCACAATGCATATCTGTGTATGATAGGTATAATGCAGCAGATAGAAGGACTGAGTTAGAGCAACACAGAGTACCATTCACTGATATCAACAATAAAACATTGAAAGCCCAGTTTATAACACAATATAATTTATGCAAATTAAAAAACACATATACAGCAAAACAAACTAGTTTTTAAGGATATACCATGAGATATCTATGCACACTTTAATTGATACATACATGCAGATCTTGATCTCTGATGGATATATTAATATAGCTATATGTATATGTATACATATACATGATAATATATAGGTATATAAGCTTGATTAGAATACAATTATGCATTTACTTTCTGTAAAGTGAAAATAGAATTGATTAGTCTCTGACAGTGATATATATCAATCCAACTTATGATTGAACAAACACTTCCCCAAGTTAAGCATCCCCTCTGCCTTTCAAATTTAGTAACTAATTCAGTATTTATTCATAAACTCTCATATGTGAAAAATGTTTTCACACATGAATATGCTTTCCACTTGAGTCAGAAAAACTGAAATATTTATTAAAATTATTCCAGGTCCCAGTCTCAGACATAGTGAATCACAATGTCTAAATTGGGGCCCAGGAACCTATCTAGTTTTAAAACATCCCAGGTGACTGGTAAGCAGCCAAGTTTGGACAACAGGTGTTTAAAAGTGTTTCCATTAAAAGTTCCAAACTGTGACAAAAAAGATAGAAATAATATTTCCATTATGAAAATATTGTGCCATTTGTTTTTATTATAACTTAATTTGTATTGAAATTAAGTATATCTTGAATAAAAATAGTAGAAAAGTTAGTAATATTTGAACATGTATTTAATGTCACTCATATCTAGTATATCTATTACATTTTAATTTGAATTATATAGCTTTTTTATTACCTAAGAATAAAACATTTTTCTTTGTGGAGGGTTATGTTTAAGGGAAAGATACATTGGCAGTTTTATTAAGTGAAGTTGAAATAGCCTCAGGGAAAAGAAGATTTCTCCTGAAGTTAGGTACTTTAGATTTTTGTGTCAAATTTTCAAGAATGAATAATCGCCAATTATTTTTCTTCTAGTCTTCAACCAGCTTCGTGTTTAAAACACATACACACACATGCAACACACATGCACATTTTCTGTTTCAGAGGAGAGGGAAGTTCAAGGTCAAATGGTAATTTTGCCTCTAAAAAATGTACACATGTGTTTTTAAACCTGATCTAATATGGGTTGTTAACAGGAAAAAATGTTGGCCATAGATGAAAAACTTATATAACAAAAAGAATAAATTATTAGTCAAAATTTGAGAGTTTGCTTGAATAAGTATACATTGTTAAAGATATGTCATTTTGCAATAATTTTGACTTTTTTTTTTTTTAAATCAGTCATCAATTTTATACATATCAGTGTATACATGTCAATCCCAATCGCCCAATTCAGCACACCACCATCCCCATTCCACCACTGTTTTCCCCCCCTTGGTGTCCATACGTTTGTTCTCTACATCTGTGTCTCAACTTCTGCCCTGCAAACCGGTTCATCTGTACCATTTTTCTAGGTTCCACATACATGCGTTAATATACGATATTTGTTTTTCTCTTTCTGACTTACTTCAATTTGTATGACAGTATCTAGATCCATCCACGTCTCAACAAATGACTCAATTTCATTCCTTTATATGGCTGAGTAATATTCCATTGTATATATGTACCACATCTTCTTTATTAATTCGTCTGTCGATGGGCATTTAGGTTGCTTCCATGACCTGGCTATTGTAAATACTACTGCAATGAACATTGGGGTGCATGTGTCTTTTTGAATTACGGTTTTCTCTGGGTATATGCCCAGTAGTGGGATTGCAGGGTCATATGGTAATTCTCTTTTTAGTTATTTAAGGACCTCCATAGTGTTCTCCATAGTGGCTGTATCAAGTTACATTCCCACCAACAGTACAAGAGGGTTCCCTTTTCTCCACACCTCTCCAGCATTTGTTGTTTGTAGATTTTCTGATGATGCCCATTCTAACTGGTGTGAGGAGATACCTCATTGTAGTTTTGATTTGCATTTCTCTAATAATTAGTGATGTTGAGCATCTTTTCATGCAGACGGCTTCGTGGCCGTCTGTATGTCTTCTTTGGAGAAATGTCTATTTAGGTCTTCTGCCCATTTTTGGATTGGGTTGTTTGTTTCTTTAATATTGAGCTGAATGAGCTGTTTATATATTTTGGAGATTAATCCTTTGTCTGTTGATTCATTTGCAAATATTTTCTCCCATTCTGAGGGTTGTCTTTTCGTCTTGTTTATGGTTTCCTTTGCTGTGCAAAAGCTTTGATGTTTCATTAGGTCCCATTTGTTTATTTTTGTTTTTATTTCCATTACTCTAGGAGGTGGATCAAAAAAGATCTTGCTGTGATTTATGTCAAAGAGTGTTCTTCCTATGTTTTCCTCTAAGAGTTTTATAGTGTCCGGTCTTACATTTAGGTCTCTAATCCATTTTGAGTTTATTTTTGTGTATGGTGTTAAAGAGTATTGTAATTTCATTCTTTTACATGTAGCTGTCCAGTTTTCCCAGCACCACTTATTGAAGAGACTGTCTTTTCTCCATTGTGTATCTTTGCCTCTTTTTTCATAGATTAGTTGACCATAGGTGCGTGGGTTTATCTCTGGGCTTTCTATCTTGTTCCATTGATCTATGTTTCTGTTTTTGTGCCAGTACCATATTGTCTTGATTACTGTAGCTTTGTAGTATAGTCTGAAGTCAGGGACCAGCTCCGCTTTTTTCCCTCAAGACTGCTTTGGCTATTCGGGGTCTTTTGTGTCTCCATACAAATTTTAAGATGATTTGTTCTAGTTCCGATAAAAAATGCCATTGGTATTTGATAGGGATTGCATTGAATCTGTAGATTACTTTGGGTAGTATGGCCATTTTCACAATATTGATTCTTCCAATCGAAGGACATGGTATATCTCTCCATCTGTTGGTATCATCTTTAATTTCTTTCATCAGTGTCTTATAACTTTCTGCATACAGGTCTTTTGTCTTCCTAGGTAGGTTTATTCCTAGGTGTTTTATTCTTTTTGTTGCAATGGTAAATGGGAATGTTTCCATAATTTCTCTTTCAGATTTTTCATCATTATTGTATAGGAATGCAAGAGATTTCTGTGCATTAATTTTGCATCCTGCAACTTTACCAAATTCATTGATTAGCTCTAGAAGTTTTCTGGTGGCATTTTTAGGATTCTCTATGTATAGTATCATGTCATCTGCAAACAGTGAGTTTTACTTCTTCTTTTCCAATTTGTATTCCTTTTATTTCTTTTTCTTCTCTGATTGCCGTGGCTAGGACTTCCAAAACTATGTTGAATAATAGTGGTGAGAATGGACATCCTTGTCTCGTTCCTGATCTTAGAGGAAATGCTTTCAGTTTTTCACCGTTGAGAATGAAGTTTGTTGTGGGTTTGTTGTATATGGCCTTTATTATGTTGAGGTAGGTTCCCTCTATGCCCACTTTCTGGAGAGTTTTTATCATAAATGGGTGTTGAATTTTGTCAAAAGCTTTTTCTGCATCTATTGAGATGATCATATGGTTTTTATTCTTCAATTTGTTAATATGGTGTATCACATTGATTGATTTGCGTATATTGAAGAATCCTTGCATCCCTGGGATCAATTCCACTTGATCATGGTGTATCATTCTTTTAATGTGTTGTTGGATTCTGTTTGCTAATATTTTGTTGAGGATTTTGCATCTATATTCATCAGTGTTATTGGTCTGTAATTTTCTTTTTTTTGTAGTATCTTTGTCTGGTTTTGATATCAGGGTGATGGTGGCCTCATAGAATGAGTTTGGGAGTGTTCCTACCCCTGCAATTTTTTGGAAGAATTTGAGAAGGATGGGTGTTAGCTCTTCTCTAAATGTTTGATAGAATTCACTTGTGAAGCCATCTGGTCCTGGACTTTTGTTTGTTGGAAGATTTTTAATCACAGTTTCAATTTCATTACTTGTATTTGGTCTGTTCATATTTTCTGTTTCTTCCTGGTTCAGTCTTGGAAGGTTATACCTTTCTAAGAATCTGTCCATTTCTTCCAGGTTGTCCATTTATTGGCATAGAGTTGCTTGTGGTAGTCTCTTAGGATGCTTTGTATTTCTGCGGTGTCTGTTGTAACTTCTCCTTTTTCATTCCTAATTTTATTGATTTGAGTCCTCTCCCTCTTTTTCTTGATGAGTCTGGCTAATGGCTTATCAATTTTGTTTATCTTCTCAGAGAACCAGCTTTTAGTTTTATTGATCTTTGCTATTGTTTTCTTTGTTTCTATTTCATTTAGTTCTGCACTGATCTTTATGATTTCTTTCCTTCTGCTAACTTTGGGTTTTGTTTGTTCTTCTTTGTCTAGTTCCTTTAGGTGTAAGGTTAGATTGTTTACTTGAGGTTTTTCTTGTTTCTTGAGGTAGGCTTGTATAGCTATAAACTTCCCTCTTAGAACTGCTTTTGCTGCATCCCATAGGTTTTGGATCGTCGTGTTTTCATTGTCATTTGTCTCTAGGTATTTTTTGTTTTCCTCTTTGATTTCTTCAGTGATCTCTTGGTTATTTAGTAACGTATTGTTTAGCCTCCATGTGTTTGTGTTTTTTACGTGTTTTTCCCTGTATTGACTTTTTAATAATAGAAAAGTTTAATGAGAGGCATACAACCATCAAAAGAAGACTGTATATGATTTATGGGTAGTTTATATGTAAAATATGAAAAATTCTAATAAACACAGAAATGCATTTTTTGCTTAAAGAATTCAAGGAATTAGGTAAACATCTTAATGTTACTAACCTAGTAAATGAGTATATGATCTTGGGTAGGCCCTTAAAAAGTTTCACTGGGAAAAAAAGTAGAGAAAGTATAAGTTATTTTGATCATTCATTTTTTTCTACTGATATATGCTGAGTATTTATTAGCTTCCATGACTATATGAGATCAGGAACTACAAAGAGGAAGAGATAAAAATCCTGCCAACAAGGGCCTCACAGACGAATGAAGAAAAGTTACTGATAAGGAAGTCATACATAATAATGATTGTATTAATTAATGCTTGTAATAAAAGGAATAATTACACATTGTGCAAAGAGTGATTACAGAGGCATAAACATGAGAAATACACATATCAAATGGCACTTGACTCTGGGCTGTAGATGACGTTAGGGAAGGATTTCTAGACAAGGTAATATTTGATTCATGCTATTGAAACTAAATAGAGTTTTGTCACAAGACCAAAGAACAAAACATATTTAAGATAATAAAGAACATATATAAACAAAAGTAAGTGAGAAATGCAGTGGGAAATTTGAGGAACTACATGAAGTCCATTACAGATACAAGCAAAGTACTCATGTCCATGAAGGATGTCTTATTTTCTACCTGCAGCACTTAGTAGTGTTGCCAAAATATGTCCTTGGTAATAGGAAAATAAGTTAAAGCATACCTAGGAAAACTACAGTGTGCAGATGTATTGAAAAAATAGAGACTAAGAGGAAGTAAAGGCTGAAATTCTGCCTTGCTCTAGATTAATACTACAAAAGTAATGGAAATTCAGTAAGCACTCCCCCTCAAAGAAAAGAAAGAAAATCAATAAGCCCCATCTATTGATAGCATGAGAAGCAAACACAGACAGAGCTTCATCTGACCCTGAAAAAGCACAGGTTCCTAAACCATGGTCTCATTTCCCTTGAGCCCTACATGAGCAGTCCTCTTCATGTTTTCTTTGCCCACAAAGAAAGTCCTCTTCTTTGTGTTTATGTGTATTTTTAACACTAACTCCTGTTTTTAAGATAACCTCAATAAATCTGTTTCTTACTGCCATAAAACGTAAATAAGATAGGAGGTATGGTGCAGAGGATGAGTGAAAGTTTTCAAACCAGACAAACATAAAATTGTATGTAAACTCTTACAAATATTGATTTTTGGCTTTGGCCATGTAGTCTTTCAGAGCCTTAGTTTTATACTTTGTAAAATGGGGAGAGGGTCTTCCCTGGTGGGGCAATGGTTAAGAATCTGCCTGCCTATGCAGGGGACACAGATTCGATCCCTGGTCTAGGAAGATCCCACATGCCACAGAGCAACTAAACCTGTATGCCCCAACTACTGAGCCTGTGTGTGCTCTAGAGCCTGTGAGCCATAAATACTGAGCCCGTGTGCCACAACTACTGAAGATTGTGTGCCCTACAGTCCGTGCTCCACAACAAGAGAAGCCACCACAATGAGGAGCCCGTGCACCGCAACAAAGAGTAACCCCCGCTCACCACAACTAGGGAAAACCTGCATGCAAAAACAACAAAAAAGGGGATAATAATATGCATTTTCATAAATTTCTTATCATCAGTGATTATATTAGTCTTGATAGCAAGCATACAATAAGCTAGTAATAAATGTTATTCAGTATTGTTCAATTAACAGTAATTATTATTGAAGGAATAAATGAGCTGGGATAGAGAAGATATCTATATTCAAGCCCCAGAGAAAACTCACTAATCATCTTTTTTATTCAATATATTTGTCAATGTCTTAGTAGAGATTTAGATGGCATGCTTATCAAATTTGCCAATCACATAAACCTAGTCACACCAGTTAATACTGCAGAATAATTAAGTTTTCAGAAAGATCTTGAAGCAGCCTAGCAATGAAAAATTAAAGTCACGTGTTTGGAAATTTTTTCTTAAATAAAGGAAAGTTTTCAGTACAGATAAAAATTTTAAAACTCTTTAAATAAGGTATTTGCTAGAAAACTATCTTACAAAAATAACACAGTCATGCAAGAATATATGTACATAGATGCTTACTACAGTGCTATTTAAAACCATGAAAAACTAGAGAAAAGCTAAAAGTCCATTAACTAGGAAAGTCTTAAATTCATTATGATGCACCTATATTATGTAATGGTAGACAGCTGTTAAAAGGATGAGGGTGAGCTTTCTGTAGAAAGGAAGTATTGTGCAATATTGAAGAACAGAGTTCTCTGGAGCTAGATTACCTGGGATAGAATCTCAGCTAGTGATGATGTGCTAGTTACTTAAGCTCTCTGTGCTTCCGTTTTCTCATCTGTAAAGTGGGAATAACAGACCTACCTCATAAGGTTGTTGTGATATTTATATGTTAATATATATAAAACTTTTAGCACAGTACCTATAATATAGTAAATGATATATGCCCATTCTCATTTATTAATAGTGTTAGTATGGAAAATGTTCACAATATACAAAGTTAAAAAAAAATGCTGAAAGCTATCTATAAGTTGACTTTCTTTGTGTTTAAAAAATTAAGTAATTTCATTTATATGTGGAAATAAGTAAAAATATAGAATTAGATAAGACTGGAAATGGAGAGTTAAAAGTAAATAAAATATAGATACAGATATGAAATTACAATTAGAGGGAGAGAGATAGAAAGAGGAAGAGACGGAGGAGGAGGAGCAGGAGGAGGAGGGTGAGAGGTGGGTGGGAGAAGGGAAGAGTAGAAGAAAGAAGAGGGCAAGAGGGATTAATGACCAGAAGTTATTACAACTTCTATAATAGGAATTTTTTAAAAATTCTTTCTGCATATTACAGTCCTCTGGAATTCTTTCAAACTAGAGTAAAAATATGTGTAATGTAAGGATGACTTTATATTTTTTGGAAAAAAGATAAAGGTGAAAACATTTGGTGACCCTTAAGCAAACAGGAAAGTACAAGGAAACAAGAAGCATTACATGAGTGTTATAGTTTTCATAGGGAAACCAATACATACAAGCAGAATTATCTTATATTTTTTACAAAAAAGTATCTTTAAAATTTTTTCTGTCGTGAATGCAAGGTAGCTGGGAACATGAAATTACATTACTCATAAATATAAGTTATTTATTTTAAAGAAATATTTATGAAAAATCTAGTTTTATTTTTAGTTTCCCCTTTTTCTTTACTTCTTATTAGCACATATTCTAAAATTAAAATAAGCTTGCAAAACATATACATTTTCACAAAGAACCATTAATGTTCCCTAATTCATTTCATAATGAAGTGAAACATGGTTAATGTGTTCTGGTTCTTTCTACTAATATGTTCCTTTGTGTAGGTGATCCTCAGACTTAATATGAAAGGTGACTATGTCAAAATGCTGAAGAAAAACAGTTAAATGATCATTACAGGTCACTTAGAGTATAATTAGCATTAATGCCACTCACAGATTAGAGACCTTTGGCAGCTACCTATATCTGATCAAAATCTATTTTGTCAGTTTGACATTGGAGAAATAAAAAAAAATCTGCTGAAAGTTTAGCCACAGAGAGGAAACCCATTTTTACTTGGTGAATACATATCACTGGACTCAGTGGGGTTTGAGAAATGGCAGTGACACCCACCATAATCAGCTATTTGTGTACTCAGCCAGATGCCTCGTGTGCAACTGATGGCATGCATTTCAGCTTTTCAGTTAGGAGAACTATTTATTCTGCTGTGTAAATCAGACAAGTCAAATATGGTATGGCACAAGAGCAAATTGTGGTTCATATTCTATCTCCATAGGAATTATTGAAAAGGAAAAGTCATTTTCTTTTTGGTAAAAAGTAAATTTGATTGTAAAGTAACTGCAAAGTAATAGTATGCATGAAATGATTATGCTCCAACACAAATTAAGCAACAGGGGGCCAATGAAAGGCTGTGTATGCTATAGAGGAGGTTAAACACTAAACTCACAGATGAAAACATTAAATTTGTAAGCATATGTAAAAACAGTCATTATTCCTACTTGCAAGTATATCATCTTCTAAGTGGAATATACTGAATTAATAAAAATGTAAATTCCAACTTGGTTTTCCATAACAATATAAGAAATTAACAGCATAATCTGATAAAATATTACAAACTTAAGAATCTAAAGATGTTCTATGAAAAATAGCACATTCTATTTTAAAAAACACTAATTATAAGTTGCTGGTTAAGTCATTTAATATTCTGAGATTTTGAGGGTCTTTAACTGATTAATGTGAAATATTACCCATGCTCACAGTTGAAGTGCACTAGTACATAAAAAAGTGTACCAGAATAGAGAAATACTGTATACTGTATTTTCACTCCTTTTCAGACTATCAATGGGTAATATTTTTCATTTAACTTCCCAGTCTTTGCTATGGATGTTTCCCCATAAAAAGTCAACTTTGGAATTTCTAATAAATATGCATAATAAAATGAAGTCCTGCCTATTCTTCAATATAAATAATTCCACTATATCACTGCAGGTAAGGTAAAGCTTTCTCCTAATTTTCTATTTTTTTCTTGTAATGTAGGTAAAATGTCTGATACTTTATAAGGAATAGTTACGCACATAAAGCTAAAAATTCAATAACAGAACCCAGGACATTTTCTGATACATTTTTTCTGAATAGAAGACAGAATTTAAATTATAAAATCCTCATTACTAGAATTTCAGAGGGGGCAAATTCTTATATTGATTTTTGGACCTGGAAACTTAGATAATTTATTTATGCTTGTATATTTCATTTCATTTATAAGTTTCACACAGTCCATTGTAGTTTCAGATAGAGCATAGGGAAATGCAACTTTTCAGAATGCTACAATGAAATAAACTCACACTCATCCAGAGCTCTCAATTTATTTATTTTATTTTTTCATTTAAAAATTAGTTTATTTTTTATTTATTTATTTATTTTAGCAAACACTTAGAAGTCCTTCGTACAAGCCAAAGTGTAGGTTTGTGTCTGGGCAAACAAAACCCAGTCATGACTCTGTCTTACAGCAATTTGTAGTCTGGATCCACTGTCCTCCATCATAGGAAATGTACATTCAACCTACATATACTCATTTATTCATGCATTCACGCAACCATTCTTCACTTTTATATTTGGAAAATAAAAAATAATTATCCTTATTAACTTATGTGTTGCTCTCTATGTGTCAGGTTCTGTGCTAAGGATTTCACAAATAAATAATTTTAATTTTGCGACTCTATTGTCCTAACTATATATATAAAAAAGAGTCTCAGAAAATTTAAATCATTTACCCAGGAATACATAGTTAATGGATACAAGGAGAAGTTGTACATATTTCACTTAAGAAATTCTATAGACTGAAGAGTACAGTAGAATTTTCCAAGTCTAGTCACAAGAAACCTAGACCCTGGTTCCTAGACATATTCCATGGAGGGGAAAATGTGTTAATGCCCAAATAATTTCTGGAAATACACATAATCCCCTCTTCATACACAATTTATGTTAGTATTCATAAAGCTGTGGGAATATTGCACTGAAAAAGACTGCTTGAATTCTTTTCAAATCCAATATAAAACCTTGTTTTATGTCAAGTACACATTAATATTCCCTGACACTTGTAATACACAGAAAACACTTAGATAAACATTAATCTACAGGAATAGTTAAGATTGTGAACTCTCATTATGAAGAATGAGAACAGAACAAAGAAAACCAGCTATATTCACTTATTCACATAAGTCTAAAAATAAGAAACCTATAAATTCATTGGACAATGAATATTTTCCTGAGCCTTCCAGTTTAAAATGTCTTGATAAATTTTGGGAGAGTTAAAAACAAGCAAACCAACCAGCCAACAAACAAAACTTTATCACTATTTGCTGTGGTCTGTTTAACTGTGCTCAGTTATATAACCTTACACCCTCCTTCGATACCAAGGATGTTGTCTTGTAGTGGTGAGCTTTTAATTACTAGAGTTAATAAGGGAAAGTGTGCAGTTGGCAAATTAGCAATCTATCACAACTACCCAAAAACTTTAAGTAACTCGTACCTCAAATAGAGATCAAAAGATCTGTCATCTTTGTATAAAAGAAACTGAACCTTTTTGTGTTACTTTACTTTCATTATCATACCCAAGATTATTGATCTGATGGTGCTCAGAAACTTCTATATGTCCATCTGTTACTTTAACATTTTATCAGGTGGTAAGTAAGGATCAAACACACAATGACACTGAAGAGTCTTGTGAAATAATGACAAAGAAAGTGAACTCATTACCCCCATTTCAAAAGGTAAGATTTAATCATTTATCAGGTCTAAAATGATGGTGCCCACTAAAAAAAAAAAAAAATCTATCCTAACTAACTCACTATCTTTATGCTCAATCACTCCCCGAGTTTAGTAGGATTAGTATCATTCTTTATTCCTTCAAGAGCAAGTTAACCAAGTTTATTTCTCATTACTCTTTTCTGAAGAGGCCTAATAGCAGCACATTTCTTCCTAAATTTTTGTAGATTGTTGTGTTTCTATTTCTCCATCACACTCTCTCTTTCTCATAGGATAAAATGTATGGTTTTCCAATTTCCTGCTCTTGTGCAATCATTTGCCTCTAGTCTACACTGAAATGAAATGGAAACAATGCCTGAAAAAATTATTCTTCATTGTCTCAAACATCCTTGCTTTAAAATTTAAGAGAGGAGGAGGCATGGAAACTGAATGTGCAGCAAGGACAAAGGCTGATTCATAGGGTTCCCCTGTTCCTTGAGCACCCCTGGCCCTGCAATGACTGTGCCCTGCCTGATTTCAGATAACCAGACTCCACCTTTACCTTTCACCTACATTGATTTCCCCAAAAGATGGGCATGTCTAAAATATCTTGAGGAGGACCTTCAAGACGGCAGAGGTGTAAGACGTGGACATCAACTTCCTCCCCACAAAAACATCAAAACTACATCTACCTGTGGAACAACTCCTACAGAACCCCCACTGAACGCTGGCAGAAGACCTCAGACTTCCCAAAAGCTGTATGGCTGAAAGGGTCTTGGTTCTCCAGCTGGTGTCAGGCCTGAGCCTCTGAGGTGGGAGAGCTGAGTTCAGGACATTGGACCACCAGAGAGGTCCTGGCCCCACGTAATATCAATCAGGAAGAGCTCTCCCAGAGATCTCTATCTCAAGGCTAAGACCCAGCTCCACTCATCGACCAGCAAGTTCCAGTGCTGTACACCCCATGCCAGATAACTAGCAAGACAGGAACACAACCCCACCCATTAACAGAGAGGCTGACTAAAACCATACTCAGTTCACAGACACCCCAAAACACACCACCAGAAGTGGCCCTGCCCACGAGGAAGACAAGATCCAGTCTCATCTACCAGAACACAGGCACCAATCCTCTCCACCAGGAAGCCTACACAACCCACTGAACCAACCTTAACAACTGGGGGCAGACAACAAAAACAATGAGAACTACAAACCTGTAGCCTGCAAAAAAGAGACCCCACACAGTAAGTTAAGCAAAATGAGAAGAAACAGAAGTATGCAGCAGATGAAGGAGCAAAGTAAAAACCCACCAAACCAAACAAATGAAGAGGAAATAGATAGTCTACCTGAAAAAGGATTCAGAGTAATGATAGTAAAGATGATACAAAATCTTGGAAATAGAATGGAGAAAATATAAGAAACGATTAACAAGGGCCTAGAACAACTAAAGAGCAAACAAACAATAATGAACAACACAATAAATGAAATTAAAAATTCTCTACAAGGAATCAAAAGCAGAATAACTGAGGCAAAAGACTGGAAAAGTGACATGGAAGATAAAATAGTGGAAATAACTACCGCAGAGCAGAATAAACAAAAAAGGATGAAAAGACTTGAGGACAGTCTCAGAGACCTGTGGGACAACATTAAACACACGAACATTTGAATTATAGGGGACCCAGGAGAACAAGAGAAAAAGAAAGGGACTGAGAAAATATTTGAAGAGATTATAGTTGAAAACGTCCCTAACATGGGAAAGAAAATAGTTAATGAAGTCCAGGAAGTGCAGAGAGTCCCATACAGGATAAATCCATGGAGAAACACGCCAAGACGCATATTAATCAAACAATCAAAAATTAAATAAAGAAAAAATATTAAAAGCAGCAAGGGAGAGGGAAGACAGCAGAAGCAAGAAGAACTACAATCCTGCAGCCTGTGGAACAAAAACCACATTCACAGAAAGACAGACAAGATGAAAAGGCAGAGGGCTATGTACCAGATGAATGAACAAGATAAAACCCCAGAAAAACAACTAAATGAAGTGGACATAGGCAACTTTCCAGAAAAAATATTCAGAATAACAATAGTGAAGAGGAGCTAGGAGAAGATGGCAGAAGAGTAAGATGCAGAGATCACCTTCCTCCCCACAGATACATCAGAAATACATCTACACGTGGAACTGCTCCTATAGAACACCAACTGAATACTGGCAGAAGATGTCAGACCTCCCAAAAGGCAAGAAACTCCCCACGTACCTGGGTAGGGCAAAAGAAAAAAGAAACAACAGAGACATAAGAATAGGGACGGGACCTGCACCAGTGGGAGGAAGCTGTGAAGGAGGAAAGGTTTCCACACACTAGGAAGCCCCTTCACAGGCGGAGACTGCTGGTGGTGGATGGGGGAAAGCTTCGGAGCCACGGAGGAGAGTGCAGCCACAGGGGTGCAGACGGCAAAGCGGAGAGATTCCCACACAGAGGCTCGGCACCGAGCAGCACTCACCAGCCCGAGAGGCTTGTCTGCTCACCCGCTGGGGCGGGTGGGGGCTGGAAGCTGAGGCTCGGGCTTCAGTCGGATCCCATGGAGAGGACTGGGGTTGGTGGCGTGAACACAGCCTGAAGGGGTTAGCGCACCACAGCTAGCTGGGAGGGAGTCCAGGAAATGGTCTGCAGCTGCCAAAGAGGCAAGAGACTTTTTCTTGCCTCTTTGTTTCATGGTGCGCAAGGAGAGGGGATTCAGATCACCACCTAAACGAGCTCCAGAGATGGGTGTGAGCCACAGCTATCAGCGCGGACCCCAGAGACAGGCATAAAATGCTAAGGCTGCTGCTGCTGCCACCAAGAAGCCTCTGTGCGAGCACAAGTCACTATCCACACCGCCCCTCCCGGGAGACTGTGCAGCCCACCACTGCCAGGGTCCCCGTGATCCAGGGACAACTTCCCTAGGAGAACGCATGGTGCGCCTCAGGCTGGTGCAACGTCACGCTGGCCTCTGACACAGGCTCGCCCTGCATCCATACCCCTCCCTCCTCCCGGCCTGAGTGAGCCAGAGCCCCTGAAGCATCTGCTCCTTTAACCCCGTCCTGTCTGAGTGAAGAACAGACGCCCCCTGGCGACCTACATGCAGAGGCGGGTCCAAATCCAAAGCTGAAACCCGGAAGCTGTGCGAGCAAACAAGAGAAAGGGAAGTTTCTCCCAGCAGCCTCAGAAGCAGAGGATTAAAACTCCACAAACAACTTGATGTACACTGCATCTGTGGAATACCTGAATAGACAATGAATCATCCCAAATTGAGGAGGTGGACTTTGGTAGCAAGATATATTATCTTTTCCCCTTTTCCTCTTTTTCTGAGTGTGTATGTTTATGCCTCTGTGTGAGATTTTGTTTGTATAGCTTTGCTTTCACCTATTGTCCTACTGTTATGTCCGTCCATTTTTCTTTTCTTTTTAACTTAAAAATTTTTTTTTCTTAATAATTATTTTTTATTTTTTTATTTTAATAACTTTATTTTATTTTATCTTACTTTATTTTATTTTATCCTCTTTCTTTTCATTCTTTCTATTTTTTCTCTCTTTTATTCTGAGCTGTGTGGACGAAAGGCTCTTGGTGCTCCAGCCAGGCATCAAGGTTGTGCCTCTGAGGTGGGAAAGCCAATTTCAGGACACTGGTCCACAAGAGATCTCCCAGCCCCACGTAATACCAAATGGCGAAAATCTCTCAGAGATCTCCATCTCAACATCAAGACCCAGCTTCACTCAACGAACAGCAAGCTATAGTGCCGGACACCCTATGCCAAACAACGAGAAAGACAGGAACACAGCCCCATCCATTAGCAGAGAGGCTGCTTAAAATCATAATAAGGCCACAGACACCTCAAAACACACTACCAGAAGTGCACTTGCCCACCAGAAAGACAAGATCCAGCCTCATGCACCAGAACACAGGCACTAGTCCCCTCCACCAGGAAGCCTACACAACCCACTGAACCAACCTTAGCCACTGGGAGCAGATACCAAAAAAAACGGGAACTATGAACCAGCAGCCTGCAAAAAGGAGACCCCAAACACAGTAAGATAAGCAAAATGAGAAGACAGAAAAACACACAGCAGATGAAGGAGAAAGGTAAAAATATACCAGACCTAACAAATGAAGAGGAAATAGGCAGTATACCTGAAAAAGAATTCAGAATAATGATCGTAAAGATGATCCAAACTCTTGGAAATAGAATAGACAAAATGAAAGAAACATTTAACAAGGACATAGAAGAACTAAAGAGGAACCAAGCAACGATGAAAAACACAATAAATGAAATTAAAAATACTCTAGACGGGATCAATAGCAGAATAACTGAGGCAGAAGAATGGATAAGTGACCTGGAAGATAAAATAGTGGAAATAATTACTGCAGAGCAGAATAAAGATAAAAGAATCAAAAGAACTGAGGACAGTCTCAGAGACCTCTGGGACAACACTAAAGGCACCAACCTTCGAATTATAGGGGTACCAGAAGAGGAAGAGAAAAAGAAAGGGACTGAGAAAATATTTGAAGAGATTATAGTTGAATACTTCCCTAATATGGGAAAGGAAATACTTAATCAAGCCCTGGAGCACAGAGAGTCCCATACAGGATAAATCCAAGGAGAAACACCCCAAGACACATATTAATCAAACTATCAAAAATTAAATATAAAGAAAACATATTAAAAGCAGCAAGGGAAATACAACAAATAACACACAAGGGAATCCCCATAAGGTTAACAGCTAATCTTTCAGCAGAAATTCTGCAAGCCAGAAGGGAGTGGCAGGATATACTTAAAGTGATGAAGGAGAAAAACCTACAACCAAGATTACTCTACCCAGCAAGGATATCAATCAGATTTGATGGAGAAATTAAAACCTTTACAGACAAGCAAAAGCTGAGAGAGTTCAGCACCACCAAACCAGCTTTACAACAAACGCTAAAGGAACTTCTCTAGGCAAAAAACACAAGAGAAGGAAAACACCTACAATAACAAACCCAAAACATTTAAGAAAATGGGAATAGGCACATACATATCGATAATTAGCTTCAATGTAAATAGATTAAATGCTCCCACCAAAAGACACAGACTGGCTGAATAGACACAAAAACAAGACCCATATATATGCTGTCTACAAGAGACCCACTTCAGACCTAGAGACACATACGGACTGAAAGTGAGGGGATGGAAAAAGATATTCAATGCAAATGGAAATCAAAAGAAAGCTGGAGTAGCAATTCTCATATCAGATAAAAGAGACTTTAAAATAAAGACTATAACAAGAGACAAAGAAGGAAACTATATAATGATCAAGGGATCGATCCAAGAGGAAGGTATAACAATTGTAAATATTTATGCACCCAACATAGGAGCACCTCAATACATAAGGCAAATACTAACAGCCATAAAAGGGGAAATCGACAGCAACACAATCATAGTAGGGGACTTTAACACCCCACTTTCACCAATGGACAGATCATCCAAAATGAAAATAAATAAGGAAACACAAGCTTTAAATGATACATTAAACAAGATGGACTTAATTGATATTTATAGGACATTCCACCCAGAAAAAACAGAATACACATTTTTCTCAAGTGCTCATGGAACATTCTCCAGGATAGACCATATCTTGGGTCACAAATCAAGACTTGGTAAATTTAAGAAAATTGAAATCGTATCAAGTATCTTTTCCAACCACAATGCTATGAGACAAGATATCAGTTACACGAAATGTTCTCTAAAAAATACAAACACATGGAGGCTACACAATACACTACTTAATAACGAAGTGATCACTGAAGAAATCAAAGGGGAAATCAAAAAATACCTAGAAACAAATGACAATGCAGACACGACGACCCAAAAACTATGGGATGCAGCAAAAGCAGTTCTAAGAGGGAACTTTATAGCAATACAAGCCTACATCAAGAAACAGGAAACATCTCGAATAAACAACCTAACCTTGCACCTCAAGCAATTAGAGAAAGAAGAACAAAAAAACTCCAAAGCTAGCAGAAGGAAAGAAATCATAAAGATCAGATCAGAAATAAATGAAAAAGAAATGAAGGAACCAATAGCAAAAATCAATGAAACTAAAAGCTGGTTCTTTGAGAAGATAAACAAAATTGATAAACCATTAGCCAGACTCATCAAGAGAAAAAGGGAGAAGACTCAAATCAATAGAATTAGAAATGAAAAAGGAGAAGTAACCACTGACACTGCAGAAATACAAACGATCATGAGAGATTACTACAAGCAAATCTATGCCAATAAAATGGACAACCTGGAAGAAATGGACAGATTCTTAGAAATGCACAACTTGCTGAGACTGAACCAGGAAGAAATAGAAAATATGAACAGACCAAACACAAACTCTGAAACTGAAACTGTGATTAAAAATCTTTCAACAAACAAAAGCCCAGGACCAGATGGCTTCACAGGTGAATTCTATCAAACATTTAGAGAAGAGCTAACACCTATCCTTCTCAAACTCTTCCAAAATATTGCAGAGGGAGGAACACTCCCAAACTCATTCTACGAGGCCACCATCACCCTGATACCAAAACCAGACAAAGATGTCACAAAGAAAGAAAACTACAGGTCAATAACACTGATGAACAGAGTTGCAAAAATCCTAAACAAAATACTAGCAAACAGAATCCAACAGCACATTAAAAGGATCATACACCATGATCAACTGGGGTTTATTCCAGGAATGCAATTTTTCTTCAATATACGCAAATCAATCAACGTGATACATCATATTAACAAATTGAAGGAGAAAAACCATATGACCATCTCAATAGATGCAGAGAAAGCTTTCGACAAAATTCAACACCCATTTATGATAAAAGCCCTGCAGAAAGTAGGCATAGAGGGAACTTTCCTCAACATAATAAAGGCCATAAATGACAAACCCACAGCCAACATTGTCCTCAATGGTGAAAAACTGAAACCATTTCCACTAAGATCAGGAACAAGACAAAGTTGCCCACTCTCACCACTATTATTCAACATAGTTTTGGAAGTGTTAGCCACAGAAACCAGAGAAGAAAAAGAAATAAAGTAATCCAAATCGGAAAAGAAGAAGTAAAGCTGTCACTGTTTGCAGATGACATGATACTATACATAGAGAATCCTAAACATGCTACCAGAAAACTACTAGAGCTAATCAATGAATTTGGTAAAGTAGCAGGATACAAAACTAATGCACAGAAATCTCTTGCATTCCTATATACTAATGATGAAAAATCTGAAAGTGACATTAAGAAAACACTCCCGTTTACCATTGCAACAAAAAGAATAAAATATCTATGAATAAACCTACTTAAGGAGACAAAAGACCTGTATGCAGAAAATTATAAGACACTGATGAAAGAAATTAAAGATGATACAAATAGATGGAGAGATATACCATGTTCCTGGATTGGAAGAATCAACATTGTGAAAATGACTCTACTACCCAAAGCAATCTACAGATTCAATGCAATCCCTATCAAACTACCACTGGCATTTTTCACAGAACTAGAACAAAAAATTTCACAATTTGTATGGAAACACAAAAGACCCCGAATAGCCAAAGCAATCTTGAGAACGAAAAATGGAGCTGGAGGTATCAGGCTCCCTGACTTCAGACTATTTTACAAAGCTACAGTAATCAAGACAGTTTGTACTGGCACAAAAACAGAAATATAGATCAATGGAACAGGATAGAAAGCTCAAAGTTAAACCCACGCACATATGGTCACCTTATCTTTGATAAAGGAGGCAAGCATATGCAGTGGAAAAAAGACAGCCTCTTCAATAATTGGTGATGGGAAAATTGGACAGGTACATGTAAAAGTATGAAATTAGGACACTCCCTGACACCATACACAAAAATAAACTCAAAATGGATTAAAGACCTAAGTGTAAGGCCAGACACTATCAAACTCTTAGAGGAAAACATAGGCAGAATACTCTATGACATAAATCACAGCAAGATCCTTTTTGACCCAGCTCCTAGAGAAATGGAAATAAAAACACAAATAAACAAATGGGACCTAATGAAACTTCAAAGCTTTTGCACAGCAAAGGAAACCATAAAGAAGACCAAAAGACAACCCTCAGAATGGGAGAAAATATTTGCAAGTGAAGCAACTGACAAAGGATTAATCTCCAAGATTTACAAGCAGCTCATGGAGCTCAATAACAAAAAAATGAACAACCCAATCCAAAAATGGGCAGAAGACCTAAATAGACATTTCTCCAAAGAAGATATACAGATTGCCAACAGACACATGAAAGAATGCTCAACATCATTAATCATTAGAGAAATGCAAATCAAAACTGCAATGAGATATCATCTCACACCGGTCAGAATGGCCATCATCAAAAAATCTAGAAACAATAAATGCTGGAGAGGGTGTGGAGAAAAGGGAGCACTCTTGCACTGTTGGTGGGAATGTAAATTGATACAGCCACTATGGAGAACATTATGGAGGTTGCTTAAAAAACTAAAAATAGAACTACCATATGACCTAGCACTCCCACTACTGGGAATATACCCTGAGAAAACCATAATTCCAAAAGAGTCATGTACCAAAATGTTCATTGTAGCTCTATTTACAATAGTCAGGACATGGACGCAACCTAAGTGTCCATCATTGGATGAATGGATAAAGAAGATGTGGCACATATATACAATGGAATATTACTCAGCCATAAAAAGAAACGAAACTGAGTTATTTGTAGTGAGGTGGATAGACCTAGAGTCTGTCATACAGCGTGAAATAAGTCAGAAAGAGAAAAACAAATACCATATGCTAACACATATATATGGAATCTAAAAAACAAACAAAAAAATGATCATGAAGAACCTAGGGGCAAGATGGGAATAAAGACACAGACCTACTAGAGAGTGAACTTGAGGATATGGGGAGGGGGAAGTGTAAGCTGGGACGAAGTGAGAGAGTAGCATGGACATATATACACTACCAAATGTAAAATAGATAGCTCGTGGGAAGCAGCCGCATAGCACAGGGAGATCAGCTCGGTGCTTTGTGACTACCTAGTGGGGTGGGATAGGGAGGGTGGGAGGGAGGGAGACACAAGAGGGAAGAGATATGGGGATATATGGATATGTATAACTGATTCACTTTGTTATAAAGCAGAAACTAACACCCCATTGTAAAGCAATTATACTCCAATAATGATGTTAAAAAAAATAAAAAAAATAAAAATTAAAAATAAATTCTGGAGAAGGTGTGGAGAAAAGGGAACACTCTTGCACTGTTGGGAATGTAAATTGATACAGCTGCTACGGAGAACAGTATGGAGGTTCCTTTAAAAACTAAAAATAAAGCTACCGTATGACCCAGTAATCCCACTACTGGGCATATACCCTGAGAAAACCATCATTCAAAAAGAGTCATGTACCAAAATTTTCATTGCAACTCTATTTACAATAGCCAGGACATGGAAGCAACCTAAATGTCCATCATCGGATGAATGGATAAAGAAGATGTGGCACATATATAAAATGGAATATTACTCAGCCATAAAAAGAAATGAAATGGAGTTATTTGTAGTGAGGTGGATGGAGTTAGTGTCTGTCATACAGAGTGAAGTAAGTCTGAAAGAGAAAAACAAATACAGTATGCTAACACATATATATGGAATCTAAGGGGAAAAAAAAAAGGTCATGAAGAACTTAGTGGCAAGACGGGAATAAAGACACAGACCTACTAGAGAATGGACTTGAGGATATGGGGTGGGGGATGGGTAAGCTGTGACAAAGTGGGAGAGTGGCATGGACATATATACACTACCAAATGTAAAATAGATAGCTAGTGGAAAGCAACTGCATAGCACAGGGAGATCAGTTCTGTGCTTTGTGACCACCTAGAGGGGTGGGATAGGGAGGGTGGGAGGGAGTGAGATGCAAGAGGGAAGAGATATGGGAACATATGTATATGTATAACTGATTCACTTTGTTATAAAGGAGAAACTAACACACCACTGTAAAGCAATTATACTCCAATAAAGATGTTAAAAAAAAAAAAAAACAAAACAATAGTGAAGATGATCCAGGACCTCGGAAAAAAATGGAGGTAAAGATGGAGAATAGCAATAAATGTTTAACAAAGACCTAGAAGAATTAAAGAACAAACAAACAGAGATGAACAATACAATAACTGAAATGAAAACAACACTAGTAGGAATCAATGGCCTAATAACTGATGCAGAAGAACGGATAAGTGATCTGTAAGACAGAATGGTGGAATTCACTGCTACTGAACAGAATAAAGAAAAAAGAATGAAAAGAAATGAAGACAACCTAAGAGACCTGTGGGAAAACATTAAACACAACAACATTCCAATTATAGGTGTACCAAAAGGAGAAGAGAAAGAGGAAGGACCAGAGAAAATATTTGAAGAGATTATAGTTGAAAATTTCTCTAACATGGGAATGGAAATAGCCACTCAAGTCCAGGGAGCTCAGAGAGTCTCATACAGGATAAACCCAAGGAGAAACACGTTGAGACACATAATAATCAAATTGGCAAAAATTAAAGACAAAGAAATATTATTGAAAAGAGCAAGGGAAAAACGACAAATAACATAAGAGGAAACTCCCATAAGGCTAACAGCTGACTTCTCAGCGGAAACTCTACAAGCCAGAAGGGAGTGGCATGATATACTTAAAGTGATGAAAGAGAAGAACCTACAACCAAGATTACTCTACCCAGCAAGGATCTCATTCAAATTCAATGGAGAAATCCAAATCTTTACAGACAAGCAGAAGTTAAGAGAATTCAGCACCACCAAACCAGCTCTACAACAAATGCTAAAGGAACTTCTCTAAGTAGAAAACACAAGAGTAGAAAAGAACTTACAAAAACAAACCCAAAACAATTAAGAAAATGGTCATAGGAGCATACATATAGATAATTATCTTAAATGTGATTGGATTAAATGCTCCAACAAAAAGACACAGGTTTACTGAATGGATACAAAAACAAGACCCATATATACGCTGTGTACAAGAGACCCACTTCAGACCTAGGGACACATACAGGCTGAAAGTGAGGGGATGGAAAAAGATATTCCATGCAAATGGAAATCAAAAGAAAGCTGGAGTAGCAATACTCATATCAGATAAAATAGACATTAAAATAAAGAATGTTACAAGAGACAAGGAAGGACACTATATAATGATCAAGGGATCAATCCAAGAATACAATATAACAATTATAAATATATATACACCCAACATAGGAGCACATCAATATATAAGGCAACTGCTAACAGCTATAAAAGAAGAAATCACAGTAACACAGTAATAGTGGGGGACTTTAACACGCCACTTTAACCAATGGACAGATCCTTCAAAATGAAAATAAATAAGGAAACAGAAGCTTTAAATAACCCAATAGATGGGATAGATTTAATTGATATTTATAGGACATTCCATCCAAAAGCAGCAGATTACACTTTCTTCTCAAGTGTGCACAGAACATTCTCCAGGATAGATCACATCTTGGGTCACAAATCAAGCCTCAGTAAATTTAAGAAAATTGAAATCATAAAAAGCCTCTTTTCTGACCACAACGCTATGAGATTAGAAATGAATTACAGGGAAAAAAAGGTAAAAAAGACAAACACATGGAGGCTAAAAAATATGTTACCCAATCACCAAGAGATCACTGAAGAAATCAAAGAGAAAATAAAAAAATACCTAGAGACAGATGACAATGGAAATATGATGATCCAAAACCTATGCCATGCAGCAGAAGCAGTTCTAAGAGGGAAGTTTATAGCTTTACTAGCCTACCTCAAGAAACAAGAAAAAATCTCAAATAAACAATCTAACCTTACACCTAAAGGAACTAGAGAAAGAAGAACAAACAAAACCCAAAGTTAGCAGAAGGAAAGAAATCATAAAGATCAGAGCAGAAATAAATGAAATAGAAACAAAGAAAACAATAGCAAGGATCAATAAAACTAAAAGCTAGTTCTTTGAGAAGATAAAGAAAATTGATAAACCATTAATCAGACTCATCTAGAAAAAGAGAGAGAGGACACAACTCAATAAAATGAAAAATGAAAAAGGAGAACTTACAACAGAAACCACAGAAATACAAAGCATCCTAAGAGACTACCACAAGCAACTCTAGGCCAATAAAATGGACAAACTGAAAGAAATGGACAAATTCTTAGAAAGGTATAACCTTCCAAGACTGAACCAGGAAGAAACAGAAAATATGAACAGACCAATCACAAGTAATGAAATTGAAACTGTGATTAAAAATCTTCCAACAAACAAAAGCCCAGGACCAGATGGCTTCACATTTGAATTCTATCAAACATTTGGAGAAGAGCTAACACCCATCCTTCTCAAACTCTTCCAAAAAATTGCGGAGGGAGGAACACTCCCAAACTCATTCTGTGAGGCCACTGTGACCCTGATACCAAAACCAGACAAAGATAGAACAAAAAAAGAAAATTACAGACCAATAACACTGATGAATATAGATGCAAAAATCCTCAACAAAATACTAGCAAACAGAATCCAACAACACATTAAAAGGATGATACACCATTATCAAGTGGGATTTAACACAGGGATGCAAGGATTCTTCAATATATGCAAATCAATCAATGTGATACACCATTTCAACAAACTGAAGGAGAAAAACCATATGATCATCTCAATAGATGCAGAATAAGCTTTTGACAAAATTCAACACAAATTTGTGATCAAAACTCTCCAGAAAGTGGACATAGAGGGAACCTACCTCAACATAATAAAGGCCATATATGACAAACTCACAGCAAACATCATTCTCAATGGTGAAAAACTGAAACCATTTCCTCTACGATCAGGAACAATACAAAGATATCCACTCTCACCACTATTATTCAACATTATTTTGGAAGTCCTAGCAATGGCAATCATAGAATAAAAAAAATAAAAATAATACAAATTGGAAAAGAAGAAGTAAAACTGTCACTCTTTGCAGATGGCATGATACTAAACATGGAGAATCCTAAAGATGCCACCAGAAAACTACTAGAGCTAATCAATGAATATGGTAAAGTTGCAGAATACAAAATTAATGCACAGAAATCTCTTGCATTCCTATATACTAATGATGAAATATCTGCAAGAGAAATTAAGGAAACACTCTCATTTACCATTGCAACAAAAGAATAAAATACCTAGGAATAAACCTACCTAGGGAGAGCAAAGAACTCTATGTAGAAAACTATAAGACACTGAAGAAAGAAATTAAAGATGATACCATCAGAAAGAGAGATATACCATGTTTTTGGATTGGAAGAATCAACATTGTGAAAATGACTCTACTACCTAAAGCAATCTACAGATTCAATGCAATCCCCATCAAATTTCCAATGGCACTTTTTACCGAACTGGAACAAAAACTCTTAAAATTTATATGGAGACACAAAAGACCCCAAATAGCCAAAGCAGTCTTGAGGGAAAAAAGCGGAGCTGGAGGAATCAGACTCCCTGACTTCAGACTATACTACGAAGCTACAGCAATCAAGACAATATGATATTGGCACAAAAACAGAAATATAGATCAATGGAACAAAATAGAAAGCCCAGAGATAAACCCATGCACCTATGGTCAGCTAAACTATGACAAAGGAGGCAAGGATGTACAATGGAGAAAAGACAGTCTCTTCAATAAGTGGTGCTGGGAAAACTGGACAGCTACATGTAAAAGAATGAAATTAGAACACTCTCTAACACCATACACAAAAACATACTCAAAATGGATTAGAGACCTCAATGTAAGACTGGACACTCTAAAACTCTTAGAGGAAAACATAGGAAGAACACTCTTTGACATAAATCACAGCAAGATATTTTTTGATCCACCTCCTAGAGTAATGGAAATAAAAACAAAAATAAACAAATGGGACCTAATGAAAATTCAAAGCTTTTGCACAGCAAAGGACCATAAACAAGACAGAAAGAAAATCCTCACAATGGGAGAAAATATTTGCAAATGAATCAACGGACAAAGGATTAATCTCCAAAATGTATAAATAGCTCATGCAGCTCAATATGCAAAAAGCAAAGAACCCAATCCAAAAATGGGCAGAAGACCTAAATAGACATTTCTCTAAAAGAAGATATACTGATGGCCAAGAAGCACATGAAAAGCTGCTCAACATCACTAATTATTAGAGAAATTCAAATCAAAACTACAATGAGGTACCACCTCACCCCAGTTAGAATAGGCATCATCAAACAATGTACAAACAACAAATACTGAAGGGGGTGTGGAGAGAAGGGAATCCTCTTGCACTGTTGGTGGGAATGTAAGATGATACAGCCACTATGGAGAATAGTATGGAAGTTCATTAAAAAACTAAAAATGGAATTACCGTATGATCCAGCAATCCCACTACTGTGCATATACCCAGAGAAAACCATAATTCAAAAAGACACATGCAACCCAGTGTTCATTGCAACACTGTTTACAATAGCCAGGTCAGGGAAGCAGCATAAATGCCCATCGACAGATGAATGGATAAAGAAGGGAGTGGTACATATATACAATGGAATATTACTCGGCCATAAAAGGACCGAATTTGGGTCATTTGTTGAGACCTGGATTGATCTAGAGACTGTCATACATCATGAAGTAAGTCAGAAAGAGAAAAGCAAATATCGTATATTAACACATAAATATGGAATCTTGAAAAGTGGTACAGATGAACCAGTTTGCAGGGCAGAAATTGAGAAAGAGATATAGAGAACAAACATATGGACATCAAGGGGGGAAAGCGGCAGGGGATGGGGGTGGTGGTGTGATGAATTGGGCGATTGGGATTGACATGTATACACCAAGCGTATAAAACTGATGACTAATAAGAACCTGCTGTATAAAAAAATAAATAAAATAAAATTCAAAAACAAAACTTTTCCTCTTTATCATGTATGCCAATGGTAATTAATGAAATATAACAAATATAACATATATTTATTATATAAAATAAAAAAAAAAAGCAGCAAGGGAAAAGCAACAAATAACATACAAGTGAATCCCCATAAGGTTAACAACTGATCTTTCAGGAGAAACTCTGCAAGTCAGAAGGGGGTGGCAGTACAAATTACAGTGATGAAAGGGAAAAACCTACAACCAAGATGACTCTACCCAGGAAGAATCTCATTCAGAATTGATGGAGAAATTAAAACCTTTACAGACAAACAAAAGCTAAGAGAATTCAGCACCACCAAACCAGCTTTACAACAAATGCTAAAGGAACTTCTCTAGGCAAGAAACACAAGAGAAGGAAAACACCTACAATAACAAACCCAAAACATTTAAGAAAATGGGAATAGGAACATATATATTGATAATTACCTTAAATGTAAATGGATTAAATGCTCCCACCAAAAGACACAGACTGGCTGAATGGATACAAAAACAAGACCAGTATATATGCTGTCTACAAGAGACCCACTTCAGACCTAGGGACACATACAGACAGAAAGTGAAGGGATGGAAAAGGATATTCCATGCAAAGGGAAATCAATAGAAAGCTGGAGTAGCAATTCTCATATCACACAAAACAAACTTTAAAATAAAGACTATTACAAGAGACAAAGAAGGACACTATATAATGATCAAGGGAACAATCCAAGAAAAAGATATAACAAGTGTAAATATTTATGCACCCAAAATAGGAGCACTTCAATACATAAGGCAAATGCTAACAACCATAAAAGGGGAAATCAACAGTAACACAATCATAGTAGGGGACTTTAACACCCCACTTTCACCAATGGACAGATCACCCAAAATGAAAATAAATAAGGAAACACAAGCTTTAAATGACACATTAAACAAATGGACTTGATATCTATAGGACATTCCATACCAAAACAACAAAATACACTTTCTTCTCAAGGGCTCATAGAACATTCTACAGGATAGATCATACCTTGTGTTAAAAACCAAGTCTCAGTAAATTTAAGAAAATTGAAATCATATCAAGTGTCTTTTCCAGCAACAATGCTATGAGACTAGATATCAATTAGAGGAAAAAAACTGTAAAAAAATACAAACACAGGGAGGCTAAACAACACACTACTAAATAATCAAGAGATCACTGAAAAAATCAAAGAGGAAATCAAAAAATACCTAGAAACAAATGACAATGAAAACATGATGAACGAAAACCTATGGGATGCAGCAAAAGAAGTTATAAGAGGGAAGTTTATAACAAAACAATCCTACCTTAGGAAACAAGAAAAATCTCAAAAAAAACAACCTAGTCTTACCCCTAAAGCCATTAGAGAGAGAAGAACAAAAAAAACCCCAAAATTAGAAGAAGGAAGGAAACCATAAAAATCAGGTCAGAAATAAATGATAAAGAAATTAAGGAAATGATAGCAAAGGTGAATAAAACTAAAAGCTGGTTTTTTGAGAAGATAAACAAAATTGATAAACCATTAGCCAGACTCATCAAGAAAAAAAGGGAAATGACTCAAATCAACAGAATTAGAAATGAAAAAGGAGAAATAACCACTGACACTGCAGAAATACAAGGATCATGAGAGATTACTTCAAGCAACTATATGCCAATAAAATGGACAACCTGGAAGAAATGGACAGATTCTTAGAAATGCACAACCTTCTGAGACTGAACCAGGAAGAAATAGAAAATATCAATAGACCAATCCCAAGCACGGAAATTGAAACTGTGATTAAAAATCTTCCAACAAACAAAAGCCCAGGACCAGATGGTTTCACAGGCAAATCCTTTCACACATTAGAGAAAAGCTAACACCTATCCTTCTCAAACTCTTCCAAAATATAGTAGAGGGAGACACACTCTCAAATTCATTCTACAAGGACACCATCGCCCTGATACCAAAACCAAATAAAGATGTCAAAAAAAAAAAAAAAAAAAGAAAACTGCAGGCCAATATCACTGATGAACATAGATGCAAAAATCCTCAACAAAATACTAGCAAACAGAATCCAACAGCACATTTAAAGGATCATACACCATGATCATCTGGGATTTATCCCAGGAATGCAAGGACTCTTCAATATATGCAAATCAATCAATGTGATACACCATATTAATTTATTGAAGGAGAAACATCCTATGATCATCTCAATAGATGCAGAAAAAGCTTTTGACAAAATTCAACACTGATTTATGATAAAAATCCTCCAGAAAGTAAGCATAGAGGGAAGTTACCTCAACATAATAAAGGCCATATATGACAAACCCATAGCCAACATCATTCTCATGGTGAAAAACTGAAACCATTTCCTCTAAGATCAGGAACAAGGCAAGGTTGTCCACTCTCACTACTATTATTCAATATAGTCTTGGAAGTTTTAGCCACAGCAATCAGAGAAGAAGAAGAAGTAAAAGGAATCCAAATTGGAAAAGAAGAAGTAAAGCTGTCACTGTTTGCAGATGACATGATACTATACATGGAGAATCCTAAAGATGCTACCAGAAACTACTAGAGCTAATCAACGAATTTGGTAAAGTAGCAGGATACAAAATTAATGCACAGAAATTTCTTGCATTCCTATACACTAATGATGAAAATCTGAAAGAGAAATTAAGGAAACACTCCTATTTAGCACTGCAAGAAAGAGAATAAAATACCTAGGAACAAACCTACCTAAGGAGACAAAAAACCTGTATGCAGAAAACTGTAAGACACTGATGCAAGAAATTTAAGATGATACAAACAGATGGAGAGATAGACCATGTTCTTGGATTGGAAGAATCAACATTGTGAAAATGACTACACTACCCAAAGCAATCTACAGATTCATTGCAATCCCTATCAAACTACCAATGGCATTTTTCACAGAACTAGAACAAAATATTTTAATTTATTGAAAAAATACTTAACCTGATTACCATAACTAACAGATGCCGGTGATGAGAACATATGGTTCATTCACAATACCTAAAACTAACCTTTAAAACCCTAGTGTTTGTCTCAATTTTTTTTCTATGTAAACTCCTTTCTAGCTTTTATATCTCAAGTTTACACTGTTATATTTCATTGTCTGCTTAGAGAAAGGGTCTCTTCAATGTCTTCATCAGTTTTACATATACAATGGAGAAAAGACAACCTCTTCAGTAAATGGTGCTGGGAAAACTGGACAGCTACATGTAAAAGAATGAAATTAGAACACTCAGTAATACCATATGCAAAAACAAACTCAAAATGGATCAAAGACGTGAATGTAAGACCAGACACTATAAATCTCTTAGAGGAAAACATAGGCAGAGCACTCTGTGACATAAATCACAGCAAGATCCTTTTTGACCCACCTCTTAGAGGAATGGAAATAAAAAGAAAAATAAACAAATGAGACCTAATGAAAATTAAAAGCTTTTGCATAGCAAAGGAAATCATAAAGATGAAAGGTAGCCCTCAGAATGGGAGAAAATATTTGCAAATGAAGCAACTGACAAAGGATTAATCTCCAAAATATACAAGAAGCTCATGCAGCTTGATATCAAAAAAAAAAAAAAACCCGATCCAAAAATGGGCAGAAGACCTAAATAGACATTTCTCCAAAGAAGATATACAGATTGGCAACAAGCACATGAAAGGATGCTCAACTTCACTAATCATTAGAGAAATGCAAATCAAAACTACAATGAGGTATCACCTCTCCCCAGTCAGAATGGCCATCATCAAAAAATCTACAAAGAATAAATGCTGGAGAGGGTGTGGAAAAAAGGGAACCCTCTGCACTGTTGGTGGGAATGTAAATTTATACAGCCACTATGGAGAACAGTATGGAGGTTCCTTAAAAAACTAAAAAGAGAACTACCATATGACCCAGCAATCCCACTACTGGCCATATACCCTGAGAAAATCATAATTCAAAAAATGTTATGTAACCCAACGTTCATTGCAGCACTGTTTACAATAGCCATGACATGGAAGTTACCTAAGTGTCCATCAAGAGATGAATGGATAAAGAAGATGTGGCACATATATACAATGCAATATTACTCAGCCATAAAAAGAACCTAAATTGAGTTATTTTTAGTGAGGTGGACGGACCTAGAGTGTGTCATACAGAGTGAAGTAAGTCAGAAATAGAAAAACAAATACTGTATGCTAACACATGTATATGGAAATTTAAAAAAGTAAAAGGTTCTGACGAACCTAGAGATAGGACAGGAATAAAGGCACAGACGTAGAGAATGGACTTGAAGACATGGGGAGGGGGAACGGTAAGCTGGGACGAAGTGAGAGAGTGGCATTGACATATATACACTACAAAATGTAAAATAAGTAGCAGGAAGCGGCTGCATAGCACAGGGAGATCAGCTCGGTGCTTTATGACCACCTAGAGGGGTGGGGTAGGGAGGTTTGGAGGGAGACACAGGAGGGAGGGGATATGGGGATATAGGTATACGTAAAGCTGATTCATTTTGTGATACAGCAGAAACTAACACAACATTGTGAAACAATTATACTCCAATAAAGATGTTAAAAAAATAAAATATAAAAAAAAATTTAAGAGAGGGCTATAATGAGATTCCCATTGTCATGAAAGATAGGTGAATCTGTAATTTCATGACACATTCAAAAATTATTTTCCCTTTTGGTGGACTAAAAGTAGTGTTTCTTTTTTCTGGAAACCAAGGGAGTATTTGCTGGCATCTAACAAAATATGTTATGAGTAAATTTAGCTCAGTGAGCTAAAGGAAAAAGGTGTAAGTAAGTCATGCTGATAGATGAAATGGAATAGAGTCCTTTGTATTACATTAGGAAACACTCTTCTTTTTACTCATTACTTGCATTTTCTCTCACTATATTCAGAAAAACCTAAGTAATGAATGTTAGAGGCTTTCAGTAAAGAACTGATTGTTGAAAGATGAAAGGAATTCAGAAAGAAAAGTGGTGGAGTTTTGTATTAGCTTGGGGAGTGGGGGAAATTGTACTAACTAGGAAATTAACCAGATTGATTAATTCTCCCACATTATTAAGAACTTTGCAGATCATTTTATGAAAATGCTATTACATGTCTGTTTTAGTCTGTTCAGGCTGCTCTAACAAACTACCATAGCCTGAGGGGCTTATAAATAGCAGAAATTTATTTCTCTCACTTATGTACGCTGGAAGTTCAAGGTCAGGGTGCCAGTGTGGTGAGGTTCTGTTGGGAACAGTTTTCTGGACTGCAGACTGACAACTTGTCACCCTGTCCTCACATGGCAGGAGGGGCAAGAGAGCCTTCTGAGGTCTCTTTTATAAGGGCACAGGTTCCATTCATGAGGGCTCCACCCTTGTGACCTAATCACCCTCAAAGGCCCTACCTCCAAATACCATTACATTGGGGCTTAGGTTTCAACATATGAATTTTGGGGAGAGACAAGTATTCAGTCTATACCTATGTCTTTCCAGAGATAAGCTCCTTGTGTAAATAATACAAATGTATAAAATATTGCTTTCTCACATTGCCAATTAGCATTGCTCTTTATTTACATCATAGAAAATGGTTTAACATTTGATATCCTTCATTATATCAACATATTATCAAATTTTCCTGTACTAAGTGACTAAAAACTTCTAAGTAGTGTTTCTTCAAGCCATTAACATGCAATATTTTCAATTACAAATACGTGAAGCTGAGAGTTGGGAGAAAGATAAAACATAGCCACTAAATAGAAGTATTTTAATGTATTGGAAATTTATAAGATGAAAAAGTTCTGAGTATTTTAGATTTTACTTTATTAATCTTTATAATAAGTCTGAAACAACAGCAAAGAATTTCCACAAAACATACAGAAAAGTATAAAAATATATCTTATTTGTTTTAAAGTAGTTTTTTACTTCCAGATGTGATATTTAATACTTGTGGAAAGCACCAAAAAAAGTTCAATTTTTCTAAAATTAACAACCTACAATGTTCCTTTTGCCAAACTAATCATAGCTAAAATTTCCTCTATCCACTAAGTGAGAATTTGAATAAAAGTTCCTTTGTGTATCATAAAACAACCATATTTGATTTCTTAAAACATTAAATGACATTTATTCTATTATTTTATCATTGTATTCTACAACTGTCTTTTCACTTCCCTTTTCTCTTCTAATTCCTAAAATATCAAACGAGATTCTATGTATCTACAAAATATCTCTGGACCTGAGGATGATGCCTTAAATTTCTAGCATTTGAAAGAATTAAAATCAGGTAAAATTCCCAAGGATTTGAAGCCAACACGTATTTTGATCTAAGACATTTTTTTTTTTTTTGGTTTCATAGGGAGAAGTGTCTGAGAGATTAATGTTTTACTGGCTTAAAAAGGCACTTTTCTCCTCTTCAATTGCCAACAAACACTGAATAGCAAAAGAATTGTTTGTATTATCTTTAAGATTGGAAGTTCCTATGGGAAAGTATTTCCTTCACAAATTATTTTGAGAATTAAAAATATATTTGCACCAATGTTTTAGAAGGGCCTCTGGACTAACATCTTGATTATAGAGGGGAAATCACATTGATGTTGAAGGCAGTTAAAAATTTTTTTCTACAAAGTACCCAATGATGCCTCAACCCTGTACTTTATTTCATCAATTAGTATTCTAATTTTATAAACCAGAATAGTGCACCATATACTAACTCTACTCACATTCCCTCTGTGATTTTGATCTTTGAGTTTCTTCATTTGTAAAATGGGTATTTTAACTTAATTGTTATTAATTTCCTCCATTTCTTATACATGATGTTTCTATGGAGTTAAATGAATATGAGTTTAAATAAATATCAGGATGGCTGGTGAATTGAAGAAAATAAATATTGAGATAGAATGAAACTTTTGGATATTTGTATTTCCCCCCAGAATCTGAATTAAGTTTACACGTATTACATTTTCTTTTTCTGCCAGCTAGCATTACTCTAATTAGGGAAGACTATCAGGAGTTAGAAACCTACAATTCAGGTATTCATTTATGCCCACTTTTAGGACATGTTCATGGATATTTTTGAGGATTTTAATGGAAGATATTATAAATGGTCAACACCCTAAAACCTCAAAGGAGGGTGTGAGTCTAATCAAATAAATCCAGCAATTACTCAAATTTAGGCTTTTGCACTTTAAATCAAATTCAGAAAATGCATTCTCTTCTCATCTTTAAGGTCATTGGAATAGGGCTACTTTTTTTCTCACTTTCTTTTCCTAATTCGTCTTCCTAGACTCCCTTCTCAGACTTATCCATGAACAAATATATGGACTTAAAAAACAAAGGTATTGGGCTTCCCTGGTGGCGCAGTGGTTGAGCATCTGCCTGCCAATCAATGCAGGGGACACGGGTTCGAGCCCTGGTCTGGGAAGATCCCACATGCCGTGGAGCAATTAGACCCGTGAGCCACAACTTCTGAGCCTGTGCGTCTGGAGCCTGTGTTCTGCAACAAGAGAGGCCGCGATAGTGAGAGGCCCGCGCACCACAATGAAGAATGGCTCCCGCTCGCCGCAACTAGAGAAAGCCCTCGCACAGAAACGAAGACCCAACACAGCCAAAAATAAATTAATTAATTAATTAATTAAAAAAAAAAACAAAAAACAAAAAAAAAACCAAAGGTATTTAGCAAAGAACTGTGGAAAAAATATTTAGATATTCATATTATGTTAAAGAGTCCAAGCAGGATAATTACTTATGAGTTACTAAAGATATTACTAGGCACACACTATGTTCCAAAAGGTGTCTGTGTAATCTTAATATGATAAAAGAAAAACATTAGGGATACCCTTGGACATGAATAAAAATAATTCTGTTTCTGTACAGATGAGCCTGAGATGATAAGCCATTCAATGATTTTAAAATATAAACTGAACACAAAAATCAGGACTGCATATGTAGTAACACTATAAGCTATAATCTATATGTAAAACAGTGACATAAAAATTGTGAGAAAGTTTAAGATTTTTGAATTGACAAAGACAGAGAAAGAATACAAACATTCAAAGGAGAAAGTTACATTAATAGCTCTTATTTAATAGTTACCTTTCTCATGAAGTACTACTCTTTTGTCTCTTATATTTTGGTTTTCTGTATTATGAGAAAACAGAGTCAATTTTTGAGGTTGTTTACATTTTCAATTTCAGGTAAAAACAAGAAGAAATGAAGGACAAAGGAATGAAGCAGAAAAAAAAAAAATCCCTTCAGGCAAATCTTGAGCTCACCTTGTTATGTTATTAATGCGGTAACCTCAAAGGAATCAATAGTCCTTTGAGGTTAACACATTAGGAAATCTAATCTCCTTTTTTATTTGAAGCTCTTTTAGAAATACTAGTTATGTGAACTATGGTTTTGGAATTTTAATTCTCTTGTATTTATTTGCATAGCAATTTATAGTTTATAAAATACCTTAATATGCATCATTTAATTTTTGTTTTTATCTATACAAGCACTGTGAGAGGAAGGCAAAACAGGCATTAATATCAGATTTTATAGAACAGAAGGGTGAAACTGATAGATTGGGAATTTCTTGCTCAAGTTTACGAAGCAAGGAAGTGAACCCAGTTTCCATGAATTTAAGCCCACCATATCGCATGACTTCCTCTAACAGTTCATTGATTATAGACACTTTGTAAACATATTCCAGCCCCAAAGTCCATTTCCCACGTATTCATTCAGTTTTTTCCATGAAAACCTGTTGTAAAAGAAAAGTGAAAGTTTCCATAGTTTGGAAAGACAAGAACAGAAGATATTGGCTGCCTTGCAAAAAAAATATTTTTTTCCAATACTTGATAATACAACTTAAAATTTTTCCATAGGTGTTTACAATAGGTTAAGCCTGAAATAATTAAAACTCAGAACAGTAATGTGCATATTTTTAATATTAAATAAAATTAAATATTAATCCACAATAATGCTGCCTTTCTTTAAAGAAATCTTAGAAGTAGGAAAAATGAGAAGAGTTGTGTCTTATTCAGTCTCATACCCAGTGTAAGAAGCTTCATGAATATTGGTAAACTGACCTTGTGTAACTGTTTTTCAATAGGCTAATAAACCTAACTCCCATCTTCCAAATTAAACTACGTTGAAAAATGCCCCATATTTGATATCATTTATTGATATGTTTGAAAATGATTTATATTGAACACTTATATTACAGATTGAATAAAATTATAAAATGTATAAATTTAATATAGTATATTAAATAGTAAATTTAATATAGTATATTTCAGTACCTTCAATTTGACTTAAATATATTATTTTATGATTATACTTTGGTTATAGTATTTTTCAGTTATAATATAGATATAATAAACACTTCTTGAAGTTATCAAAACTTGGGGCAGAGAATGAGTTTGTCAAAAGTATTGAAATGATGCATGCTGAAGAATTATGTGACAAAGAAGAATTCAGAACCCACATATCCATAATTAACACAGAAAATTCTACACAGAAAATCTCCAGCTCTAGAAGATGTGAAGCCCTAAGCTGAGTTATGGCTAATTAGTCATCCAAGTGCCATCATGCAGCCAGGCAGCAGTGGTCTCTGTAGTGGTTCTCTATAGTATTTTTGAGACCCTACATATAACTTTTAAACCTTTCAGTGTGCAAGGTAGGGTATATAACTTTGCACAAAACACACATTAAAGTTCAGTAAGACTAAGAGTCTCGGATGGATATAAGATAATTTCTCTCTCTGTTTATACACATAATTTCTCTATTTAGGTGTATGAGAGTTTATGTATAAATTTCTCAAAATAAAGATGGGCAAATGTCAGTAAATTAACCCAAATTTAATACTCAGTGGAAAAATATTCCCCTTGACCTGGATTAAATAGAATCTCATAGTTTATTGTACCATAGTTTGTTAAAATTAGATATTTAATGAAAAAATATCCACATTAATATGTATATAAATATGCATTTTCATTTAAAATATATACTCATATACACATTTCTAAAAGAAATACACATAATATTTAACTAAATTCTATGATAAAAATAAATTATTGGATAAAATTATTAAAAGTAAAAGTTTGGCAGATCATCTAGAAATTTGATCATTTAATGTCACTAGACTTTATATTATTAAATTTTGTTAGAATTAATAGCTATAATTTTAATAATGTGGCATCTCATTATTTTTTAATTCTTATGATTTTTTGTTCAAATTAATTTTTAAATAGTATACTTCTACCATCATTGAACTTATTAGTCTCTTAAGGCTAACTGTACACTGTATAAGTATATTTTTATAAGTTCATAAAATATTGTGACAAAACTACTCATAAAGCCAAGATATAAATGTTACTTTTTATTGTTTTCTTAGCAATGAAAACATACCCAAAGCAAACAAGCTAGAACATAGAGCAACTGGGTAAATAGATAATGCTTGGAAAATTAATACAAAAAACCCTTATTTATTGTTTGACTTCAAATTCACATTTTGTTTAGTTGACCAGTGGACTACATTGCCATTAGCATAACCAATCAACCAAGAAATAATTATTAAACATTTACTATGTGTCAGATAATATTTTAAGTTTGGTTCTAGGAATGAAAAAATGATGAAAAGCTTTGCTATTTTAGAGTTTGTATCTAGTAGGAGAAGGCAGACAATAAACAAAACATATACTTTCAAATGATGGTGAGTGCTTTGGAGAAAATTAAGTGAAGGGCCTAGGATATCCCAGCTGTTTGTGTGCTTGTGGTTGGAGCATGGTTTGGAATTTTATGTAGAATGATCACAAAAGCCAAGGAGAAAATGTCATTTGAGCAGAGACTTGAAGAAGCTGATGGAGCAAGCCAAAGAAAAGAACGTTCTACACAATGGAAGCAGGAAGTGCTAAACTGTAAGACTGGGGTTTGTCTGCTATACTCAAAAAGGAGTAAAGAGGTGAGTAGTAGAAATCAGATCACATGGAGACCCCTAGGACATTGTAAGTCCTTGTCATTTACTCTGAATGATATTGAAGGGGTTGAGAGGAGGGATGCCTTGATCTAACTTAATTTTGTAAAAGACCAGAGTAGAGCTGTTGAAACAAGAGAGAATTCTGAACACATTTTGTTTTTGAACTCATTTGAGTTCATAAGGCAAACAATGAATTTTTAACCCATATAACTGCTAAATCCATCTGTGTGGTGTGAAAACATGCAGTAGAAATGTGTTCAGTTTGTTTCATTGCTATGTATGCAGGAGACCATTCATTCTTAAGTTGTGAATTGATTTGTATAGTATTATATCACAAAAATATTTATTCACAACTAAATTGTTAAGAGGAGTTAAAATTATTTTAATTAAAGATTTCTTACATTTAAACTTTGTTATTTTCATTTTTTCTTTTGTACCAATCATTGATAAAAGTTAACAGGACTAGAGAAAATAGAGGCACTAGTCCTATTCAACATAAATACACAATATTTACTAATAAGTTTGTACCGGTCAAAAAGGAAAATGTCCAATGAGTTATTTACATGATAACATTTACATTTACATGAATACCATGTATTTTCCTAAAGATGTTAAAAATATCATATAATAAAAAGATGGGAAAAAGTTGATTCAGAATGCCTTTTCATGTTGCCAGAGTTCTATACTGAACTGTCCTTAGGTATTCTAAAATCTGTACATTGTACCAAACAGCAGGCCTCATGAGAATGTTTGTGAGCTTTGATTAGGAGCCAGTATATGGCCGCTTCCATCTAATGCATCTCTATAGCAGAAAACCTAAAATCAACACACACTGTTATCTGCTCTGAAAACAATGTACCATAATAACCAGAGGTCATCTTCCAGACCAGTCTATCAGCAGGATCGTTGGGGTCCAATGAAAATCCGACAGAGAAGCAGTCAATGCATGCAAGCTGCAAGCTGAGACCTTCTTCAGTTAAATGTACTATAGTAGATTTGACCTTGCCTCTGGGTTCCAAAAAATTCATACTTTACATGAGCTATTTTATGTTAACCACAGACTCAGTGATTCTCACTGTTTGGTTTTTGGGTCTTAATGATTTTCTGCAGCATATTTCCTTTAAAAGACATGATTATACAGCAGTAGAAATCACTTAGAATATACACAAAAATGGATACCTGGGATGCAGTATTCTTTTCACAGTGATAGTTTCCCTTAACTTTCAAATTTCATGTGAATCTAAGCGCTCTCTTGCTCTACTGTTGTGTGATTTTAGACAAATGAATTTTATCATAGCATAAGTAATGGGTCACTGTGTAGAAATCAAAGTAAATAATTACTTATTTTGGATTTGTGAAATATTACCCACATGACCTTGGAAAATCTCTTTGACCTACAATTTCTTAGTTTATAAAAAGAGGACAATAATATCTGTCGTGTTTATCTCACAGAGATATGGTAAAATGTTTTTAATTGTCAAATGCTAACATGTGTAAGATGTTTTAAGTATAGGTTTTTTTGTCTGTTTTTCAGTATGCATGTCATTGGTATTGGTAAAGATAGTCCTTGATTGAGTAATAAAGTGTGACATTTTTGGAACATAAATTGTTTCAGATATTATCCAATGTAACCTAGATGAATGTCTTCTACAAACATTGGGTTTGGATTCCTATCTTGATTGCAACATTAAATACTAATATCATTACTAGTTACCCTATTATTAAGTATTTTAAAAATTAATTTCTTGAATAAATTAATAAATGTAAATGAATTGAGAAATTAGTGATTTATTTCTTCAGTACTTATGTATTTACCTATCTCTACACAAAATTGTGGATAGACACTTGAATTCAAATATCAATAAAGCAATTTATAAATATCTATTTTATATGAAAGTTTCAGGTCTACCCATTGTTTATTTTTTTCAGAAATAAGGGTCTCAGTTTCGATTCTAAATATTTTCTGCAAACCCTTGGGCAGGTTTTCATCTTATTGAACACATTATATGACTGTCTGATTTCCTGTCCCAAAAGAGTTTAGAAGGTTATATGTGCTTCCTCAAGTTTTCATGTGGCTATATCAGTCCAAATAACTTAGAGTCACTAAAAAAATACTAAAATCATCTTTTAAAAAGGGAGAATCATTGGTAAAATTCTGAGATAATTAGGAAATATAGAATGAGGATAGTGCTTTATACAGAAAGTTGAGTGATTCCTTAAAATGATAAATGATTTTATTTTCTGTCTTTCTGGTTAGCTTATGTAATAGTACATACCCATGAAACTGTCTGTTAATTGATGACTAATTAAAATTTGCTGATCAAAAGATGCCGTTGGGAATAAATAAATCTCAACAAGAAGTATGGGGAAATAGTACTATTATCCTATGTTGCAGGATTTATGTGAATGTGGTTAAAATAGGACGTAAACAATATTTGTCAGAGATGACATTTCTGTTTGACACAGAACAGAAGAACCCACCAATCACCAAAAGAGGTCAGTTTTAGCCTAGGAGCACCAGTCCTGACTGAATGTGTAATTCCATTTTAAATATACATAAAATGTAATGTTTAAGTGTAACAGTAAAATCATCTCATGTTTTACAATGCTTTACAGTATTTCCAAATTTTGCCAGTTAGATGAGTAAATTTGTCTCTAGTTTTCATTAATTAAAGCAGTAACCACTAACCAAATTCTGTGGAAATATGATTTGATACATGATTGAGACCAACCGATACCTGGCAAAATATGTGTCATTTCCATATTTATATAGGTCTTAACATTACTATCCAGAAACGTTCACATAGAAAATTTTGTGTGTATGTATGTGTGTAAGTATATTTATTCACACACTTGCACACACATGTACATGATTTTTCTAGAAAGATCTGTTTGCTCCCATGAGTGTAATTATGAAACATGCCACATGTCACCCTCGGAGACTGAGTCCCAACAGTATTGAAAATTAAGAGAACTGGAAGATATCCATATGTTTTCTGAAAGAGAGGAAGAGAGATTTGAGCAGTAATAAATAAGTTGTCTAATCCTATTCAGTTATGAGGACAGCTGGTTTAGATGCTAAGCTAATCTCTGAATTCGTTTTGGTGTGCTTAGATAAATTAGCTTGAAAACAGCAGAAATAGCTGCAAACTGATTCACTTAAGTCCCTTTATAGCATATTTGATCCTCTACTACTTGCTCCTCTCCACAGGTATTGACACCAATGCCTGAAAAAAATCTTCCTAATTTCCTGTTTTTTACTATTGGCCTAACACCATATATGTACATTTCTTCAGGTTTTAACCACTTATTTTGTTTGTGCTTTGAATTTCTATTTGTACTTTCCAGTTCTAAAAAGCATAAGGAATTCAGTTTTTCTTATTCATTACCTATTATGTTATTTTATATTGTAAGCTCTCAATAAGCAATCATTACTCTGGGTAGAAAAGTTAAATAATTTCTAAAATTATTAAAAAGTATTATTCTTAATAAAAATATTATTTTATTTAATTATTTTTAACAATTATTCTTAATTATTGCTAGTTAAACTGAAAGCTGCAAACAAAAAATATTTTTAAGTGAAATTCAAGTTTGTGTGATGAAAATGAAGTGAAAAGCAGATGAAGTAAAAATACATATGAATATATGATATGTAAAAATTTTATGATATTCATCAATACAATAGCAATTTACTTTATAAGTCTGTTTATGTGAGTGCTAAAAAAACAAAATCTAATCAAAATTTTTTTTCTTTACTTTATTGAAGTATAGTTGATTTACAGTGCTGAGATTAACATAAACACACTACTATATATAAAATAGATAACCAACAAGGACCTACTGTATAGTACAGGGAACTATACTCAATATTTTGCAATAACCTATAAGAGAAAATAATCTGAAAAAGAATATATATATATATACATAAATAACTGAATCACTTTGCTGTACACCTGAAACTAATACAACATTGTAAATCAACTGTACTTTAATAGAACCTAATTTTTTTGAATGATCAACTCAGTATATTAAACACACATAGATATGCATATTATTGTGAGATATTTTTTATGAAAACATGAACACTTCAGTTATGTGTGTGTATCTACCCTTCAGGGCCTGAATAGAGAAAAAGGTAGAGAAATGTTGATTTCATTCTCTGCCTGACTGTGTGAGCTGGGACTTTGATCTTTTCCTGACCTAGGCACTCCTGGTTCTCAGGCTTTTAGACATGGACTAGAATCTACACCAACAGCTCTCTGGCTTTCAGGCCTTCCAACTACAACACCAGCTTTACTGGGTCTCCAATTTACAGATTGCAGATTGTAGGATTTCTCAGCCTCCATAATCTCATGAACCAATTCCTTATGAGAAATCTCATAAAAGAGGGAGAAAGGGAGAGAGAGAAATGAGAAAGTGGGAGAGAGAGGGAGTCCTTGTGGTTCCGTTTCTCTGGAGAACCCTGATACAGTCTAAAAAATAACAAAGCATAGATATTGATATAATAGGAATTTCTGATTACCTTTAAATTATATTGAACGTTTCTACTATTTTTCATATTATCATATTCACCACATAAATATAAATAACACTTTTGCTGAAACAAAAAAGTGAATGCACGTATATAATACAGTTGTTTGTGGGGGAATGTAGAAGCAAAACATTTAAGGTATTATAATGATTAACACGATTATTAAACTTAAAATATTTAGCTCCTTATATATAAGAAATTCTATATTATACAGTAATAGGGATGAGCAACCTTCATGGAAAATTCATTATCCCCAGGATACTCTCAATATCTCCGCAAACATGTTCATGCTTATGATTACTCTTATGATCCTTGTTTTATATTTAAGAATACTTAGGCTTATAGTTCACAGTAACTTTTCCCAAATTAGTAGCTAGTAGATGAAATCTAAGCAGTCTTGCTCTAAAGTCTGAATTGTATACTACCATAAAGCTTCAATATATAACCACTAAGTCCTTTGAAATATAATAAACAGTCTAAAATGTGAAAATTTCTAAATATTTTTGGAAATTTATACAATATAAAAGTCATAAAAATAATGAGTGGCAAGTTATTTGTTAAATAACACTATTTTTTAAACTTAAAAATAAAAAAAAAAATTCTCTGTCAAAACTTCTAAAGAATTTGATTCTGGATATAATTGTTGACCTCTGTTACAAAAGTATGTAAGTTTCAACAGCCTTTTCCTAGCTATGTTAACAAAAATGTTTGGTGGCAGAAGGCACTTGCTTTTCACATTATTTAGCTCCAAAAACTTCTAATATGATATGAAGCATAACAGCGTCCTCTTTATAAACTAACTGAGGTTGTTGATCTTTAACATAATGTTTAATTTAGCTATTACATTTAACAGGGAAATTAGTTTTTAATTGCTTTTGAAGATAAATTTTTAAAATATTATCAATGAAAACAATCTCAAAGTGTTGTCTTTATCTATATTACCCTCAAAATAAAATACATCGCTAACATTCATTGTAAAATGTAATTCTTGTTTGTAGAAAAAAAGTTTTGCTTATCTTGATAAGATGATAAAAATGACTTGATAATTATTGGGGGCTATATGTTAAAAGTGAATGGAAGTTATTATGTAGAAAATTTTGTTTTCTTTTTTGTTTTTTGATGAGCAAAATAACACCTCAGTAACAGCATATAAATACTTTTAATTAAAGATAACCTTCAACTAACTTGTTTCCTTAACACACACACACGTAATTTCCTTTTAACCTGTTTTGCAATAGCTTAAAATTATTTTTGATGGTACAAAAATATTTTAAAATTGTCCATAAATCTCAATAAAAATATCAGATTTACAAAACAATTTGTATAAAGGAAATATGGCTTGTAGCAAATATGTAACTCCATTCAATTTGGAGATTTTTTTCTGCATCATTTTTCTTAAAACACCTTGTGGCAATGGCTGTCATTTTGCATTTTGAGTTTGTAGCGTGAAACACTCAAAAATTGTTTTCTTCATAGATCCTCTCTAGAAATGAGGATAGTTGTTAGTAATTTGAACAGATTATTGAAGTCATAGGGCCCTATTTTTTCATAAGATTTTGTCAAGAATGAATACCTTTTAAACAAAGATAAAAACTTGTTTAAAATAACTGGGTGTTATAATAAAACAAATTTTTACACACTTTAGATAAACTTTTTCTCACTAACTTTTTAATCATAGTTTGATTTAATCTCTTCCTTAATCCTTAGTGGTGTATTTATTGCAGTATTACAGTATAACCTCTCTTAATGCCAAAAATTTATGAGGATTGGTACAAGTCTCTGGAATTTCAGCTTATTTTCACTACTATATATGGGCACTCTATCTTAGGAGACATTCCTAGGGATGTCATTATTCATGGTATGCTACAGAGATTTTGCTTCAAAACATGGACCTTACAGAAAATAGTTTCAAATACTAGCTCTGACTCTAATTACTCAAGATTTAATTTTTTCTGAGTTTCATGAATCTTAAATGTAAAATGAAAATGATAATTCTTACCTCACATCAAGATAATGTTTCTCTAACACCTGACATAAAATTGCATTTAGTTTACCTTCACTTTCCTCCTGAAATCTTGTTCTAATTTATTTTTTAAGTACATAATAGATTTTTTCCTTAATATATAAATGAAATTTATTAAATTATACAATAGGATAAGCATCACATTGGCCCTTAGAGAGGCAAGCAGCCTGTGTTTCTGGTTCATAAAATTCAGGGGACATCAGCCTGATACTATCAGGGAAAATATAAAAAAAGGAATACCTTCAGATTAATAAGGCTGTGTTTACTAAGGTGGTATATATCCCAACAGTTTAGGTTAAGAAAGTGAAGACAACAAACAAAATATAGGTAGAAAACAACTGATTGTATGTTATAATAATTGTGGTAGTAGAAAAATATGGCTAAGCCATTAAAAGTCTAGAAATAAATGAGTTAAATAGATTGAGTACTTTCACTAGGTAGACATTTCATATTGTTTAGTACTTGTCTCTGTGTAGTATATCTTGGTGATTTAGTAATATTGTCTGGATTCTTATACAGTTGGCTCTAAATTGCTTATTGGTGGAGGTAAGGGGGTATTAAGCATGAGAGCATAGTCAGCAATCATAAATCTTAGAGAAAATAAAAAGAAGGGAGCACTAATATAATAAGATAATAAGGAGAACAAGTTCAGAATGGTGATATGAGGAACTCGGCACATCTTTTCCTGACAAAGCAAGTTTAACTGATGAAAATTATTAAAAACAAACAAACCCACAACCATTTAAAGTCTTTGGGAATTGTTCTAAAGGCAGAGAGTAAATTAAGAAGTATTTATTCAAAAAAATGTAAATCTCACTAAGAATAGCAATAGTCTGTGATGTTTGAGCTATAGTCCACTCACTTCCCCCATCAGTTCATTGTAAAGGAATCTGTAATCCTGGTAAGAATGTTCAAGAGCTTGGTGCTCCCTCTTCTCCTACATACCAGACAAGAGATAATTTATCTCCGCAGAAGGGGGAAGCTATCAAGTTTTCCCAATCCCACAGCTCTACTTTTTGGAAATTCTATTCCAGGTAAGATAATCTGAGCCATCTGGGACTCCTTTCTCCACCCAAACCACATTTATAGGGCAGAAACTGAGAATAATGGAGTCCCAATCATCCTTGTTGTACCTTACCCATAGTACATTGGTTCCACCCAGGGAGAGTAAATCTGAGAAGACTGGAGGCTAATGTTCTGGACCAGCAAAGAAATGGACAAATATCTGCACACCCAGCTCCAGAGCAGCAGCAGAGACGTTTTGACCAAAGGGAGAGGCAGGCTATAAGAACAGAGAGAGACTTTGGAAGTTCTTCTCAATAAAATTGACTTCATTTGAAAGAGTGAATGGGGCTGTCAAAAACAATGGAGATTTTGGTGGTAGATAATTATGAGTAGGCTGGTCACTCTATGAGAGCTAAACATTAGACCATCTAGAAGTTTAACAGAGAGAACTAAAGGGAGGAACCCTCCTGAAGTTGGAATGAACCTCAAAGACTGCAGTTTTAAAACTCATTTAAAATTTCCCTTGTAAAGGACTAAATTGAAAAGGATCAAAATTTGGAGCAATTTATGCCTTCAGGTAACTGTCAAAACAATAGAGCATGCAGTCTGCAATTAATGAAGACAAACAGCTGGCTGTGATACGAATAGAGGCAGACTGCTTAACAGAAATATTTGAGAAGGAGACAGCCAAAGATAGCACAGCTACTCTAAGTGTTATCTCAGGGGACAGAGTGCAGAGCAGGGTTACTGATTAGAAGGAGCAATATAAGAAACTGATCTTATAAGAGGAAATAAGCTACATTAAATAGTATATCCAAGTAGTAAGTGACTGAGCAAACAAAGAGCAACAACAAGCCGTAATGGGGAGTGGGGGAGGAGTATTGATTTTGGTACAATATATTATCTAAAATGTCCAGTTTAAAAAACCACTTCTTTGCAAAAACCAGGGAAGTGTGATGTATACTCAGTAAAAAAAAAAAAAAAAAAGACAATAGAAATAACCTTTGAAAGGGACCCAGAATCAGATTTAGTAAGCAAAGATTTCAAAGCAGCTATTGTAAATATTTACAAATATTTTCATTGAAGGAAACAATGCTTAAGAAGTAAAGGAAGATATGTTGGCAATGTCTTATCAGTAAGAGAACATGAGTCAAGAGATAGAAATAATAAAAACAAAAAATCAAATGGAAATTCTGGAATTGAAAATACAATAACTAAAACTTTTTTAAAAAGTCATTACTAGTGCCAAACAGTATGTTTAGATTGGCAGAAGAAAGAACAGCAAAATTGAAAATAGTTTAACAAAGCTTATGCAATCAGAAGACTAGAAAGAAGAAGGAATAAAGAAAAATAAACAGAACCTCAGAATTATGGGACACCATTAAGTGCACTAACATATGCATAAAAGAAGTATGCCAAAAAGAAGAGGGAGGAAAAGAAGCAAAAAAGAATATTTGAGGAGTAAGGCTGAACACTTCCAAAATGTGATGAAATTATTAATCTACATATTTAAATGAACTCTAAGTGGATAAACATGAAAACATTCACCACCAGATATGTCATAGAAAGAATGCTGAAAATCAAACACTGATAAAGTAAGCCTTGAAATGAGCAAGGGAAAAATAACTTGTCATATACACAGAAACCTCAATAAGATTGACAGCAGACTTCTCATCAAAATCAGTTGAGGTCACAAGACAGTAAGATGACATAGTCAAAATGCTGAAAGAAAAAAAAAAGTCAAACAAGAATCTTATCAGCAGTTAAATTATCTTTCAATAATTAATGTGAGATAAAGACATTTCCAAACAAACAAAAATGGGGAGAAGTGGTTGCTAGAAGGCCCAATTTACAACATATACTAAATGAATTTCTTCAGGCTAAGAACAAGTGACACAGAGAGTAGTTTGAATCCACATGAAAGAAATAAAGAGCACTGATAAAGGTAATCATGCAATTTTAAGACAGTATAAATATATATTTTTTCTTTACTTGCTAAAGTGACTGTGTAAAACAACATATATATATATATATAATATACATTTAGCAATATATATGCATTAATCTATCCTACTGTCTTTTAAATATATATCTTTTAATATATATATTTTAAAAATACATACATACATATATATACTATTGGTCAAAATACATGCAGAAATTTAGTATAGTGTTTGATAATAGCCCAAAAGAAGTGAGTGGTAGAAAACCTGCACCAAATAAGGAAATGAAATCAGATGTTAACTTGAACTCTCAGTAACAAATTAAGAGAACAGGAAAGGGTAAATAAGAATGTTGATATAAACAAATAATATATTGGGTTGGCCAAATAGTTCATTCAGGGTTTTTCTGTGACATCTTACAGAAAAATCCAAACGAACTTTTTGGCCAACAATAAATATATAAATATAGACTTGTTCATTCTCTCCCTGGATTAAAAAATAATGCAAGATTCAACTTTGTGCTTTCTAGAGGAGGCACACTTTAGATTCAAAGACATAAATATAATAAAATTTAAAAGATTTAAAAAAATATGTCATATAAACAGCACCCATAAGTATGGCTGTACTCATCAGGCAGAAAAAAGAAAAAATTCCTTTAAAGCAAAAATTTCCTACAGCAAAGAGGGACATTTTATGATGATAAAACGTCAGTCAATCATGAAGCTATAAAGATCATATACATATATGCACCTAACAAGAGAATCACAAAATACATTAAGTAAATTCTAAGAGAAATAAAGGAATATTGATAATACAATAATGGTTATAGTCTTCAGTACCATACTTTCAATAATGGAGATAAAACTAGGCAGAAGATTAATAAGAATAAAGGCACCTCAAACAAAACTATAAACCAAATAGACTTAACAGACATCTATAAATCATTCTACCCCCCACCCCCCAAGTAGTGAAGTATATATTCTTCTCAAGTGCACATTGAACAGAGAACATTCTCCAGGGTAGACCACACACTAGACCACAAAACATTCCTGAATAAATGTGAAAGAAATAAAGTCACACCAAATATGTTATCTGACTACAATGCAATGAGATTAAAAATCAGTATAATAAGATATTTAGAGAATACACAATATATGAAAACTAACAAAAACACACTGCTAATCAGTGAGTTAAGGAAATCACAAGAAAAATTAGAATGTACTTTGAGATGAATGAAAATTAAAACACTATATACCAGAAATTTTGTGATGTATATAAAGCAGTGATTAGAATTAAATTTATGTATGTTAATGACTTTATTCAAAAATAAAAAATCTGAAATCAATAAGCTAACATTTCAGCTAAAGATACTGATATAAGAGCAAACGAAGTCTAAAGCAAGCAGAATAAATAATAGAGCAGAAATTGGTAAAAGAGAGAATAGATAATTAAATGAAAACAAAAGTTAGTTTTATAAAATCAACAAAAATTTACAAAGCTTTAGCTAAACTAAACAAGACAAAAAGAAAGAGGAGACTCAAATGATTAAATCAGGAATGAAAGAGAAAGTGTCAGTATTGACCGTATACATATGAAAGGCATATTAAGAGAATAATGTGAGAAAATATATGACAACAAAACAGAATTTGACTGCAGAAACAGACGAAAGAAGATATAGAAAGTATGAATATGTGTAAAACAAGTAAAGAGATTGAATTGGTCATTAAAAATTTCACACAAGGAAAAGACAAGGCTTAAATAGATTCACTTGTGAATTCTAATACAAATTTAAAGAATAATTATTATTAATTCTTTAGAAAGTTTTCCAAAAAGTAAAACAAGAGTGAACAAAAATAAATGTTTACACACAAATTTTACACAAGCCTTCATAGCATCATTAATCATAAAAGCCAAGAAGTAGAAACAACCCAAGTGTCCATCAACTGATCAATAGATACAAAAAATGCAGTATATACATGCAATGGAATACATTCAGCAATAAAAGAATGAAGTACTGTTACATGATTCAATATGAATGAAACTTGAAAACATGTTAGGTGACAGAGCCAGCTATAAAAGGTCACATTTTTTATTCCATTTATATAAAATGTCCAGAATAGACAAACCTGCTGAGAGAAAGTAGATTAGTGGCTTTCTGGGGCTCAGGGCTCAAGAGATATTGTGAAATGGGAAGTCACTGCTAATAGTTGTGGGTTTCTTTTTGGGTTGATTGAGAATGTTCTAAACTTAGATTGTGTTGATGGTTGCCTGACTGTTTGAATATAAAAAAATGAATCGTACATTTTAAGTGAGTGAATTGTACAGCTCCTGAAATATGTCTTAATGAGAGGAGTGTGGGGGGAGGAAGAGAGAGAGAGAATGAGAGAACAGCAGGGGACATTTAGAAAAAGTAGACCTCATAACAGATCTATTATTGTGTGATATTTTACTAAACCATTTTATTTCTCTAATGGTTTAAGTTTCCTCAGGCACTCATTAATTAAAAGAAAATTTATAACCTCTTTATAGAGAAGGATAATAAGAGAATATCAACAGATGAGGGGTTAACATTTATAGCGGTTGACATTTGACAACCATTCTTTGAATATGAAATTAATTCCATAGCCAAACAAATTAATAAACTGGTGCTTGAATTTGTGAATGTATGACCCACGTGGTCCTCTCTCCTTTCCTACTCTCATGCTTTAAGGAGAAGATGTTTTTCTTTTTTCTTTTTTTCTTTTTTCAGGGGAGAAGAGTATGGAAGCATGTGGTTTACAACTGAGGGTAATTCAAGGTGAGATGCAGATGAAGGGGACACTAAACAGCTAAATACCTTGAAGAAGCTGATTGCTGATAGATTTTAGAAATGAAATTAACACTAGAGAAAATTGTAGGTATTGACAAATTTCAGTCAGCATGAACTAATCATGCTATTGGGATTTTAGGTGGCCATCACCCCTCCAAATCAAAGAAAATTACTTCCTGGTGTTCCAGCTACTGATTCCAAGTGCTGGTAATGACAAGAGAAAACTGCTTCATTATCTTTCTCTCCAATCACTCATTAAGACTAAAAGTAAAAATCCATGTATTAATATTCATCCTTCTTACTTTTCAAGGACATAAACTTAAGTTTAAGAATGTTCCAAGGTATGGGACTTCTCTGGTGGTCCAGTGGGTAAAACTCTGTGCTCCCAATTCAGGGGACCTGGGTTCAATCCCTGGTCTGGGAACTAGATCCCACATGCATGCCACAACTATGAGTTTGCATGCTGCAACTAAGAAGTCCACATGCCACAATTAAACATGCCACAGTGAAGATCCCACGTGCCACAACTAAGACCCGGGACAGCCAAAATAAATAAATAAATATATATATATATATATATATTTTTTTTTAAAAAAGGAATCTCCCAAGATACTATAATTGCTGACTACATTGCTGGCATATGTGTATAGGACATTAAAAAATTCACTCCCTCAGCTATTTTTGGTTATTTCTCAGAAGTGCTTCTTTCTTGTAATATAAAGCTTGTCTACTCAGAAAACAAAACAAAACAAAACAAAATAGAATGTATCAGGCATATAACCCACTGAATGACTAGTAAAGGTAACAATCCTGATTACCCTGAAATAACCATTCTAATTTCTTCTTCAAATCTCAACAAGATGTTACAACAACATCCTGTTCCCTCCCCAGGGATAAGATTGACATTTGCCTCAAACCTCTTCCATTACATATTTCTTTCAGTAATAGTTCAGCATGAACAACAGCAACAACAACTCTGTCACATTTCTCTCAGCATAGGTAGCCAATTGGTAATTTACCTTCTGGTCACAAATGTAGTATTTAAAAATATGTTGATGTAAAATTCATTATTTTGTATAAAAGTCCTGTTTTTTTTCTCCTAGAAAAATATCTCTGAAAATAGTTTTAATCTATTTAAACTTATTCACTAAAGTGTACTCTTCAGAAAATCCCATAGTGTTAGGCTATTATACATACAGTATAAATTAAAAGAAAAAAGTAAAGATTCATCATGACACCTTGTAAGAAGATTAGCCTTCATCTTATGTTAAGAATGAATAGCCATTAGTGTCCGGCCTTAAATTTAGGTCTTTAATCTAGAGTTTATTTTTGTGTATGGTATTAGGGAGTGTTCTAATTTCATTCTTTATTCTTTTACATGTAGCTGTCCAGTTTTCCCAGCACCACTTACTGAAGTGACTGTCTCTTCTCCATTGTATATTCTTGCCTCCTTTGTCATAGATTAGGTGACCATAGGTATGTGGGTTTATCTCTGGGCTTTCTATCCTGTTCCTTTGATCTATATTTCTGTTTTTGTGCCAGTACCATACTGTCTTGATTACTGTAGCTTTGTAGTATAGTCTGAAGTCAGGGAGCTTCATTCCTCCAGCCCCATTTTTATTTCTCAAGATTGTTTTGGCAATTCGGGACCTTTTGTGTTTCCATACAAATTGTAAAATTTTTTGTTCTAAACCTGTGAAAAATGCCATTGGTAATTTGATAGGGATTGCATTGAATCTGTAGATTGCTTTGGGTAGTATAGTCATTTTCACAATATTGATACTTCCAATCCAAGAACATGGTATATCTCTCCATCTGTTTGTGTTGTCTTTGATTTCTTTCATCAGTATTCTGTAGTTTTCTGAGTACAGGTCTTTTGTCTCCTTAGGTAGGTAAATATAGGCAGAACACACTTTGACATAAATTACAGCAAGATCTTTTTTGACCCCACCTCCTAGAGTAATGAAAATAGAAACAAAAATATACAAATGGGACCTAATTCAACTTAAAAGCTTTTGCACAGCAAAGGAAACTGTAAACAAAATGAAAAGACAACCCTCAGAATGGGATAAAGTATTTGCAAATGAAGCAACTGACAAGGGATTAATCTCCAAAATATACAAACAGCTCATGGAGCTCAATATCAATAAAACAAACAACCCAATCAAAAAAATGGGCCGAAGACTAAATAGACATTTCTCCATAGAAGACACACAGATGGCCAACAAACACATGAAAAGCTGCTCACCATCACTAATTATTAGAGAAATGCAAATCAAAACTACAATGAGGTGTCACCTCACACCGGTCAGGATGGCCACTATGAAAAAATCTACAAACAATAAATGCTGGAGAGGATGTGGAGAAAAGGGAGCCCTCCTCCACTGTTGGTCGGAATGTAAATTGGTACAGCCACTGTGGAAAACAGTATGGAGGTTCCTCAAAAAGCTAAAAATAGAACTACCATATGACCCAGCAATCACACTCCTGGGCATATACCTGGAGAAAACCATAATTCCAAAAGACACATGCACCCCAATGTTCATTGCAGTACTATTTACAATAACCAGGACATGGAAGCAATCTAAATGTCCATCAACAGAGGAATGGATAAAGAAGATCGATACATATATACAATGGAATATTACTCAGCCATAAAAAGGAATGGAATTGTGCCATTTGCAGAGATGTGGATAGACCTAGAGACTATTATACAGAGTGAAGTAAGTCAGAAAGAGAAAAATAAATATCGTATAATATTGCTTATATGTCATATCTAGAAAAATGGTACAGATGAACTTATTTGCAAAGCAGCAATAGAGACACAGACACAGAGAAAAGACCTATGGATACCAGGGGGGGAAGAGGGAGTGGGATGAATTAGGCGAATAGGATTGACATATATACACTTCTGTATATAAAATAGATAACTAATGATAACCTACAGTACAGCACAGGGAATTCTACTCAGTGTTCTGTTGTGACCTAAATGGGAAGGAAATCCAAAAAGAGGGGCTATATGTATACGTATAGCTGATTCACTTTGCTGTACAGCAGAAACTAACACAATATTGTAAAACAACTATACTCCAGTAAACATTAATTTAAAAAAAAGAATGAGTAATCATTAAAGGTTTTAAAACAGAAAAGGGATATGACCATTATGTCCTTTCAAGAAGTCACTCTTTCTACATTTTGAGAAATGGGTTAGTCATATCAGAAAATTGATTAAAGATTATGTTAATAACTCAAATGGCAATGATTGGGCTTAGGTGAAGATGTGTAAGTGAAGAAAAAAAAACATAAATGTATTAAAGGTGTAATTGAAAGAAGTTTTTATGGTTATGAGGGAATCAGAGAGGGAGGTTCAGAGAATAACACTAGGTGTCTGGCTTATGCAATTCAAAAGATGATGGTTCATCCACTGAAATGATGGTCCACCCTGAATTGTAGTTCCAGTGTGGAGATAGAGAAAGTGTGAATCATGAGATCACTTTTGGACAAGTTGAATGTGTCTTTGAGACATGTATCTGAGGATATGAAAGTAATTTTGAACCTCAGAGAAGAGTTATATGGTAGATATAAAATTGGGAGTTAATAGCATGTAGGTTATGACTAAAGTCTAGCAAAGATGTAACGTGTACACTGCAGAGTTAAGTGCCTTGAGAAAGTACCCTCTTAACCTTGTGAAATGTTAATTTTTAATGGAAACACTAAGTGTTTCAGTATCATGCTGACTAATGAGGAAATGTTCATTATGGGGTGGGCAGCTAAAACAGACCAGTAAGAAAAGAAGCTCTTTTAATAAACTTAAAACATTTCAAAATAAATGTAAGTTTACCTAAAATTTATAAAGATATTAGGGTTCCCATATACCCCAAACCCAGTTTATCCTATAATTAACTACATTAGTATGGATCATTTGTCACTCTTAATAAACCAATATTGGTGTATTATTATTAACTAAAGTCCATACTTTATTCAGATTTCCTTAGGTTTTATCTAATGTCATTTTTAAGCACCAAGATCTCATCTAGGATACCACATTTGATTTAGTTGTATCTTCTTAGAGTTCTTTCCACTGTGTAAGTTTCTCAGACCTTCCTTGTTTTTGATGACCTTGACAATTTTGAGAAGTATTAATCTGTTATGTTTTTGAATATCTGTCAATGGGATTTTATGATGTTTTTTCTTGGATTAGGAGGAAGACCACAAGAGGTAAAAAGCTATTTTAATCAAATTATCCCAATGGTCCATACTATTAACATGACTTCTCCATGTTGATGTTAAATTTGATCACCTGACAGTGGTAGTATTTGTAGGGTTTCTCTGACGTAAAGTTACTTTTTCTCCTTCTTAACATACTATACTATTGTCAGGTATGTCACTATACGCAGCACACACTAAACAAGTGAGGAGTCATGCTTTACCCTATGGAGGGTGGAGTATGTACATAAATTATTCAGAATACTTTTGCATGAAAATATAGTCATATGGATATTTATTTAAAATTCAACATTATTGATATGATCATATGATTTTGCTTCTGTAGTCTGTTGACATAATAGATTAAACTACATAATTGATTTTCAAATATTCAGCCAGCCTTACATACCTGGTACACATACCACTTGGTGTATAATTTTTTATACAGTATTGGATTCAATTTGTTAGTAATTTGTTGAGGATTTTGGTATATATGTTCATGAAGTATATTTGTCTATAATTTTCTTTTCTTGTTTTATATGTGATTTTGATATTAGGGTAATGGTGGACTCATAGAATAAGTGGGAAGTATTCCCTCTTTTTCTGTCTTCTGGAAGATAGAGAATCATTATAAATTCACCCTTAATTTTTCAGTAGAATTCACCAGTGAACCCAGCTAGATCTGGTTCTTTATGATTTGAAAGGTTATTTGTTATTGATTCAGTTTCTTTAATAGATACAGTTCTATTCAAACTATTTCTTCCTTTGTGAATTTTGGCACATTGTGTCTTTCAAGGAATTGGTCCATTTCATCTCAGTAATCAAATTTGTGGACATAGAGTAGTTCATAATATTTTTTTTATTATATTTTTAAGTCCAGGGCACCTGTAGTGATGTCTCCTTTTTCATTTCTAATATGAGTAATTTGTGTCTTCCTTTTTTTCTTAGCTTGGCTAGAGGCTTATAGATTTTATTGGTCTTTTTAAAGAACCAGATTTTAGTTTGGTTGAATTTTCTCTATTGATTTTCCATGAAATTCAATATCATTGATTTATGTTCTGCTTTTTACTACTTTTCTTCTCTCTGTTTAGTTTGGATTTAATTTTCTCTTTTCTTCTAGTTTCAAAGGTGGAATCTTAAATTATTGATTTTAGGCCTTTTTCCTTTCTAATATATGCTTTTCAATGTTATAGATTTCCCTGTAAGCACTGCTTTCACCAGATCCCACAGATTTTAATATTGTATTTTTTATTGTCATTTAGTTCAAAATGGTTTAAAATGTATCATGAGATTTGTTTTTTAAATCATGTATTTTTTAGAAGTATGTTTTTAATCTCTAAGATTTGGCGGCCTTTCTTTTATTGACTTCTAGTTTAATTCTATTGTAATCTAAGATCAAACATTGTACAATTTCTATTCTTTAAATTTTATGTGTTTATGACCCAGAATTTGGTCTATCTTAGTAAATGTTTCATGTGAACCTGAGAAGAATGTGTAATTTTCTTTTATTGAATAAAGTAGTCTATAGATGTTAATTTTATCCAGTTAAATGATGGTGTTGTTGAGTTCAACTGTGCTCTTACTGATTTCTGTGTGCTGGGTCTGACCATTTCTACTAGAGGGACGTGAAAGTCTCCATCTATAATAGCAGATTTATTAATTTCTCTTTGCAGTTCTATCAGTTTTTGCCTCATGTATTTTGATGTTCTCTTATTAGAGACATACACAATAAGGATTATGTCTTCTAGAAGAATTGACCCATTTTTCTGTAATGTCCCTCTATATCCCTGATAACTTTCATAGTTCTGAAGTCTATTCTGTTTGAAATTAACATATCTAACCCCTCTTTCATTTGATTAGAATTTGCATGGTATGTCTTTCTCCATCCCTTAACTTTATCCATGTGGGTCTTTATATTTAAAGTGATTTCTTGTTGACAATATACAGTTGAATCTTGTTTTTTGGTCCATTCTGACAATCTCTGTCTTTAATTAGTGCATTTAGATCATTGATATTTAAAATTATTGTTAATACAGTTGGGTTAATATCTACCACATGTGTTACTGTTTTCTATTTGTTTCCCTTTTCTTTGTTCTTATTTTTGTCTTCCATTGTTTTTCTGCCTTTTATTATTTTAATTGAGATCTAATTCCATTTTGTCTCCTTTTCAGCCTATCAATTATGCTTTTTAAAAACATTTTTCTAGTGTCTATTCTGGAGTTTGCAGTACACATTTACATTTAATACAAATCCACTTTAAAATAACACTAAGTGCTTTATGGGTAGTGCAAGTGCCCTATAATAACAAATATTTCTCACTTGCCCTTTGTAAGATTGTTGTCATTCATTTCAATTATGCATAATCAAACATAAATATTTATTTATGTATGTATACTTAGATATAAATACATCATTTTGAACAGGGACTTATCTGATCAATTAAGAGTAAAAATAAAAATGTTTATTTTGTCTTCACTTATTAATTTTCATATGTTCTTCCTTTATTTAAGTAGATACTAATTTCTGATCTATATCATTTTCTTTTTTACTGAAGAACTACTTTTAACATTTATTGCAAGGCAGATCTACAATAACAAATTTGCTCAATTTTTGTTTGCCCAAGACTATTTAATTCAACTTCAGTTTTAAAGGATAATTTCAAAGGGTACAGAATTCTAAGTTGGTGGATTTATTCTCTTGCAACACTTTACACTTCACTGCACTTTCATCTTGCTTGCATTGTGAAGAGAAGTCGGATGTAGTTTTTAACCTTACTTCTCTATAGGTAAGGTGTTCTTTTTCCTCTGGCTTCTTTCAAGATTTTTTCTTTGTCTTTGTTTTTCCATAGTTTAAATATGATATGCCTAGTTTTGTGTTCACTGAGCTTGGCGTTCTCTGAGCTTCCTGGATCTGTGGTTTGGTGTCTGACATTAATTTGGGGAAAATTCTCAGTCATTATTGCTTCAAATTTCTGTTTTCTTCTTTCTCTTTTTTCTCCTTCTAGCATTCCTCTTATGACTATGTTACTCCTTTTATAGTTGTACTACAGTTCTTAGACATTCTGGACATTTTTTCAGTATTTTTTTGGTTTGCTTTTCAGGTTTGGAAGTTTCTATTTTCATATTCTCACTCTAAGATATTCTTTCCTCAGCCATATCCAGTCTACTGATGATATTATCAAAGATATTTCTGTTACAGTGCTTACTACAACATTACAGTAATAAAGACAATGTATTACTGGTGAAAGAATAGACAAATAAATAAATGGAACGGAATAGAGAGCCCATAAATAGTCCCACACAAATACTGTAAACTGATCTTTGACAAAGGATTATAGGCAATATGATGGAGCAAAGATAGTCTCTTCAACAAGTGGTGCTGGAACAAGTGGACATCCACAAGTATAAAAACAAAATCTAGACACAGACCTTACATCTTTCACAAAATTAAATCAAAATGGACCTAGACCTAAATGTAAAATGCAAAATTATATAACTTTTAGAAGATAACATAAAACAAATTCTATATGTATATGTATAGCTGATTCACTTTGTTATAAAGCAGAAACTAACACACCACTGTAAAATAATTATACTCCAATAAAGATGTTTAAAAAAAAAGTCTTGATTGTGGGGGGCATTAGGTGAAGGCAGGGATTAGGCAGAGGTGGTAATTAGGTGAGGGTGGGGCCTATGCTTAGGACCCACACTGCTGGAAAATGCCCTGGGTGTTTGGGGGGCGGAGCTTAGGCTCAGCGTGGCCGGAGGGACCCTGGAGTGCCTCTGGCCTCAGAGTGTGGATGATCAGGCCCAGGACCTCAGCTGCTTCTCGGGGCCCAAGTGGGTGGGCGGGAAACACTAGCCATGCTTATCTCCCCAATCCTCTGATCCCAGTGGTCCCTCCCCATCACCTCTCCTCTAATTTGCCCCTCCCTCCTTCCTATGCCCCTAGGGCCCACGCAGTTGGATGGTGCTCTGGAAAGCTGGGGACAATGCCCAGGAGCCCAGCAGGCTCCCAGAGGTCTGCGTGGGTGTGAGACATGCTAGCTGCCTTTCCCCCGATCCTCCAAACTCCCGAGGATCCCTCCAGGCATTGGAACATCTCCCTTACCCCAGCTACCCCTCAGGGATGCCTGTCTCATCTGGCCTCCACCTCTCCTCCCCTCTCGCTCCTCCCCCATGTCCTACCCACTCGCTCAGGGGTTCCTCCCATCCCCTTGGGTGTCGAGTCCCCCACCAGTGCCTGGTAGGTGCCCTAGTTGTGGTGAGATGTGAACTCCGCATCCTCCCACTCTGCCATCTTGATTCTGCCCCTAATTGTTTTCTTTGGTGTACTGAGTTTTTAAGTTTGCTCTACTCCCATTTGTCTATTTTTGGTTTGCTGACTGTGCCATTGATGTCATATCCAAGAATCATCATCAAATACAATGTCCTGAAGATTTTCTGCTATGTTTTTTTCAAGGGTTTTTCCATTTTAGATCTTATATTTAGGCCATTAAAATAGTTTGAGTTGATTTTTATATGTAGAGTAAGGTAAGGATCCAACTTTATTCTTTCGTTTGTGGATATCCAGTTTTCCCAACATTATATTTTGAAAATATTCCATTTATCATTGGGTAGTATTGGCAACTTTGTTGAAGATAATTTGACTATATACACAAGAATTTGTTTCTGGGCTCTCTATTCTGTTCCATTCCTCTATATGCCTGCCTTTATGCTAGTATCACACCATTGTGATTACAGCTGCTTTGTTTTATATTTTGAAATCAGGTATGTGAGTCTTCCAACTTTGTTGGAAGATTGTTTTAGATATTTAGGTCCCTTGAATTTTTATATGAATTTTAGGATGGATTTTTCCATATTTGCAAAAAATGCTCTAGGGTTTACATAGAGATTGCATTGAATCTGTAAATCACTTTGGGCAGTATGGGCATTTTAACAATATTAATTCTTCCAACCCATGAATATGGAATGTTTTTTCATTTATTTATATCTTCCTTGATTTCTTTGAGCAATGTTTTCCATTTTCAGTGTACAAGTCTTTTGCCTCTTTTTTTAAAATTTTTATTTCATATTGGATTATAGTTTATTAGCAATGTTGTATCAGTTTCAGGTGTACAGCAAAGTGATTAAGTACACATGTATCTGTTCTTTATGAAATTATTTTCCCATTTAGGTTATTACAGAATATTGAGCAGAGTTCCCTGTGCTATACAGTAGATCCTTGTGGGTTATTTTAAACATAGTAGTGTGCATATGTTAATCCCAACTCCCAATTTATTCCTCCCCCCCCACCCACATTTCCCCTTTGGTATCCATAAGTTTGCTTTTGAAGTCTGTGAGTCTGTTTCTGTTTTGTAAATAAGGACATTAAGGACATTTGTATCACTTTTTTAAAGATCCCACATATAAGCATTATCATATGACATTTGTCTTTCTCTGTCTGGCTTACTCCACTTAGTATGATAATCTCCAGGTCCATCCATGTTGCTGCAAATGGTAACATTCCATTGTATATATATATCACATGTTCTTTATCCATTCATCTGTCGATAGACATTTAGGTTGCTTTCATGTCTTGACTACTGTAAACAGCGTTGCAATGATCATAGGGGGGCAGGTATCCTTTCAAACCATGTTTTTCTCCAGATATATGCCCAGCAGTGGGATTGCTGGATCATATGGTAGCTCAATTTTTAGTTTTTTGAGGAACCTGCATACTGTTCTCCATAGTGACTGTACCAATTTACATTCCCAACAGTGTAGGAAGGTGCCCTTTTCTCTACACCCTCTCTAGCATTTATTTTTTGTAGACTTTTTGATGGTGGCTATTATGACAAATATGAGGTGATATCTCATTGTAGTTTTGATTTGCATTTCTCTAATAATTAACAATGTTGAGCATATTTTCATGTGCCTCTTGGCCATCTGTATGTCTTCTTTGGAGAAATGTCTATTTAGGTCAATCCATTTTTTGATTGATTTGTTTTTTGATATTGAGCTGCTTAAGCTGTTTATAAATTTTAGAGATTAATCTCTCGCGTGTCACATTATTTGCAAATATTTTCTCCCATTCTGTGGGTTTGCCTTTTTATTTTGTTCTTTTGCCTCCTTGGTTAAGTTTATTCTTAAGTATTTTATTCTTGTCTGTAATATTGTAAATGGGTTTTTAAAAATTTATTTCCCAGATTGGTCACTGTTAGTGTATAAAAACACAACTAATTTTTATTAGTTGTTGATTTGTATCCTCAAACTGCCAAAATCATTTATTAGGTTTAACAGTTCGTGAGTGTTTGTGTGGGATCTGTAGGGTTTTGTAAGTACAAAATCATGTCATCTGCCAAGAGAGATAATTTTACTTGTTTCTTTCTAGTTTGGATTTTTTTTTTTTCTTGTCAAATATTTCTGGCTAGGATTTCTAATACTATATTGATTAGAAATGGTACAAATGGGAATCCTTGTTTTCTTCCCAATCTTAGAAAAAAGCTATTAGTCTTTCATCATTGGATATGATGTTAGCTGAGGGCTTCTCATATATAAGCATTTATATACTGAATTTCCTTCTATTACCAGTTTCTTGAATTTTTTATCCTAAAGTATGTTGAATTTTGTCAAATTTTTTTTCAGAATCAATTGAGATAATTATGTGGTTTCTTACCCTAGATTCTGTTAATGTGACATATTACATTAATTAATTTTCCTATATTGAGCCATGCTTGCATGGTATAAATCCAATCCAGGTATAAATCTAATTTGATCATGGTGTATAATGATGTTAATGTGCTGTTAATTTGTTTTGCTAGTATTTTTTGAAAATTTTTACATCAATATTTATCAGGGATATTGGTCTGTAAATTATTTTCCTGTTGTTTCTTTGTCTAGCTTTGATATTAGGGTAAAGCTGACCTCATAGAATGAGTTGGGGAGTGTTCTTTTGTCTTATATTCTTTGGAAAAGTTTGAGGAGTATTGATGTTAATTCTTCTTTAAATGTTTGGTAGAACTCTCCATTGAAATGATCAGTCTCTGAACTCTTAGTTGGGAGTTTTTTTTAAATTACTGTTTCAATCTCTTACTCTTCATAGGTCTGTTCATATATTTTTATTTCTTTAGAATTCAGTTGGTAATTTCCTATTTTGCTATCTTGCTTGCATCACTCCTCCTTGAAGTGTTTCTTTTTTAATCCAATGTATTAAAGGTAGATTTATGTGACCTAATCCAATAATATTTTTCCCTGCTATCCATCCAAAAGCTAATAACGTTCCATTAATGTGAGAAATGTTATTCCAAACAATAGGAAATGAAAGAATATGGGTAATATTTTTGATAGAAACAATATCATGTGGTGTAAAATAAATGCTACAATTTCAACCTTTGATTTTAGACTATAGTCATTACTTATAAAAAGATTTTTGCTTTTATTAAATTTCTATTTTGTAATGCAAAAGGAATCTATTTGATCTGGACAATTAATAGTTTTTAGTGAGAACAGGGGATGAAAATTTACAGAGGGTTGATAATATAACATTTATAATTTGAGTGTATTTTTCTTTGAACTTATTGTGCCCTTGATTAGAAGACATATTATGATAGAAGTTGAGGAATATAATTTCATACATATTATAAATTTAGGCTCTGGAATCAGATAATTATAAGTGAAAATACTCCTCCTTCACTTCAGAATTGGGTGATATTGCACAAGTTATTTAACCTTTCTGAATCTCACATTCTCTTACATAAAATATTGTAAGAATAATACATATTTCACAGGATTGTTTTGAGGATTAAATAGTACTAACAGTAATAATGGTGGTAGTGGTAGTTGCAGTAGCAGCAGCAGCTAACATATGTTGACTGCTTACCATGTGTAAGACCCACTGTTAGATTTACTTGTATTAACTTATAGCACACTTTCAGGAACATAATATTCACATTCAGTAAATGTTAACTCATTGCCATTATTACTGCCACAATTCATGAAAACACCAAGTTGGATTTGATTACAAAATTACATGACAGACCACTATAAAAAGCCTATGTTGAAGGATGTAATAGACAATTATAATTTTGGAGGACAAATACTGTCATTTGTAATGAAAAATTCTGTATATTTCTTACTTGGGAATCAGAATTTGTTTTAAGTAAAATTTGGGATGGACAAAATTTTTCTTTATCTACGTCTGTCCCCTCCAAACTTTTTAGTAGATACTTCCTTTCCATCATTGATATTCTTTATTTTCCCATTCTGAAGCTTCTTCTGTCCACCTGAAATCACTCATTTTATGTTTCCATGAATCAATTTTAATTTTTTCACCCATACATAATCAAAATTTGTCAGGACTTATTACATTATATGTCTCAACTCTTAGAAGTGTCTGTGGAAATAAATAGACTGACATGTTTTAAGTATCTATATGACTATATATCAGACATTCTCATTAAGGACTCCTTAACACACACACACACACACACACACACACACACACACACACACATATCTATCTATCTATCTATCATATATCTAGCTGGTAAATTTACATTTCTATCTACATAGCAAATGCATTATAAAATAGATCTTAAACTATATGTTTCTGGTGCTCTTGCTCTGACAAAAAGTTGAAAATATGTTTTGGTCTAGTTGGGTTTTAGTGACCCCTTGAATTCACCACATATGTTTGTTCTATACTGCCCACAGTATTCCTGAGGCCATCTTTAACCAAGAAAGTTGTGGGATCCAGATTATTAGTAAATATGCTCCGTGTTTTCCATGCCCTAAAACATCACTTGACTCCAGTCATCCTTACAGCATTTTGAAAATACTGACATCTGTATTTTTCCTCAAACTATATTTAACTAATTCATTCTGGGTGGGGCCTGCTTATTCTTTTTGTAAATAAGAAAGTCCGAAATTTATTTTGAGTGACAAAACATGGTTGAGAACACCAATTTAGGACTTAAATGTAGAGAATAAGTCTTGTTCTCATTTAGAGTTCCCTATACTAACATTGGAACTCAATAAATGCAGTGTCTTTGGGGCACCAAAGCATAAGCAAGAAAAGTGCTAAACTATGTCAGGGAGAAAATATCCATGATAATCAGTAAAAAAATTTCTTTACATCTGTACTCGTCAGATTTTAGGGCTCTTTCTCAGAAAGACTCGAGGCGTATCAGTCTGCTACCTGAGCAGTGCTCTGGAAATGAGAGTCTGACAAGAACTTTCTCTCTTGGATTATTATAGTCACATGGAACCCAGGAAAGCAAGCCCCCTGGCCTCTAGAGCCAGGCAATCAAGGGGCATCCCCCAGGGGACAGCTGCCAAAAACAGGTTATTAAATGTGAAAACCAGGGCACCAGACATGTGTAGAAACCACTCTCTGGGAGGTACTGGTGCTCTGGAGTGTGGCAGAGGGGAGTGCAAAGATGGCACTCACTAAAAAAAGGGAAAAAATAGAAAAAGAAAAGAAAAAATGGAAAGAAAAAAAAGAAAAGAAGAAAAAGAAAGAAAAGAAAGAAGAAAAAGAAAAGAAGAAAAAGGGAGAAAAAAAGATGATGCACGCCAGTTTTCACAGGGCAGAAAGAGCAAAGAAGAAAATGCCCACTGGCTGGAGCATAAAGACGACACCCTTGAGAAAGGAAAAAACAACAAAAAGAAAGATAACACCTGCTGGCTTTAGGAAGGCAGAGAGAGAGCAGGAAATGATACCCACCAGCCTCCATCTCAGGAGATCCCTCCCCCTTAGATCAATGTTTTAAAATTAAGAAATGATTCTCTTTCCCATAAAGTGTAAGCAATTTTCAAAGGGCTGCTTCTACTCTACGCCCTGAGGCGGGTGTCTATATTGAGTTATTCAGTTCACCATAGCCCATTATGTATCCTGGGCAGGAGCCCATTGGTTTTCAAAGCCAGATGTTTGGGAGGCTCATCTCTCAGTTGTTGGTTTTAAAAGTTAGTGTGCCCAATGTGGGGTATGAACACTTCACTCCTCAGGGAAAATCTCCAGATTTTGAGCTGCCTCCTGACTGTGGTTCACCATGCTACAGTGGAGTTTATAGTGAGATTTCCTGCCTACTTTGATGTGGTTTCCCTTTTGTTTGCCCAGTGTGATAGGGTTGCTCTGCCAGATTTCAGGTTTTTTTCCAGAGGAAATTGTTCCACATATAGCTGTAGATTTGTGTGTCTACAGGAGAAGGTAAGTTCAGGATCTTCCTACCTCAACTTCTTCAACCAGAATGGCTTCTCAGATTTTAATGTGCCTAGGAATCACTTGGGAATCTTGTAAAAATGCAGATTATGATCCACTAGGTCTGAAATGTGATTCTCATTTCTAACCAGTTCCCAGGGGAGCTGCTGCCAAACACATATCCTGAGAAATAATTTAAACTCAAGAAAATTGTTACAATATCATTTAAAAAGTATTCAGCAAAAATAAGAGGGAACTCAAAATCTCTGTTTTAAATAATATAAAATTTATTCTCATGTAAATCAAACACTTAAGTCAGACAACTGAACATTCGTTAATGTAGTGTGTAATTTAAGATGACAAAAATACATTCTTACTGGAGATATGTGTGAAATCTATTAGGTAGGTATGGTGTACATCAAAATTTCTTTTAGGGCTTCCCTGGTGCCACAGTGGTTAAGAATCTTCCTGTCAATGCAGGGGACATGGGTTCGAGCACTGGTCTGGGATGCTCCCACATACCGTGGAGCAACTAAGCCCATGGGCCACAACTACTGAGCCTGTTCTCTAGAGCCCGTGAGCCACAACTACTGAAGCCTGTGCACCGAGAGCCCATGTTCTGCAACAAAAGAAGCCACCACAATGAGGAGCCCGCGCACCGCAATGAAGAGTAGCCCCCGCTCACTGCAACTAGAGAAAGCCCACGTGCAGCAACAAAGACCCAATGCAGCCAAAAATAAATAAATAAAATAAATAAATGTATTTAAAAATTTTTCTTTTATTTTTTTGAGTTTAGCTGTCTATTGCATGATATATAATACAGTGCATTTTGCACTATGCTGAAATGATAACAATGGTGACTTGATCATTTGTTAGGGATATTTCCAAATATTTCCTGTAATTGTATCATCAAAAGAGATCTTCATTAGGATAATCAGGATTATCCTTATCCTTCATTAGGATAATTTCCTAAAATTTATTTTGAACTATTTCAAAGTAATGTGATCAACATAGCTTGTATTACATAAATAAACACTTTTATATAATTTATTTATATATCAGTTAAATTGAATTTGCTAAAATATTTGGGATTAACAAGGTGGTTATTTGTGTGATATTAAATATATTCATATGCTTGAAATTAATTATTTCTTAAAAAGTCATTAATTTATTTAAAAGATGCATGAGGAAGAAAATTAATGTCTTAGGTACTTGAGAAACTTTATGCCTAATATTTTTATACTTCTCTATTATCTACATTATAAGCCCTTGACAAGCACAGTAAGATGATCCTTTAAAGTACTCATTATACATGATATTCTATTATCTTACAACCATTATAACTTGTTAGAAACTTTTAATAATGCATGACTCCAGAAGGCAATTCCCCATAATAGATGCAGATATTTAAATATTATTCCATCTATATTTTATTACTTTATGAAGCATAGTGGCAACTGAGCCAGTAATTTTGTCAGAAATGAAGGGTTACTAAGCAGTTTCAAAATTATCCAAAATATTAAATATGACAGCATAAAGTAGCAAATCAATTTCATTTTTAAAAAAATGTTATTTCCCAGGAAAGAAAGAAGTTATTTGAAGCTTTCTTATGATCTTAAAAACTCAATTAAAAGGTAAGATAATCATCTAGATTTGATAAATTTCCAATATATATATGATATTATCTCTATCAGAATGGTATAATTTAATGATATTTGTATTAAAAACATTTATTTTTGGCAAAATATTATTTATTGTCTTCTCTGATTAGTATAAAGAATAAAATGTAATCAGACTCATTAAATTATAGCATATCTCATGTAAATAAAACATCTACTATTTGAATTTGTTTTCAATTGGAAAAGAGGAAGAACTTCAATTTTATTTTAGTCTGCTGATATAAAATCATTCCATTTTGGAGGCATTTGTAGGACCATTTTCCAAAAATAAGTAATATGAACTGTATAGAAGAAAAAATATGTTCTAGGATACGATTAAACAGCTTTTGTAAGAAATATTAAAATCAACATTGCTAGATCTGAGTAATGTAGTAAATATTTTTAGTAAATGTAATCCAAGAGTTTACTTACTATTTATAAAATGGTGATTTTACATTACATGTTTAATAAAGAAGGGTTACATGGAATAGGAAATGTTGCCTGTGACAATTTGCAATGTTTATGAAATTGACAAAAGAGTAAGTAGATAAATATGACTGGAATATTGTTAATAACTTTATCAAAAGCAGAAACAAAGTGAATTATCTCTAGATTAAGGATGTCCATGGTCATGTAGAAGATGCTACAACTTCCTTGACAATCCACTCTTACATTTAATTTTCTAGTCAATAAATATACTGCACATATTAAATATGTTCTGGTACCTTTTCAGTTAGCTCCAGTAATAAATAATAACCTAATTCAAACTTCCATGAAATTACCAATGTCATCTTCAGATCAAATAAACACCAGATATCATACACCTGGAATTTATGAAAATAAGTATTTTTACATTTACAGTTCAAACTTGAAATTATTTTTAATAGGTTATATTTTTTTATTATAATGGCAAGTTAATGGCTTGCCACATGCATCCTACAAAGCCTACCTCCTAAATGGATATTTTGTAGACATATATATAGAATGTATCTTAATGTTCAGAATAGTGGCACCAACATTCTTTAATGCTAGAGCAATAAACAGGATTTCTAGCAATTGTATGATAGGTGTTCTTAATATGTGTTATTCTAGCAAATAAATTATTTTAAAATATAATTTTGCTAATTAGGCCATTTTTGTAACTCTTTTCTGCAGTTTCTCAAAATATTTTAATCCATCATAAAGCGTTACTACTCCTTCCAGCATGCTATTTTGTCTGACCATTTTGAATATATTTTTCTTTTTCAATTTTAAGCTTTCATGAGTTATGTTATATAGACTTCTTTTGGTTACTTTCTCACCTGACATTCCAGATGAAAAAATTGAAGTCTTATTCAATGGGAACAAAAGAAGTCTCACAAGAAAAAATATACATTTTTAACTGAAAATACAGATAGTAAAATCCATTTAATGCTGCTGTCTGGTAATAAGGATAATACTTGTATGTATTGTATGTTTATTGTAAGACAGACAAATGATGCAGATCCAGGAATTCTAATTTAATATGTAACATAACTGAATATGATGCTTGGTGAGGCAATTTATCTTTAGGTTTTATTTTATGTTTACATAAAATTTAAAGTATTATAATCTAATGTCCATCTCAAGTACAAAATGTAATCATTGATCCTAGGTACTGATTAGTTTAGTCCACAGACTTGAATTTGATTCTATACAGGCAACTGAAGAGTTCTGTCATGTTCACTTTCCCAAGAACTGGATTAAAATGCTTTAAAAATTTATCCTATGAAAAATATAGTACACAGCTTCATAAAACAATAAGCAGTCAATACAGCATTATTCATACTTCTATATTACTTTCTTTGTATTTCAATTTAATTAAATAATTAAACTGTCAAGAAAAATATTAAAAGAAAAAGTATGCAGTTCATTTAATTATTTACATCTCAAGCCATTACAAAGTTTGCCTAGTCTTAGAAAGATATATTGTGGAAGTCTTAGTTTAATGTAGGTTTTCAGAGCTGTTTCACTTTTTTATTAGAAAAAAGGGCACTAATACAACTTATAAATATTAATAAAGCTATACACTAAAAGTGGAGCTAAAAAAAGTCAGTCAGTGTTTTTCTGCAATTCTTTAAACACATAGTTTAAATATATGAGAATAGAATTCTTGACTCTTTTTCTTTTCTTTGCCTTACCCTGAGATTAAATTTGCAGATTTTCCACATTAGCACTACTAGAAAAATATGTGTAATGTTCAATAAAATTGTACCACATTTGTTTATTTTTGTTTTTATTTCCATTTCTCTAAGAGGTGGGTCGAAAAGGATCTTGTTGTGATTTATGTCATAGAGTGTTCTGTCTATGTTTTCCTCTAAGAGTTTTATAGTGTCTGGCCTTACATTTAGGTCTTTAATCTATTTTGAGTTTATTTTTGTGTATGGTGTTAAGAAGTGTTCTAAATCCATTCTTTTACCTGTAGCTGTCCAGGATACTACTCAGCCATAAAAAGAAATGAAATCGAGTTATTTGTAATGAGGTGGATGGACCTAGAGTCTGTCATACAGAGTGAAGTAAGTCAGAAAAAGAAAAACAAATACTGTATGCTAACATTATATATAGAATCTAAAAAAAAAAAAAAAAAGGTTCTGATGAACCTAGGGGCAGGACAGGAATAAAGACAGACATAGAGAATGGACTTGAGGACACAGGGAGAGAGAAGAGTAAGCTGGGATGAAGTGAGAGAGTAACATTGACATATTTACACTACCAAATGTAAAATAGATAGCTAGTAGGAAGCAGCTGCATAACACAAGGAGATCAGCTCAGTGCTTTGTGACCACCTAGAGGGGTGGGATATGGAGGGTGGGAAGGAGGTGCAAGAGGGAGGGGATATGGGGATATATGGATACATACAGCTGATTCACTTTGTTATACAGCAGAAACTAACACAACATTGTAAAGCAATTATACTCCAATAAAGATGTTAAAAAAAAAAGAAAACATACTAGGCATATAGTTGCTATAGATTGAAAAATAATGTACTACATTAGTGACTGTGAACAGCATTCAATAAATGGTTTTAATATTAAGCATGTTTAGCAAATATACATAAAATCATATTAAAACTGAATTATTCACAGAGGACTAGTTTTCTAAATTTGAATAAGATACATTAAGGCACCAATTTTGGCACATACCTTCATTATCCCTTTCCCTTGCCTCACAGCTGGTTAATTTAAAAACAAGTAGGGAGACTGTGTGCATTGCTTTATTAATTGAAGGAAAATGAGCAATAAAAAATCCATTAAGATTATAACTTGGGAAACAATACAAATGTATGTGCATATATCGAATATAGACATGCATATGTTAGAAATACAGATCTCTCTATATATTAGTGACAGCCTTGTGAGTGTCATGATTTAAATATTCTCTTAATTAGCAATGGGATATTTTCTACCAAAAAATGTTAAACAAAACTCTAGCTATCTTCAATATTAGTAAATGTATTTACTCTATTATTGGAATAATAAACAATCAATAAGAACTGAAAGTGCTTGCTATATATCCAGCATGATGCTAAGTTATGCTTGGTACTTACAGTTTCTTATTTATTTAGTTTGAAATTATCCACCAAAATTAATATAATTGTTTGCAAGTGTATCTGTATGCAAAAAAAAAAAATCTGTTGGCATAATATTCATAGGGTTTTGAGTTAAATAATGTAAGTTAAATGCTGTATTGTAGTATGGACATATAAGTGGGCTTCAAAAGAATTATTAACTGAATTATGTTTGTATTCTCCCTAACCACATTGCACCTCCTGCAAATAAAGTTTATTTTTACTGAGTTATGCTTAATTGATATTCTATCAGCCAATATTTAGAAAAGTAGTTTAAAAGTCCTCTCAAAGTTATACTGTATTGAGGAGGATTTTGTTATATTACACAGTTTTCTTATTAAGTTGTGTCTTGTAGAACTTTTCTTGCTCTCTGAAAAGTGTATTTGCTTTATTCTTAATGTACTGGTGAATTAAAAACTAATTATGTTTAAACTTTTCTTTTGACTTCTAGAAAAAAGTTAATTTTTTATCAAAAGTATTCTCTGATTTCCTCATTTTTAATTTAATTAATTTCTTTTATTTCTTTTTCTCAGAAGTTATTAAGGCATCATATCAGGATTCAAAAATTAGATCAAGATGATATAATTAACAACAGAAAGAAATTAAAAAAAAATGTATTAGTGTTATTAAAGTTGAATATGTAGCCATGGTGGCAAATACTTCTACAAAGTTATATTCGACTTCTAGAGTGGCCAGCTTCCAGTGTTACACAACTCACGATAGGCAAATATTTAAAACCAGATAATTTCTTAGTCATAGTGCTACCATATTTGGTCCATAAACAATTAAAAATATTATCCTAAAATATTAAAAAAGGAGAGAAGTCTATTCTGTATTCAACAGTATCCTTATTGAAAATATAGTGACAGATTTCTGAAGAATATAGTGACAGATTCCTTAAGACTCATTTCTTGGAGAGTTTGTCACCATAGCTTAATGACATATAATAAAAACATGATTAAATTCATGGGTATTAATTACAAGAACAATATGATACACCACTTTGAAGGTCTGGGGAAACCTACAGGTATATTTCATAGAGACCAGAGGAACACATGAATTTTTACATCCTTCAGGCAATCCTTCACACATATCATTTCTCTGAACTAAACTTTTGATAAACACTGAATGGTTGTAAGCTTGAAATTATCCCCCCTGGGTAATGCCTGGAGTGTAACTCTGCTATTTGTGGGTTGAAATCTGTCTCATGTGCCTGACCAGTTATCTTGGTTCTAGAAAGTTAAGCATCTTTCATGAAAACTGAGGAAGCTAACAAAGGCTTAGGACAAAATAGCATGTATATTATCACTACAATATATTCATTCAGATTTGAGTCAGAGAGTGTCTGAATATAAAAAAAGGATTTTCTTTAAAAAATAATCTTTACCCATGGACACATTAATAAAGTTGTTAAGGTTCCATATTATTTAACTATATGAAATATAAACAAAATTATCCTGACATACTTTTGATTCAGGCAGTAGTAATAAAAAGTCCCAATTCTCTAACAAAGTCAAATCTCAATACAATATTAACATAACTAGCTTGGAAGAATAATGGATCAATGAGTATAGATATAGCTGTCAAGAAAAACAGAAACAGGAAAGGACTGCAGTAGGAAATGGATGATCTACATACCAGTGGTAAAAGGGGTAGTTTTGGGATCCACACTGCCTATGTTCAAATCCAAACTTATGTAGTCATGGGAAATTTACTTACTCTTATTAAGTCCTTCATCCAAATATCAAAATAATAATTAATTTGAAGCTTACATAAGATAGTATCTGAAACACATTTAACATGGTCTCTGGAATGTTTACAAACTTTTGGAGTTTAGAGTCAGGAGCTACTAAAAATGAGCATGAGAAAACATGCAATTATAAAACATCTTAAGTTAACATTTACTCTAAATCAGGTTAAAATAATGATCACTAAATAACTTGAATGGATATCCTGGGGGTGAGGGACAAATATTGGTAGAAAGTTTCCCTAAAGAAAAACCTTCTAAAATTTGGAAAGCCTCTCAGCTTACCTCATAGGAAAAGCCTCTTTTATCACTCCAAATTAGAAGCCCGTCAAGTAATTGACATGCTCCAGGCATATACAGACTTCAGTCATCTTTCTCATTCTGTTAAAATGATGACTTTAGAAAAGATTAACTTATACAACAGAGAAGTCAAACTGAACCTTCATCAAATATAAGAAAGGACCACCTAAGATTAATATGCATATAAAGAAAACTCATCGAATTAAAACAAATTTAAAAACACTGAAATAAATTATAAAATGAATCCCAGAGGACAAAAATATGAAATAATTCAGAGACTCAAGAGCAAATTGTTATTATTGAATTGACAGGAGCCAACAGAGAAAAGAAAATGCCCTTGAGACTTTTTTTTTAGATTTTAGAAATAACAACATTTCAATCATTGCATTAGAAATTAAACTTGACAATATTTCACAGAACACAGAACAAAAATTCAAAGAGTTGGAAAATGTAAAATAAGATGAAAAATATAAGAACTATTCAGAATGTATAACAGCCTATTAATATGAGTGCAATAAAGAAAGAAAGAAACTGGAGGAGGAAAATTATCAACAAGAATAAAAAATGTTTCCAAAGACAAAAAAGTTCCTGCATCTTAAGAATGAAAGGATTCTTTGAAAATAAAATAAGATAAATAAAGAGAGAATTAAAATTACTCTTGAAAATTTAGGGTGAGAGTGAGTGGTTAGCAATACAAAATAAAAAATTCAAAATAAGTGAGACAGGCTTCAAATCTCTAGATGATAGATAAAAAAGAAGAAAAAAGCCATAAGTTAAAAGTTCTGAGGGAAAATATTTTTATATCTTTACAGGCCAAATTATCAACTAAAGGCAAGGAAAAATAAATACATTATTATACACTTATGAAAACACAAATTAACATATATATGGATTTTTTGCATTACAAAATTAAAACATAAGTATATATACACACACATATATATATAGTTAACATCTATACCTATATCCATATCTGTATCTATCTTTTCTGAAGAAATTAGTTGAGAACATATCCCAATAAAATGAGAGTGAAAACCTGTATGGAACTTAATTCAGAAAGTAGTTGATCTGGCTCAAGGTTAAGTTAAAAGAAATTCAAGAAAAATTTCTACGTTTAAGTAGGAGGCCATAAAAGATCAAAATTTGCATTAACAGCAACTAGAAAGAGGAGTACATTTTAAAAATATCATAATTTTAAAGCATTAGATTTCTGTGGAAGTAACAAGGAGAAAAAGAGTAATGTTCTAGAGAAAAAATATTTACAAGTGAGCTTCTATCAGGTAGCTTCCCCTCTCTCCTGGGATCATTAGTCTGATCTAAGATGGAGGATCAAGATATGGGCAAGGAAGACTACAGCAAGTAGGAAAGAATCCAGGAAGGGACACAGGATGAAGCTTCAAATCTCTAGATATTAATGTACAGTTGGAAACGTTTCCAACAGTCCTCAAAATGTTTATGTATTCCCCTTTCTCCAGTGTAGCTTTCTGAGTAAATGGAAGATTGTCTCTTTGTAGAAGAACTGGATATATTGGGTTGGCCAAAAAGTTCGTTCGGGTTTTCCTTACGATGTTATGGAAAAACCCAAAGCAACTTTTTTGGCCAACCCAATATTATTATCATGTACATTTGCCATGGTGTTGCAGAGTTATTGCTACTGAGGATCCAAACTCTCTTTCAGTCATTGTGTCCTTTGAAGAAAACTGGTTCAGGTCCAGTGATTTGGTTTGGCTGCCCCTCAGACCGTCATTCATTCATTTGCCAAAGATTGTTGGATAATGTGTATTGCTCATCATATTGCAATAATCATTTCTTAGCATGCTGCAATTTTAATGGCATCATTCATTATTGTATTTTCTCCCACCTTGCTTTTGACAGTTAAACTTTGATAGTTGGGCCTCTATTATTTCATGATTCTTTAACTCTTTTGATAGTACTGAGCCTAATGCTGTAATAGCATCTTCTGCCACCACTGGAATCACCTATATAGAGAGGAGTTACCACTGTATGTCTCAGTGATGCTTTTTCCCCTCTCCCCAGTCCATTTCTTATCACTCTAGTGAATATATACTCTAGTGAATGTATTGACATCAAGGCCTTCCAGTAGAATGTAGTTATCTGGTGAGTTTCCCTACTTTACTAACCCAATTCCTGGAGCATCTTTAGTCCCTACTACCACAACCTGACATGGTAACGCTAGCATTTCCACTTCACCTTATAAGGGGCTTTGCTTTCTTATGGTGTGTTAACACTGATTCTTGCCAAGAAATTAATCCTATATCATGAGAAACTTCTCACATAATGATAAAATATCACCTTTCTGTTTGGCATGGTTGATTGAGCATCTTCAGATCCAGTATCAGATATATTCCCTGGATTTCTGCTCTTACATATTAGTGAGATCCTGAACTTCTTCCAGGATACGGTTACTTTTCTCTTTTACTAGATGTAGAGTGTTTCTGGTTATGTCAAGTAATCTGACCTGAATAGTTATGTGACTTCACAGTAATTATTAGTTTGATGGACAGGGAAACAGGTGTCTTTTACCTTGAAGAAAACACATGTTTTCTTGCAAGCAGAGACTTTTGCATCATTTTCAGGCTTAGGGATAGTGTAAAACTTCAGAGAGGGGAGTAGGCCTCTTCCATAGGTACCACATACACATGAATTCTGAGGATTTAATATATTCATGTGTACAAATCCAACTGCCCACATATACAAACTCAGAATCTCAGTCCTTCTTAATCAGCCCTCAGGGTTTGGTGTAGGGGACTTGCCAAAACTGAAAACTCAAACTTTCTTTGTATCTCTGTTAATTATGTAAATCCTGGGCTTGAACATTGTTTTATTTTTGTTTTTTTTTTGCCCTCCAGTTATAGGAAATAATAATATTTTTATGGTATCAAGAAAGCCTCCTCAAAGTCACTCTTAACCTTTAATTGGTGATTAATCACCCTTAACCTTTTGTTATCTTTTTCCAGTGAATCAATTTTCTCAGGCAAATACCACCTAATTCCATAATCTTTATAATTAGAGCTTTTCACTGTAGTCCTTATATGCCAGATTCCTTACATTCATCAGTGAATTCCCATTAACTGCACCCATTCCAGTGCACCAAAGATGAATGGTTTAAGAATTAGATTACCACCACAAGCCAAGGATTATTATTTCTCCACCTACTATTAGTACTTGATCTTTATTACCAGCTAACCAGTATATGATCTGACTCCAATTCCCATTTCACAGTTGCTTCTTTAGCCCACTCTTGCTTTTGACTCTTTTAAATTTTGTTCCTTAGGAAATAAACACAGAGAGAGATACAAGAAGTTTGTGGGGAAATGCTCTCGGAGTCAACATATGTTTTCACATATGAATGTAGGAGGATTGGGCAGAGGAAGGAATTGAACTGCAGCAGAGTTGAAACAAAGGCCTCAGCTAACCCCACAGGTATTTTATTAAGGCCCTTCAGATATACCCCAAATTGAGGTAAGAAGACCAAACCTTTATACCTTTACATCAAATAAGTATTAGATGTGGACTACCATCAGGCAGGATGCATGACTTTGGATGAGGTGACTCTTTTCAGTAGAAGATGATTTCTGGACAGAGATTCAGTTGAGAGCTATTAGCCAACTGGGAATATGAAAAAAGAATCTTTAGTCTTGAAAGGAGAATCTGGGTGGCCCACCATCACCTGATCTACATATATGTTTATACATACATATTTATAAATGTATATAAATGCCTAGAAACATGAAAGCCATAATGATAACAAGTGTTTACTTCTAGGGAGGAAATCAGAAACTGTGGCAACCAGGGATTAAGAATATATGTTTTTCCCTTTCTGCTTAGTTAAATTTTTTCATAATAAGAATGTATTGGCATAGTCTTCTTATGATAAAAAATATCCATGAACTAAAAATACTGTTTATTTTCAATTGGTACAAATATCAAAAGAAATGTTTTCTAAATATAGTGGGACTTGGATGCAAGTCAATAAAATAAGTGAATAAAACCAGAAAGATCTTACAGATATTGTTAAAATAAAGTACATGTTTATTTTTCAAATTGAATAAAGCATGCAATAACAAATAAGGAAAATCAAACAAAGAAAACACAACCCCAAGTTTTGTACAAGAAGTTGTTACTCAAATATGATACAAATGAATTTGAACAACTGATACTATTAAGAAAAAAATTATCTTCCTTTAAGAGATTTCTCCTTTAATTGACATAGGATTTTTTCCCCCATTGGATTATAGAGGAATATATGCAGGTATATCTCGTTTTATTTCATTTCGCTTTCCTGTGCTTCACAGGTATTGTTTTTTTCACAAATTGAAGGTTTGTGACAACTCTTCAACAATTATACTCACTAGGAAACCAAAAAACTTGTGCAACTTGCTTTATTGCAATATTTTATTGCAGTGGTCTGGAACCGAACCCACAATATCTCCAAGGTATGCCTGTGTATGATCTTTGCATCCTTATTGTCTTTAACAGAAACTGTATTCAACTAATGTACACGTTATATGTTGGCTTTTAATTAGATATCCACAATGCAGCAAAGGCAAAGTCTGAAGATTTAAAGGAGGTTAACAAGAAGATTAAAAGCTCTTAGTATGATTATATATTACAATATTATTGCATATTAATATTGACAATTATTATGATACTATTTCATTATTCTTATTACTTTATTACAGTTTATTATATGAGTAGTATATTTTTTGTTTTGGCCATGCAAAAGTGAATGTAATATTAGTAACAAATTTTTAGTGGAAACAATTTGGTTTAACCTCATTGTATGGAGATAAGACATACTATAGAAACCTGATAGAGTAAGAAATACAGTTTTAAATATGTTATTCAAATTTAAAAGAATCATTCAGAGAAGAATTTTTAATTATTTAAAAAAAAACAGTAAATGTTGAGGGAAATTGAAGTAGTGTGATTGAGCTGGATATTCATCTTATATAGAATGTACACTTTGGAGAATATGCAGGTTGACGGATCAAAAGATAGAGACTTAATCATGTTATTTAAAATGATAAGGGATCACAAGAAAGAATCCGTCCCCACCAAAAAAAAAAAAAAAAAAAAAAGGTTATAATTGTTTATGGGTAATGAGGCTGGGGGGAGAGAAAGTTAGGGTGAATGACTATTGATTCTTATTGAAAGTCCTTGTATCTATTTGATATTGTTTACACTGTGCATACACTGCTTCTAGTAAAATTAAAAATTGGCAGAAATGGAGGCTTATCCTACAAATAACCAGTTTTACTCCTATGGTAGTGGTAAAATTCAGGTTTCATTATCTCTGAATTTTTTGTAAACATTGCAAGATTTTAGGGTATGCATTGAATGTGCTCATTTTATTCCTGGCTTCATTTTAAATCCTCATCCATCCTTGATTCCCCTTACTTCATTGTCTAATTTAGTTCTTTTCCAAGTTATCACTCCATATTTTATGAATGTCTGCAAGATGACTTAACCACTCTCTGGATTAAGGCATTGTAAACTAAATATTTTTAACTTTGTTTAGCCAGATTTCTCCTTTAATATCATACTGTGGACTGTGGTGTAGTTGCTCCATCTGACAATATAGTGGGTAATCCTTTCTCTCTCCTCTCTTTCTCTCTCCATTAATAATCATTAAAGTAAATAGGCAAGATCACAATTTATTGAATAAATTGGGAAACATACGCATTCTGAACATTCTAAATGTAGTAGAAATTGCTGTTATTATTCTCATTTAAAATTTACATAATATATTAAGAACATTGCACTGCTATTTCAGATTTAAAAAACAAATAGGTGATTTCTTTTGAGAAAATATTTAAGTTTTGTATATAGTTGAAAGACTGCATTAAAACTGACACTTTATGGAAGAAGAAGTTCAAGAATTAGTCCTCTTCCATTAAATCACCACAGTCATCTCTGAAACTTAATTCTTTGTAAAAAAAAAAAAAAAAAGAAAGTAATTAAACTTTGGTACGCTTGTTCAAGTGAGGTTAACACTTGGTACTTTTTGTTTTTTAATTTTTGTTGGAGTATAATTGATTTACAATGTTGTGTTAGTTTCAGGTGTACAGCAAAGTGAACCAGTTATACATATACGTATATCCACTCGTTTTTTAATTCTTTTCCCATATAGTCCATTACAGAGTATTAAATAGAGTTCCCTGTGCTATACAGCAGGTTTTTATTAGTTATCTATTTTATATATAGTAGTGTGTATATTTTGGTCTCAATCTCCCAATTTATCCTGCCCCTCCATCACCTGGTAACTGTAAGTTTGTTTTCTACATCTGTGACTCTACTTTTGTTTTGTAAATAAGTTCATTTCTACCCTTTTTTTAAATTTTCAAATATGAAAATATCATATGATGTTTGTCTTTCTGTGTCTGACTTACTTCACTCAGTATGACAAAAACAGAAATATAGATCAATGGAACAGGATAGAAAGCCCAGAGATAAACCTATGCACCTATGGTCACCTAATCTATGACAAAGGAAGCAAGAATATACAATGGAGAAAAGACAGTCTTTTCAATAAGGGGTGCTGGGAAAACTGGACAGCTACATGGAAAAGAATGAAATTAGAACACCCCCAACACCATACACAAAAATAAACTCAAAATGGATTAAAGACCTACATGTAAGGTCAGATACTATAAAACTCTTAGAGGAAAACATAGGCAGAACACTCTTTGACATAAATAGCAGCAAGATCTTTTTAAACCACCTCCTAGAATAATGAAAATAAAAACAAAAATAAATAAACAGCACCTAATTAAACTTAAAACCTTTTGCAGAGCAAAGGAAACCATAAACAAAGCAAAAAGACAGCCCTCAGAATCAGATAAAATATTTGCAAATGAAGCAACTGATGGATTAAATCTCCAAAATATACAAATGGTTCATGCAGATCAATATCAAAAAAAAAAAACCCCACAAATAACCCAATCAAAAAATAGGTGGAAGATCTAAATTGATATTTCTCCAAAGAAGACATACAGATGGCCAAAAACACATGAAAATATGCTCAACATCACTAATTATTAGAGAAATGCAAATCAAAACTACAATGAGGTATCACCTCACACTAGTCAGAATGGCCATCATCAAAAAATCTATAAACAGTAAATGCTGAAGAGGATGTGGAGAAAAGGAAAGTCTCCTACACTGTTGGTGGGAATATAAATTGGCAAAGACACTATGGGGAACAGTGTGGAGGTTCCTTAAAAATCTAAAAATAGAACTAAAATATGACCCAGCATCCCACTCCTAGGCATATACCTGAAGAAAACCATAATTAAAAAAGATACGTGCACACCAGTGTTCACTGCAGCACTATTTACCATAGCCAGGACATGGAAGTAACCTGAATGTCCATCAATAGAGGAATGGATAAAGAAAATGTGGTACTTATATATACAGTGGAATACTATTCAGCCATAAAAAAAAGAACAAAAACGCTCAGTACTTCTTTTCTTTTTTTTTTTAATTAATTAATTAATTATTTATTTTTGGCTCTGTTGGGTCTTTGTTTCTGTGTGAGGGCTTTCTCTAGTTGAGGAGAATGGGGGCCACTCTTAATCGCGGTGCGTGGGCCTCTCACTATCGCGGCCTCTCTTGTTGCGGAGTACAGGCTCCAGATGCGCAGGCTCAGTAGTTGTGGCTCATGGGCCTAGTTGCTCTGCAGCATGTGGGATCTTCCCAGACCAGGGCTCGAACCCGTGTGCCCTGCATTGGAAGGCAGACTCTCAACCACTGCACCACCAGGGAAGCCCCGACACTCAGTACTTCTTATTCTGACTTTTGTTAGCATCTAAGACATCCTGCGTGGCTGAGTGAACATTGCCACAGAAAAGGATGGTAGTAAGAAATTAGTGGAGAGAGTATAATGGCATAATTTCAACAAATTGCCTGAGATTGTATTTGTTCTGAAAAATCTTTTGATCATAAATTTATGGATTATTATTAAATTTCTCCTTTACAAGTAAACACACATAATCTTATGCAAGTTGTTTTGCCAGCATTTCCATACTTGCATTAATGCACTGATGTACTAAAGTAAGTAGTCAATCTAAACCTCCTTTTTGCACAGAATTCTTAAAAAGCCAGTATTGTTTCTTTAATATTGTTTTGCTAATCACATAAATCTACCTGTCTAAAGAAAGGCTGCTAAAACACTTCAAACAGTAGTTTCACTAAACCTGATTCTCCTCCACTAATTGTGCTTTAATGATAGTTTTCCATTTTGTGGATAACAATGTTTAAATATTCAGAGAACAGATTATTAAAATTTTTGCTGAATGACTCATACAGGAACACTAATTAGAACAGGAAAAACAGAGTTGCATTTTTCCAAAATAGTAACTCTGCCAGGTGAACTCAAGAAATACTTCTGCTAACTGAAACTTTTATAGAAACTGGCAAATAATACATGTAATAATGATTAATGGTTTTGTTCTGGATATTTAAAAATGAATTGCTTCCAACAAGTCAGGACCGCTGGTTCTTATTCTAAGTTCTGTCACTCAAAATTTTACTGATTGACCTTTAGTAAGTATTCTATTTTTGTCTTAATTCTTTTCTCAAAATATAATCTGGGGATTATAATTAAAAACAAACAAATAAATACATTTGATAAAGTGACAAAATGAAAAATATCCTCTAGTTAAGAGGTTCTGACTTAAAATTTTGTTCATTTTCCATATTTAATGTTAATGAGATCTAATTGCATCAACCACTGTAAAAAAATGTCTTGCCATCAAAGTACTTACACTAAATAGAAAACAACCTTAGGTCATTTTTTCTTTAGATATTTTCCTCTTTTAAGAGAATACCTAATTAAAATATGTCATGAGTTTCAAAGTTCTAAATTAAAGTCAGAATTTTTAGTAACAGAGCATAAAGGCCTCTACTTGCTAAAGTATACAGTAGGAAAAATGTTACTTTTTACAAACCTGAAACAGAAAATAATGACACAGATACACTTTTCTGATTATTTCAAATTAATACTTCAAAATTAATACCTAAAAGGACTAAGGCCACTATATAGTTTATCTTAAATTTTCTTTCAGGACAGCAAATGACAATTTTTTTTTCTGTCATGACACATAATACCATAACAAATCATTTAAATTCAAATTATATCATACCACTAATTTAAACTCATCATTTTTCTGTTAACAATTAGGCAGCCCCCTCTCCACTCTCAGTTGCAACTTTTTGTGCCTTTTCCAATGTGCAGTGCCACCATGCCTGGTAATTGTTTGTGCTCATGACATTTCCAAGCAAACACTTTCAAAGATCATTTCTCTCAACACAAACATCTTTAGAAGGATGGGAGGTTTACTTAAGATCAGACGGTCCCTTGTTCAATCTTTGCTAATGCTGCAGCATTTGGAAGTCTTCCTGAAAATAAATTGTCTGATGTTTTTCTGTAGTATGCAGAAAGTACTGTACCTGAAAGATTGTACCAGTCAACTCAGCACATAAAATTCCTTTTCTGGCACCAAACTAAGTACCAAGGAAATAAAATGATCTGCCCTCTCTACAGTGCTTTGCACATATAGATGCTCATTAACTATTTGGTGCTGGAAAAACTTTTATTCCCTATCCATATTGCAGTAGTAAAGCCTCTGCCACTGACTATTTTTTTCATCTAATTTTTCACTATAACTCTCAGGGCCATTAAAAATACCACCTGCTATGTCACAATGCATCTGTAGGTTTACAATAAATTCAGCATTCTCACTTCATTTGTTATCAGATGCTGAACTATTCTGGAATGAACTGATTCTTTGTAGTATCCTATAGGAATTAAATTTGTTGTGGGGTTTTGAAGTGTTGAAAGATCTAATTTTTTATTTACTTAATTATTTGTTCTAGGTAGAGTTCAAAATCAAATGCTATACAAATAAATGTAAGGAAATTTTTAAAAAAATTGGTAAATCAGCAACTCTGTATTGGAAAGAAACCCAGTTGTAACTATTTATAGTCAATCGTAAATTTGCAGAAATTCAAATGACAAGAAGTTTCTGAGTTTAATTTAAACTTTACTAACAGCTTATGTTTTCATATATTTATTTTAAGTGGAGAAAAATAAGGACCAGTGAAAGGAAAGATGTACGTCTGAATCACAGAAATGAAACAAAATGGCTTTTTAACATCAAAACAAATTGTGCTCTTCAAACTTCTGATCCTGATATTTTTTTTGTTTTTGTTAGTACTTCCTTTGACCATTTCTTTTTCATTTAGGATTGTAATAGAACTCAGGTTTGGCTGCTCACTGCTCAAAAGCCAATAGTTGAAGGGCAAGTGTTGGTAGACAGGAAAGCAGCTTTACTCAGAAAAGCTGGCAATCTGGGAAGAAAGTGGACTCATATCCTGAGACCAACTCCAAAGATTCTGTTCAGCCATGACAATTTTTAAAGGGAAAAAGGGGAAACAATCTCAGTTAATTATTAAGGTAGGAGGTCAGATTTTTTGTCACTTTCCCACTGCATGTAGACCTACTGACTTCTCCTGATCTTCCTTTGGATGCTATCTTGCCTGTGTGGTCTGCCTGCAAATTTGCTAAGGGGGAAGCTAGGTGTAGACAGCCAGTCATTCTTTAACTACTTAATTCTTCATTCCTACTCCTTTGAATCCAGGAAAGGTATCAACAGATTAGGTAAGGCATTGTGTACATTCAGTAGAGCAGAAGTCAAAAAATAGGTTAAATGTTACCTAGTAATTTCATTTATATAATTAAGGTTTGAGGGGAACAGAAATAGACAAACAAGAAAGGAGCAAAAGAGCTGCTTACAAATCCCCACTTGTCTCATTTCTATGGGATTAGGGGCAAAATCTGTCTTCTGTAACTTCTTCATACTGACATAGGGTGCCATATTTTCAGAGTGGAAGATGTTGACATGGGTATGTATCACCTCTTTGCTGACAATTTTATTTGCCCAATTACATATAGGGGCAGAGCAAGCTACAAATATGTTGATGTCCACAAAGATATAGATTATTATGAGCAATAATGTTAATCTCATTCTCTTGAGGCCAGTCCTTGAAATTGTGCTAGCCATAGATTCAGTACTGCTCAAGATAGAACAGCTTATGTCATGGTTACAGTCTGGTCATCACACAGTTAGCTTTTTCCTTCTGGTGTCAGTATCTGTAAAAGAACTCAAGAATGTGTATCAGACACTGAGTCTGTGACTCTATTGTCCTAATCGTTAACTGCTCGAGCCTGCTCTTTTGTGATTCAGGGAGGCCCGGGAGACTTCAGTTTTTCTATAAACAAGAGGCAGGGGACATAGAGGGGTCTTTATACTTGGGGGGTTCTGCAGGGTTCTGCTCAGTTCCAGGATTACACTGCAATACTATAATTCTGGGATTTTGCATCCTCATAGGGAAAAATGTTACTTACCCAAATCAGCAGCTTGATGATTTTCTCATTGGCACAAGAGAGTGAGAACATCAAAAACTCATATAAATTTTACTAAACATACTTCCTTAGTGTGGACATACCCACTTAATTCCTTAGCAGGGATGATGAACTCCATTCCTTAGCATGGCTATACCCACTCAGTGCCTTAGAATGGGAAAACGTACTTCATTCCAAAGAGAATATATGAAATTACAGGAATGTAATTTGACATTAGGTCAGAATCTTTTCCAACCCTGTTAGTTAACTAAAATCAGTTTAACCTAACAACGGAAATCTTGAGAGTTTCTTCTGTAGGAAAATAAATTGTTCAGGTAAGGTGGGCCTGGATGGGAAGAAAAAGAGATTAAAAAATGAATAAGTTATAGTAGTTGAATAGGTGAAGGGTAGATGAAAAGAGAAAAGAAAATAAAGCACCAAAAAAACTATCAGCTTTGTTATTTTGCCAATTAACCCCATTATAATTCTACACAATTCTAGTCAAAAGTATTTCTTGATGTAACCATATAACAAGGTTAGTGGCATTCCTATTATGTGTTGCTGTGTGCATCTTTAAATTAAAAAAAATTAATTTATTATAGAAAATTTTAAATGTCTGCAAAGTAAAATAGTATAATTAACCCCCATGTGCCTATCATCCACCTTCAATAATTGTCACCTCTTGGCCTAATTTGTCTCATCTGTAACCAGACCCACTTATCACACTCTCTTACCTTATCCCAGATTATTTTGAATCAAATTAGACACCAGAATTATTTTACCTAAAATTATTTAAATCTATACCTTCAAAATACAAGAAATCATTTATATGTATATTCTAACAAGTATACCATTATCACATTTAAAAAGAAATTACCAAGAGTGGTCAAGATGGTGGAATAGGAGGACCTGGGGTTCACTTCTCCCCACATGTACACCAAGAATACATCTACAAGTGGAACAATTTACACAGAGCACTTGGTGAACACTAGCAGAGGACCTTAGACACCTAAAGGACAAGAAAAGATCCCCACATAACCAGGTAGGACAAACGAGGAAAAGGGAAGAAAAAGAAAAGAGAAAACGGGATGGGACCACACACCTCCAGGGGAGCTGAAGGAGAGGAGAGGTTACCACACCCAGGAGGCCCCCTCATCAGAGGCAAGATATACTGAAATAGAGGGGGGGCTTTGGGAGCTAGTGGAAGAAAGTGCAATGGCCAGTCTGTGGCAGGCAGGACATAGAGAGACTTGCACGGGCTATCTGTGTCACAGCTCTGCATGCCCCAGCTTGAGACAGATGTCTGCCAGTGCTGGTGGGGTCTGGGTGCTGAAGTATGGGGTTAAGAGAGTGGACCCGGGAAGAGGACTGTTTTTGGCTGCACGGAGACAGCCTGAAGGGATGGGAGTGAGGAGCTCCACAGCCAAGAATGCTCCTGGAGGAAGCATGGACTGCCTTGGAAGTGAAGCGCCCTTGTTGAGTGGCATGCAATGGGCAGGGCTACCATCGCAGCCTCTCTCCCTACACTCCAGCCCCTGCCTCCTTGGGCACTGGGAGGGACTCCCACCAGAGCGAGTGTGCGTGCCCCAGTCTATGACTGCTTCCTGCCGGCCCCGGCATCTGCGGGCACTGGAGGGGGAAACCATCAGTGCAAGTGTGTTTACTGCAGTCAGTCAACTTACGCCCCTCCTGCCTGAGCAAGCATGTGTGCACCAATTAGTTGCCACCTCTGGCTCATCCCACTTAAGCAAGCAAGCATGGCCCCCCTCAGTTGTGGTCTTTGCCCCCTCTAACCTGGGTGGGGAGCAGACCCTTGAGGGTGGCCCACATGCAGAGGTGGGGTCAAAACCAAAGCTAAGCCCCAGGGGCTGTGCAACTAAGGAAGAGGAACTGAAACCTCTCTGTGCAACTATACAAGCTATGGATTAAACCCCCAAGATTGGCCTGGTATATCCAATGCCTGCAGAACATCTGAATGGATAACAAGCACTCCCACAACTGAGACTGGTCGAGCTTTAGCAGCTGTAGACTTTGGGGACATGTACAAGTAGGGTACAGAATCTGAGCTGCCCCCACACTGCTAACAGCAGGTCCAGAGACCTACCTAGCGGTCTTGGTGGGCCTCCTGGGGAGGTGAGGGTATGCGGAGGTTCACTGTGGGGGCAAGGACACTGATGGTAGAGGTTCTAGGGAAATTTTTTGTTGTTGTTTTGTTTTGTTGTTGTTTTAATTATATTTTTAATTTTTAACATTTTTTTGATTATTGGTTTTAATTTTTAAATATAAATATTTTTGTCTCTTTTAATATTATTTTTTGTTTTTTTGTTTGTTTTTGTTGTCTTTTTTGTTTTTTGTGGGTTTTTGTTTTGTTTTGCTGTCATTTTGTTTGTGTCATTTTATTTTTTATTTTCTTTGCTTTTTTTGTTTTGATTTTGCTTTTTGTTTTTGTTAGTTTCCTTTTTATTGTTTGTTTTTGTTTTTTTGTTTCTTTGTTTTCTTCTTTTCTGGTTTCTTTGTGTTTTTCAAGTTTTTTGCTTGCTTATGTTTTTATTGTATGTCTTGTTTTTTCTTTGTCTGTCTGTTTGCTTTCTTCCCACCCCCCATTATATTTGGCCACACCATGTGGTTTGTGGGGTCATGGTTCCCCAGCCAGGAGTCAAGCCTGGGAGCACCAAGTCCTGGCGACTGGACCACCAGAGAATTTCTGACCCCAGGGAATATTGATCAGCATGAGCTCTCCCCAAGGTCCCCATCTCAGCACCAAGACCCAGCTCACTCCCAACAGCCTTCAATCTCTAGTGCTGCTGGACGCCTCAGGCCAAACAACCAGCAAGACAGGAACACAAGACTACCCATCAGCAGACAGGCTGCCTAAAGTTGTACTAAGTTCACAGACACACCAAAACACACCTCTTGACACAACCTGGCAAACCAGAGACACAAGAGCCAGCTCCACCCACCAGAGTGCAGGCGCTAGTCCTTACCACCAAGAAGCCTATGCAAGCCCTTGAACAAACTTCACCCAACAGGGAGCAGACACCAGAAGCAAGAGGAACTACGACACTGCAGCCTGTGGAAAGGAGACCACAAAAACAGTAAGTTAGACAAAATGAGACAACAGAGAAATATGTTGCAGACAAAAGAGCAAGGTAAAAACCTAAAAGACCAAATAAATGAAGACGAGATAGGCAATCTACTTGAAAAAGAATTCAAGTAAAGTTAGTAAATATGACCCAAGATATTGGAAACAGAATGGAGGCATGGATCAAGAAGATATAAGAAATGTTTAACAAGGACCTAGAAGAACAAATAAACACTTATGAACAATGAAATGAAAAATACAGCAGAAAGAATCAATAGCAGAATAACAGGTAAGTGAGCTGAAATACAGAATGGTGGAAATCACTGCCATGGAACAAAATAAAGAAAGAAGGACAGTCTCAGAGACCTCTGGGACAACATTAAATGCAACAATATTCAAATTATAGGGGTCCCAGAAGAAGAAGAGAAAGAGAAAGGGTCTGAGAAAATATTTGAAGAAATTATACTCAAAAACTTCCCTAACATGGGAAAGGAAATAATCACCGAAGTCCAAGAAGTGCAGAGAGTACCATAGAGGATAAACCCAAGGAGAAACATGCCAAAACACATATAATCAAACTAACAAAAATTAAATACAAACAAAAAATATTAAAAGCCACAAGAAAAAGCAACAAATAACATACAAGGGAATCCCCATAGGGTTATCAGCTGATTTTTTAGCAGAAATTCTGCAGGATAGAGGGGAGTAACATGATATCTTTAAAGTGATGAAAGGGAAATACTTACAACCAAGAATACCATACCCAGCAAGGCCCTCATTCAGATTCAATGGAGAAATAAAAAGCTTACAGACAAGCAAAAGCTAAGAGAATTCAGCACCACCAAACCAGCTCTACAACAAATGCTAAAAGAATTTCTCTAAGCAGAAAATACAAGAGAAGAAAAGGACCTACAAAAACAAACCACAAACAATTAAGAAAATGGTAACAGGAACACACATATCGATAATTATTCTAAATGTGAATGGATTAAATGCTCCACCCAAAGGACCCTGGCTCACTGAATGGATACAAAAACAAGACCCATATATATACTGTCTACAAGAGACCCACTTCACACCTAGGGACACATACAGACTGAAAGTGAGGGGATAGAAAAAGATATTCCATGCAAATGGAAATCAAATGAAAACTGGAGTAGCAATACTCATATCAGATAAAATAGACATTAAAAGAAAGACTGTTACAAGAGATAAGGAAGGACACTACATAATGATCAAGGGATCAATCCAAGAAGAAGTTATAACAATTATAAATATTTATGCACCCAACATAGGAGCACTTCATTACATAAGGCAAACGTTAACAGCTATAAAAGAGGAAATCGACAGTAACACAGTAATAGTAGGGGACTTTAACACCTTACTTACACCAATGGACAGACCATCCAGACAGATAATTAATAAGGAAAAACAAGTTTTAAATGACACAAAAGACCAAAAAGATTTAATTGATATTTGTAGGACATTCCATCTGAAAACAGCAGATTACACTTTCTTCTCAAGTGCACACAGAACGTTCTCCAGGATAGATCACATCTTGGGTCACAAATCAAGCCTCAGTAAATTTAAGAAAATTGAAATCATATCAAGCATCTGTTCTGACCACAATGCTATGAGATTAGTATTAAATTACAGGGGGAAAAATGTAAAAAATACAAAAACATGGAGACTAAACAATACGTTACTAAATAACCAAGAGATCACTGAAAATATCAAAGAGGAAATCAAAAAATACCTAGAGACAAATGACAGTGAAAACACAACAACCCAAAACCTATGGGATGCAGCAATAACAGTTCTAAGAGGGAAGTTTATAGAAATACAATCCTACCTCAAGAAGCAAGGAAAATCTCAATTAGCAATCTAACCTTACACCTAAAGGAACTAGAGAAAGAAGAACAAACAAAACCCAAAGTTAGTACAAGGAAAGAAATCATAAAGATCAGAGCAGAAATAAATGAAACAGAAACAAAGAAAACAATAACAAAGATCAATAAAACTAAAACCTAGTTCTTTGAGAAGATAAACAATATTGATAAACATTTAGCCAGACTCACCAAGAAAAAGAGGGAGAGAACTCAATTCAATAAAATTAGAAATGAAAAAGGAGAAGTTACAAAAGACACCGCAGAAATACAAAGCATCCTAAGAGACTACTACAAGCAACTCTATGCCAATAAAATGGACAACCTGGAAGAAATGGACAAATTCTTAGAAAGGTATAACCTTCCAAGACTGAACCAGGAAGAAATAGAAAATATGAACAGACCAATCACAAGTAATGAAATTGAAACTGTGATTAAAAATCTTGCAACAAACAAAAGTCCAGGACCAGGTGGCTTCACAGGTGAATTCTATTAAACATTTAGAAAAGAGCTAACACCAATCCTTCTCAAACTCTTCCAAAAAATTGCAGAGGATGGAACACTCCCAAACTCATTCTATGAGGCCACCATCACCCTGATATCAAAACCAGACAAAGATACTACAGAAAAAGAAAATTACAGACCAATAACACTGGTGAATATAGATGCAAAAATCCTCAGCAAAATACCAGCAAACAGAATCCAACAATACATTAAAAGGATCATACACCATGATCAATTAGGATTTATCCCAGGAATGCAAGGATTCTTCAATATATGCAAATCAATCAATATGATACATCATATTAACAAACTGAAGAATAAAAACCATATAATTATCACAATAGATGCTGAAAAAGCTGTTAGCAAATTTCAACACCCATTTATCATAAAAACTCTCCAAAATGTGGGCTTAGAGGGAACCTACCTCAACATAATAAAGGTCATGTATGACAGACCTACAGCTTACATCATACTCAATGGTGAAAAGCTGAAAGCATTTCCTCTAAGATCAGGAAGAAGACACAGATGTCCACTCTTGCCACTTTTATTCACATAGTTTTGGAAGTCCTATCCATGGTTATCAGAGAAGAAAAAGAAATAAAAATAATCCAGATTGGAAAAGAAGAAGTAGAACTGTCAGCGTTGGCTAATGACATGATACTATACATTGAAAATACTAAACATGCTACCAGAAAAATACCAGCACTCATAAATGAATTTAGTAAAGTTACAGGATACAAAATTCATACACAGAAATCTCTTGCTTTCCTGTACATTACCAACAAAAGATCAGAAATAAAGATTAAGGAAACAATCCCATTCACCACTGCATCAAAAAAAAAAAAAAATACCTAGGAATAAACTGACCTCAGGAGGGAAAAAACCTGTTCTCAGAAAACTATAAGATACTGATGAAAGAAATCAAAGATGACACAAGCAGATGGAGAGATAAACCACGTTCTTGGATTGGAAGAATCAATATTGTGAAAATGACTATGCTACCCAAAACAGTCAATGCAATCCCTGTCAAACTACCAATGGCATTTTTCACAGAATTGGAGCAAAAAGACTTACAATTTGTATGGAAACACAAAAGACTCCAAATAACCAAAGCAATCCTAAGAATGAAAAAAGAAGCTGGAGGAATCCAACTCCCTGACTTCAGTCTGCTATAAAGCTACAGTCATCAAAACAATATGGTATTGACACAAAAACAGAAATATAGACCAATGGAACAGGATAGAAAGTCCATAGATAAAGCCACACACTATGGTCACCTAATCTATGACAAAGGAGGCAAGAATATACAATGGAGAAAAGACAGTCTCTTCAGTAAGTGGTGCTGGGACAACTGGACAGCTACATGTAAAAGAATGAAATTAGAACACTCCCTAACAGCATACACAAAAATAAACTCAAAATGGATTAAAGACCTAAATGTAAGGTCAGATACTCTTCAAGGAAAACATAGGGAGAACACTCTGACATAAATCACAGCAAGATATTTTCTGATTCACCTCTTAGAATAATGAAAATAAAAACAAAAATAAACAGATGGGACCTAATTAAACTTAAAAGCTTTTGCACAGGAAAGGAAACCATAAAAAAAACAAAAAGAGAACCCTCAGAATTGTAGAAAATATTTGCAAACAAAGCAACTGACAAGGGATTAATCTCCAAAATATACAAATATCTCATACAGCTCAATAGGAAAAAAACAAACACCTGAATCAAAAAATGGGCAGAAGATCTAAATAGACATTTCTCCAAGAAAACATAGAGATAGCCAAAAAGCACATGAAAAGATGCTCAACATCACTAATTATTAGAGAAATGTAAATCAAAACTACAATGTGGTATCACCTCACATCAATCATAATGACCATCACCAAAAAATCTACAAACAATAAATGTTGGAGAAGGTGTGGAAAAAAGGAACCCTCCTAAACTGTTGGTGGGAAATCGAACTGATAGAGCCACTATGGAGAACAGTATGGAGGTTCTTTAAAAAACTGAATATAGAGCTACCATATGATCCAGCAATCTCACTCCTGGGCAAATATCTGGAGAAAACCATAATTCGAAAAGATACTTGAACCCCAATGTTCATTGCAGCACTATTCACAACAGTGAGGACATGGAAGCTACCTAAATGTCCATCAACAGAGGAATGAATAAAGAAGATGTGGTACATATATACAATGGAATATTGCTCAATCATAAAAAGGAACAAAATGCCATTTGCAGCAACATGGATAGACCTAGAGATTTTCATACTAAGTCATACTGAGTGAAGTATGTCAGACAGGGAAAGACACATATCAAATGATATCACTTATATGTGGAATCTAAAAAATGGTTACAAATGAACTTATCTACAAAACTGAAATAGTTCTACAGATGTAGAAAATAAACTTATGGTTACTGGGGTGCAAGGGGGGAGGGATAAATTGGAAAACTGGGATTGACAAATACACACTACTATACATAAAATAGATAACTAATAAGGACCTACTGTATAGCTCAGGGAACTCAATACTCCCTAATGGGAAAAGAATCTAAAAAAGAGTGGATATATGTATTTGTATAACATTCACTTCGTTGTACACCTGAAACTAACATAACATAGTAAATCAATTATACCTCAATAAAATTTTTTTTAAAATGAAAAAACAAAAAGAAATTACCAATTTTTTCCTGTTCATCTTATGTTTTTTATAATTTCCTTGTTTGAATTTGTATCAAAATAAAGTCCCTACATTTAGTCTAGTTGATATGTCTCATAACTGTATTTTAATATATATGTTACTATTCCATCTTTATTTTTTCTTTCTTGAAATTAACTTTTTTGAAAGAAATGTGATATTTGTTCTGTAGTATTCTCTGAAGTCTGGATTTTGCTGATTTTTTTCCTCATGGCATTTTTAAACACATTTTTTGTCCTATGCATTTCCTGAAATTGTTAATTAGGTAGGTAGTAGGGGTTGGCAAATTATAGACTATGACCAAATACAGCCTGCAGCTTATTTTTGTAAAAAAAAATTATTGGAATATAGCCACAACCATTCATTTATGTATTGTGTACGGTTTTGGTCACTTAAAAAGTCAGAGTTGGGTAGTCATAATAGAGACCTCATGGTGAATAAAACCTAAAATATTTACTTTCTGACTCTACAGAAAATATTTTCTGTCCCCTTATTTTGAAGACTGAGGTTTTTTCAAATTTGTTTTGTACACTTCATATTTGGATTGTATACCTTTTAGGAAGTAAATAATGCCCAATTGACTCCCTTTTTGTTGTGTTAAAAATCATTAATGAGCATTTCCTGGATCTATTAAATTTTTGGAAATGCTTAAGGATATGCAAGCTGATTCTTTCAGTGCCATGACCTAAAACTATTTCCTTGAGATCTGATTATTATAAGGGCCCTGCAAATATTGCATTAATATAACTCTTTGCATTATTTTATAGGGTGAAAGTTTATAAAAGTTTTGAAAATATGGACTGATGAAAAAATGTCAGATTGAATGGGGATTGAATCATGGCTTCAGAAATGAAAGTTCTTAATATGGTTGAGAATAAATTTTCTAATATGTAAAATAGAAATATATAATTTGTATATATATATGTACATATATATAATAGGTGTATATATTATATATATATTATGAAATGTTATGTCTAAGGACTGAAATTCCAGTACTCCATCCAAATTATGACTAGCATAAAATATTTTACCACCATGATATGAATACTCTAAAATTAACATCAGAAACTCAGTTTTCCAGTTTCTTCTATTAGCCTAAATCAGTCATATTATTTTTTCACTTCTCATTCCTTGTCAGTCGCTGTTAGACTGAGGAACAAGTCCTGAGAGCAGGTGAGGGGATTAAAAAGAGACGGGGTCAGGAGCATGGTGTACAAGCACACACACCTTTATTTCCCATCAAAACTCTTTTTATAGATTGCAGTAGGAAATACATGTTTTTGTTAAAATCACAAGACAGAATCATCAGACAGTATTTCCTTAATGTTGAAGTTATAGAACAAAACGTACTGCGAACCAGAATATAAACATGCGTGAGAACAGACTGTGATTGCCAAAATATGCCAAGGACAAACTATAGTTAGAGAAACCGCAAGCAACCTCACGGACCAAGACTCATATCTTCTCTAATAACTCTTTCGGGTCCTGTCAGGAATTAAGCAGGATTTTGCCATGCTTTAAGCTGCAAAGACTGTGTCAGCTTGCAGCTGGTTCCCGACATGTCCCCCTTCCTTATTTTTTAATGTGAGGTGGTAGAGTCCGACTCGGAGTTCTGCAATTACTCGTAAGTCAGTTCGCAGGAGGACTGGAAAACAACAAATACACAATAATATTAAAATACCAATAACAATTATAAAGGAGTGTAATAAGAGAACTCGGGGCAAAAGTACGTGTAATCTGGGTGAATATGTCTCGAGCAATTTCCACTGGATTTACATCTAGGGGAGCTGCATGCTGGATATTTGTGATATCCTCATGTAAGCGAACAATATCAAGGGATAGACTGGAATGAGACCAAATTCCCAATAAATGATTCTTAATCTGAGGCCAAGGCCATTGCAAATGATTATGTGGCTTAGAGGTTACACAGATTGCAGAAAATTCTGCATGACAATGCATAGAAAAGGCAGTTTTTAAAGCAGCTAATTGGTCTCCAAGAATAAGAGCAACTTCTTCCAATGCATTAACATGACTTTCTAATTTTCTATCAATAGATTCCTGAGCTCCCAAAGCATTAGAGACATTAGTGGCTAAGTTATTCACAAATGTGGTAGTATGGATACTTTGAGTCAGCGCAGTAGCAGAAGCAGCTACAGAAGCAATAACTGCAATGAGCTCTGTAATTCCAGCTATAAGTAGCCCCAAAAATCGCTTGGGCCGCTGTAAAAGAAGGGAAAGTTCATGTATGACCTGCAAACCTGAATTAGAATACCAAGGACCTGTAACATTTACAGGGAGCATAACAAAGGGAGGCTGATGAACAAGAAGAAATCCCCGATTGGACTCCCCCGTGTTTATACAATTTGTCAAATTACAATTATCACAACGTATGTCATAAAACCCTTTTTTTTTGGAAAACGTACACAGAACCAGTAAGAATAGCTAGGGTGATGGAACACAAGCCATAACAAAAGTGGTTAAGTTCCTAATAGGATGTTGTCGAGTCCCATTCTCTTCATATGGTGGGGGAGGGAATTCACCATCAGGTCCGGATCCATAACGCAGGGAAGGGAGTTCTCCATTTGTTCCGGATCCATAGAATCTCACCAGGCGCTCAGGCACCCAATGAGGATCCTCAGCATCCCTAGGAAACACACAAACATGCCCTCGACCCCATATTAATACAGGATCTGGACCATTCCATTGATTAGTAAGAGGATCCCGTCAATAGACTTCAGCAAAAGGCAAGGCACAAGGATGCCAAAATCTTTCTGCAGCTGTCTGCCCTTGCTTATCTATATTCAAAAAATTTAAAGTATATAAAGAGCGTCTCAATAAATTGTGCGGGGTTATGGTATATTTCCCCTTCTTTATTTTAAACCCCAAAGAAGATATATCTTCCCCCCGCATAGAAGCTTGAAATAAAGCAGTTTGGAGTGGAGAAGAAAGACTCACAGGCAGAGAGGAAGTAGAAGAAACAGACATAGACCCCCGAGCCACTGAGGGAGGCTCATCAGGAACTTTCGCTGGCAAGGAAAAACCAGAAGAATGCGCAACAGGGGCTAGGGAAGCATCCTGAGTAACATCATGTAAATGTTTCACCCAAGTTAAAGCTTGGGCTAGAGCAGTAAATGAAGTTTTATCTAATATAGGGAAGTTTTCAGATCCCACAGGTGCATTCTTAAGGGCTGCAAAAATGCCATCATCAAAATCAGGATTGTGATATCGTGCGGCCTCTTCCTCCAATTTAGCCTCATCCTCTGAGGATAATTTATCATCATCCTCCAAGGACTCTGAAGATGGCATGGTCGCCAACAAGGAAGGCGCAGTAGGAGAGACAGGCTCAGGTTCCTCAGACAAATTTTGTACCTGAGGGGCAGAAGGAGAGCGGCGTAAAGACGCTGCTTTGAATAACTTCTGAATCTCATAAGTTGGGTCAAGACAGTCCCTTATCAAATTCCAAAGTGAAAAAGTAACTGCAGGAACCTTAGAAGGTCCATGAAGCGAATAGAAAGTTTTCAATTGCTGACCTATTTTTTCCCATGTTTGAATATTAACAGCTCCTCCTTCCGGGAACGATGGACACATTTCCTGCACAAAATGAAGAAAACGATCAAGCTGTTTATGCGTAACCTTAACGCCCCGAGTGGATAACATAGAGTACAGTAGCTGAACGAAAAGTTGTCGTTCCTCAGATCCAGTTTGCCTCATTTTTACTCCTGATGAGAATAAAACAGAAAGAAAAACTACATGTAAAACATCCCCCGGCACAATCTCATTTACCTTATGCGTGCACGCGAAGTATCTCCGAGGTCCCTCTCAACAGCCCACGTACTCAGCTCCCTGTTTGGGCGCCACTTGTCAGTCGCTGTTATACTGAGGAACAAGTCCTGAGAGCAGGTGAGATGATTAAGAAGAGACGGGGTCAGGAGCGTGGTGTACAAGCACACACACCTTTATTTCCCATCAAAACTCTTTTTATAGATTGCAGTAGGAAATACATGTTTTTGTTAAAATCTCTAAATAAGCTAGTGTTGCTGTATTTATTTTTAAAACATATGTATTCTCTTCCCTCAGTGAAGAGTAAGCATTTAATCTGTTTCTGTTTTTAACTACAATACACACTCATCACTTTCCACCCATCACCCCATCCTCTCATTATGATTTGTCATAATTTTGGTTAAATAGATATTTGTATTTATTTCATGATTACTGTATGTATGTTATTCAGATCTAAGTAAAAAACTTTAATTTTTTAGTCCCTGCAATCTATAAAAATGTCTATATTAGACTAACAGTTGAGTGATAGTTTGCCTGATTATGAATCTAGTTTAGTTTTCACTTTTCTTCTGAATTTTTAAGGTATTTTCCACTTCTTTTTAGTTTCTATTGTTTCTCATAAAAAGCCTGAGGACATACTAATGACTGTGTCTCAGTGTGTACACTGTTTTTTTTTTCATATGGAATATTATAGGATCTTCCCATTTAACCCAATATTCTGAAATTTCACAATGATGTTCCTTTGGCATTGGTCTAGTTTTCTCAACTAGTTATGCACATTTAATGAAGCATTGAAATTAAAAAAACAGCATGCCCTTAATACCTATGAAAACTACTCAAATTATTTATTTAATATATTTTTCTTTTTAATCTCATGTAGTTTCTTCTTCAAACTCCTATTATTTGGATATTTGAATTAATGGAACATGTCTCTCATTTTCTTACACTTCTTATCCTCTTCTCCATTCTTGTCTTTTTCTTCATTTTTTTATTTTCTCTTCTTTCTGCAAGATTTTCTCAACTTTATCTTTCAACCATAGTATTGATTTTTTAATTTCCAATTGCAAAACAATGTCCTTTTGTTTATACATATATGTAATACATATGCATGTACACACATACATTTATGTGTATACCCACATATATTATATATAATCATCCTGTTTGCTTCATGAATGCAATATTTTCCCCTCTTTTTCTTGAGAATTTGTCTTTTTTTTCTAGAGTCTAATTTTATTCTATCATTCCCTTTTTTAAATAGACTTCATTTGTTAGCTTAAAGGTTTGTTTTTAAAATGTTATTTTCTCTGTAGCTCAGAGAATTGCTAATCAACTAGTCATATACTTTTATATATGAACAGAGGATAAGATATCTAAAGAACAAAATTTTGTTAAGGATTGAGGAGACCAAAAAGGAAGAAAAGAAAAACATCCTTGACCGACACAAAGAAAATGAAATTTGGCAAAAATGACTTTAAATAGAGATGCAAAAAGAGACCCTTTGTTCTACCCTCTTCAGAGAATAATTCTCAGGCTTTTTTTCCACAGTAGAAGATGGCAGATACTGGCTTTCTTTGATATTGTAGGGCATCAAGAAATGTAAAATATTCTTTGCAGTCTGTTAATTAAATCTCCTTATTTTAGCCTAATTTTTGCCCTCCTCCCCATTCTCAGTGGTAGGTGAAAGCTTTGGGAATATTTTGAGGTATAAACTCAGTCATTTCTTAGCTTTCCTTACTGCTAACCAAGGATTCAATTTGGGTAGCTTTTCTAAATAGTTTTAGAACGGATCCATTTTATTTCCAACATCAATAGTTTGTTGATGATATGTCATTTACTATTCTCCTTTCTGGGTGTTTACTATGCCATAAGAAAATAAACAAATAATTTACATATATAAATTATTTTTTTAATCTTTACCATTGCTATAATGGTTTTTGAGGATATAGCAGAGTAGATATATGTATTCAAATTCCTTCTTAATTAGGAGGTATGCTTTTTTTTGTTTGTTTACATTACATTGTCAGAGTTTCTCCAAAACTTTTAATTCTTTTAGGAAAACAATTTTAGTACTGTGTTGGTATTCCATCATATTGAAATAGTTTATACCTTATTTAACCATTTCCTTTTGTTGCATAATTAGTTTCCCATATCTCATTAAAAATATTGAAAATCTTTTAATATATTTTGAAAAATGTGAATCCTATAACATTTTTCCAGTCACAAATTCTTCAATTCATAATTATCCACATTTTCAACTTTCTTCTCTTATACTCTAAACTTAGTTGTAAAGATAATTAAATTTATTTTTAAGAGCTTAAATATAAATAACAGCAACTTATTTTCAGAACATGAACAAAATGGCATAGTAGGCAGCTCTTAGCTCTTGCTCCTCCCCACCCCCCACAGAAACATCAAAAACAAGCAGAAACTATCAGAACCAGCTTTGTTAGAACTCTGGAAGAGTCAAAGGTTTACAGCAACCAAGTAAAAGCTGGATTAAGAAAAAGGCAACTTAATAATGGTAGGAAAACTGCAGCATTTTTATCTGTGCTTGCCCCACCACTTTCCCAGTGCAGTGTGCTCTCAAAGACGGAAGTCTGAGTTCCCAGTGTGGGACTCTGGTCTGCAGTTTAAGAGAGCATAGAGAGCATAAATTTAGTTGAAAAGCTTTGTGCGTGTCTGTTCTAATCTGTCTGAGGACTACCTGAAGGATTTGGTGTTTGGATCTGTCTTGACTAACGTGGTTCTCAAGCTGGAAATGGTGCATTACTTGAAAACACTGTAAGCAGAACTGAAGACTCACAGGTAACCTGACATTAAAACATTACAGTGGAAACATACAATAGACCACCTGGGAGAAAAATCTGCTGAGAGTGTCTTTGGGAAATTAGGACATGCAAATGTATATAGGAGAATTTAGAAGGTCACAACATGCCCAAGAAAAGACCTGAGAAAACCCTAAGCTTTCACCTGGAGCTGATTCCTAGGCTCAATGAAAGCACTGGTGGTCCAGTGGCTAAGACTCTGCGCTCCTAATGCAGGGGACCCGGGTTCGATCTCTGATCAGGGAACTAGATCCCACATGCATGCCACAACTAAGAGTTTGCATGCTGCAACTAAAGATCCCTCATGCCACAATGAAGATCCCACATGTGGCAACGAAGATCCTGCGTGCAGTAACTGAGACCTGGTGCAGCCAAAATAAATAAATAAATAAATATTTTTAAAAATTAAAAAAAAGTCAAATGAGTGCTCCAGCACAGAGCCTATTTGCAAAAATTGGGAGAGGTGTTTGTTTATTTGTTTTTTCTCCCAAAGAATGCACAAGAAAGTAACTAGAGCAATAAACAAATGCATCAAAACTACAGGGTGTAAAATCAACACATTAAAATCAGTTGTGTTTCTATGTACCAGCAATGAACAATCTGAGAAAGAAAATGAGAAAGCAGTACCACCTATAATATCATGTAAAAGAATAAAATAGCTCGGAGTAAATTGTCAAAGAGGTGAAAATCTTGTAAAGAAATGTAAAGATATCCTACATTCATGGATAAGAACACTTGATATTGTTCTACCCAAAGCGACTCACAGATTCAATGCAATCCATATTAAAATTCCAACAGCACTTTTTTGCTGCAATGGGAAAGCCAATCATCAAATTCACATGGAGTTGCAAGTGGCTCAAATAGCCAAAATGATCTTAAAAAATAGGAACAATGATGAAAGACTCACATTTCCTGATTTCAAAACCTAGTACAATGCTACAGTAATCAAAACAATGTTTCACTGGCATAAGAATAGACATATGCACTAATGAAATATATTGATAATTGAGATATGTCATTAAAAGCATGAACAACAAAAGAAAAAACAGGCAAATTGTACTTCATCGAAATTAAAAACTTGTGAGTATAAAAGGACATCATCAAAAAAAAAAGACACTCTAAGAAGTTGTAGAAAATATTTGCAAACACTGTATCTGATAATGGTTTAATAGAATATATAAAGATCTTCTGCAACTCAACAAAAAGGCAAACAGCTCAATTAAAAAATCAACAATGGACTTGAATAGACAAAGAATATATACAAGTGGCCAGTAAGCACAAGAAAAGATGCTTACAATTATTAGTCATTAGGAAAATGCAAATTCTAACCATGAGATAATATAACTAGTATGGCTACTTTTTAAAAAACAACAAAATGAAAAACAGAAAATAGCAAGTGTTGACAAGGATGTGAATAATTTGGAACACTTGCACATCACTGGTGGGGATGTAAAATGTTGCATGTGGTAGCTGCTATGGAAAACAGTTTAGTGCTCCTCAAAAAACTCATCATGAAATTACCATGCATCTCAGCAATTTCATTTGTAGGTATATACTCTAAGAATTGAAAACAGTGACTCAGCCAGATACTCATACGCCAGTACTCATTGCAACATTATTCACAATATCCAAAGATGAAAATGACCAAAGTGTGCATCAACAGATGAATGGATAAATAAAATGTGATGTATACATACAGTGGAATATTATTGAGCTATAAAAAGGAACGAAGTTCTGATATATGATACAACATAGATGGACCTTGAAAAAATTTTGATAAAGTGAAATAAGCCAGACACATAAAGAAATTACGGTATGTTTCCATTCACATGAAATACCTACAATAGAGGAATAGTGACAAAAAGTAACCCCTGGTTACCAGGGGTTGGGAATAGTGGAGAATGTTATTATTTAATGGTAACAGAGTTTCTGTTTGGAGTGATAAAAACTTTTGGAAATCAATAGTGGTGATAGATTACACAGTACTGTGAATGTAATTAATGCTATTGATTTGTACTTTTAAAAGTGGTTGAAATGGAAGGGATATTGTATATATATATTGTAACACATTAAAATCTTTTTTTAAAAAAATTATGTCCAAATTTCTTTAGGTGGATATTATAGAATTAAATTTTAAGTTGCTATGAAATGCATGTTTGTATGTGCTTATGTGATATTTTCTAAAAGGTACAATAGCAGAGAAAGAACAGCTTGTCACTTAAGTGTGAGCTGTCAGTCTTGAGCTTTCAAGAGTCAGACTGCTAATGCCATGCAAAATCTTGGAACTATACCTTGCTAGGTGAACATACTTAGGAAGGTTACTTATATTGCTCTTTTCTCAGTTTCTTCATCTGTAAAATAAGCTTAAAAATTTCCATACAAGATTCTTTTGAGGATATAATGGCCAAACTTATGCAAAACACCTAAGGGAGCATACAGTAATGTCAAAAATGCTAGCAATTATTATACTCCCTGAACTTACACTGGATAGTATTCTTAAAATATTGTCAAAATATTCAGGATAACAGACCTACACTGACTTTCAAGTGAAGAAATTTCTGTTGATATGCCTATACATGACAAGTTAACAAAATAGAAAATTTAGTTAACTATCTGAAGAATTTCAGCCCTCTCATTTAACTGATAATATAAAATCATACTGGAACAAAAGAACAACATACCCACTCTGAATTACATCAATAAATCTCATAACCTTCTATCAATTTCACAAGTATAAAGTTTTTCAACACTATGAAGACTATGGAGCAAAACAAAAATAACGTGTAAAAATAAACATAAAATAGACTTATAAGCCAATGAATTTATAACATACTTTGAATAATGCCTAGTAAATTTTAATGTAGGCCTTTATATTTTGAAATACATACCTATTAATGATGATTACACTTCAAGACAGCAGAAATTTGAAAAACAAATACTAGTAGTCTCTTTTTAAAGCAGCTTTATGTAGTTTCTAGCAAGCTACCTCATCTGAACAAATGGCAAATGCTGTCTCTGATAGCTGAACAATTTAACAACCTGCTGGGTCACAGATGCACAAATCCTAATACATACAGACTATAATCTTGCCAAACACAGAGACTCACTGTTAATTACTTTTTTCTTTCTGTAAGTTATATTTACAACTTTTGGCACGTTCTTAAATGGCTGAAGGTTTACCCACAGGATATTATGTCAATTTATTTTTCATCTATGTGTGATACCAACTCCAAAATCTTTTTTTAACTGTGTTATTTCAGTTTTTTTAAAAATTAATATTCTTCCTGGAAAATCAGTAGTGGGTAGTGAATGATGTAGTTAATATATTGGGGTTCCTTTTGTAGTTTGTAAGAAATGTACAGGTTCTGTGTGGCTATAGCCATAATATTAGCTGTAATTTTGATGTACTGCTGATGAAAAGATTTTTTAAAATCAGTGGTACAGCAGTTTAGCACTTACAAATCACTTTTCACACTCACAAATTATAATAACACTCATTGTCAGTAGCACAAAAATGACATCCTATGAGACTTGCTAAAAGAACACATGAGAGATCACCATTATATACACATAATTAGTTCTAAAAAAAAGACACTTTAAAGTAGTTAAAACATTCATCATAATTTCATAGAAGAATGGTTAAAAAAAGATGTGATTATGATTTTATCTAGAAAATGCATCTAAAATAATATAAATATTTAAAACAATTCAATTTATCTTATAAGGTACAATAAGATAAGGTTATTTTAATGACATTAATTATTTGAATACTTCAAGAATGCATTAAGCTAACTTGTGTTTGTGTATTTGTTTGGGTTTGTAATTTTGCCAAAATTTAATAGCATATTACACTGTGATGTTTCACAGAACAGTCACAAAGAAGGCCATTTTGCCAAAATATTTTAGGGCTTCATCAAATTTCCCAAGGACCTCTTTCAATTCTTTGATAGTCAAATCATTCTCTTTTGAAGCATATTTTCTATCATCATTCTTGTCAATATTTTTCTTCAATTTTTAACCAGTCTAACTCTGCTACACCTTCATTTGTCAAAGACTTTCTTTACTTGTGACCCAAGTAATTCTAACTTTACTTCATCAGGTTCATGAAGTCATGTAGTTCTTATAAGATTGCAATTCCACTTTGCTTTATACTACATGGGTTTGTCAGATGTATACAGTAACCCAAAATCAAAAGGAAAATTACTGAAAAAGATGTTGCTCACTGTATTGGGATAAATATTGTTGGGAAGCAGAAGGAAATTAGAAGTGGGAACCAGTTAAGTCAGTGTTATTAGTAAAAAATGTCATGCTATGATGACTTTTATTTTCTATCAAAGTTGTACATAATAGCTACTTGGGCACTGAAAATTCCCATATACCTGGAAATTTGAGTAGAATTTTTGCATCAAAGCTTTATTTATCATTTGTTTTTGGTTTTCTAAAAATGAAAATATCACTAATTATGTTTAAAAGACTTTCAACTTCATCTTACAATGGCTAGTGAGTAAGGCACCTTTGCTTATCATGGGAATTTTGATGACATATCTGAAGTCTAATAGTTGAAATGCTAACTGAAATAATGTATCCATTTATACATTTATGTATAATATTTCTGGAAAGGGGTCAACCATCTTTTATTTGAATAGCAGCCCTCAAATGCAGTTTATTACTCCACCACATTAGCCTATTTTATTTTTAACCTTTCTCATTGTCAGAAAATACATCCTAACATTTGGTCTATAGTAGAAAGCAGTCTCTCAACGCACATTCTTTTGTTGACTCTACTTAAGGATTCTGCACCTATGCAGACTAAGGCACATTTTTATTTCATAAAACAATATTATATGTATATGTATATGTATATGTATATGTATATATATATATATATATATATATATATATATATATAAGTTTACAATTTGGTATGCTGCTTTAAGTGTTGTCTCTTCCAGGCTAAAGTTCTCTAGTCCCTTGTATCTTTCCACATGACATCTTTATGCCCCATTGTTACAATGTCTGGATTCAATTTGTTTGTAGATGTCCATCTTAAAATGAGGTATCCAGAACTAATCAAATCCTTTAAGAGACATCCCTCAAGGGTATAAAGGCTTTGATTATTTTTGTGATGGTTTTCTCAAAGAATAAAACATTCTTATTTCCTAAAGTTCCTGCTTGTGCTGAAACTGACAAGTAGTGATCTGTTACAACCCTTTATTAAGGTGACTTATGCCTCATGTCATTTCTCTTACCTCAAATCCTACTTGTGAAAAGCTGAATGTCTTTTTTTTTAAATGACTGTATCTTATCTCTACTGCCACACTGTGTCTCTTTTTAATCAGTTTGTGTCTGTAAAATACTGAAGTACATTACACATATCTATTATGCATGCACACTTATAAAAAAGTTCCAAAACATCTTGTCATAAAATAATGCTTACGGGCCCTCTAAAAATGTTTAAAATTTTAAAACTCTATATGTTTTATATACGCTATACATTCTCCTTCATTCGTAAGAGTAGATCACAATTTTTCTCTTATTTCCTACCCTTTATATGAATTCAAATCTGGTTTAAATATATTTGCTGGAAAAGAACAAGAATTATAATATACACACATTCTTTTAACTTCCAAATTATTATTAGATTTTATGACTTTTGATTTAAAAATTTACATAAACAACATGCTCCCAAAGAATATGAAGAGTATAGAAGTAAGACAATTGTAATTACAAAAACATTCTGGTTACTGCAGTAAGCCCAGAAATCCCAATATTACAACCAAACAGAGTACATGATTTCAAAGAATGTATATTCTAGAGGGAGAGAAAGAAAACAGATAAGTAAAAATTGTTTTAAGTTGTAATAAATATTATAGCAAATATGAAACATAAACAAAATGAAAATCTAGTGAAGGGCCTACTTTTCACAGGATGGTCAGAAATTTTCTGACTAGGCAACGATTCAGCTGAAATCCAAGTATATATGTATATATATATAGAGAGAGACAGAGAGAGAGAGAATCAGCTAGTTCGTGAAAGAGGCAGGACACATATTCTAGAAATAAGAATTTTAAAACATCTATTCTTCACTAGAAGAAGAAGTCTGCTATTAGAAGACATTGAGATATCTTCAAATTTTTGTGGAGAAGAAATCCAACACAATGAAATTCTCAATTCAGAAAAAATTGTTATTAAAGAGTGGGGACAAACCAAAAATATATTTAAATGCAACAAATGAGAAGGTTTACCACTCAAAGATCTTGGAGTAATAATTACAGTGTCCTTAGGAATAAGGTGAGAGACTGAATATACAAATGGACAATGGCCAGACTATATACGAGAATGGGACTCTCACCCCAAAACTCTGCAGCAAACATCCAGGAAGCCAAACAATAAATTCTGGAGCCATTTGCCCAGGAATGACCAAGACCTGGTCACCAGCTACCAACTTCCCTATAATTTGCCTGTATTTCTCTAACACAGCACAACACAGATGAAACAAAATATGCTTTCCCAAACAATTACATAAGATGCCCCATTTCTACTTAGTCTTCCTCCAGTTTCCCCATGCCAACAACCTCCAATAAGAACACTCCTGAAGTCTCTGAGCCTTTGAGTCTCTGCCAAAGCAAATGGTAGTGGTTGCCCAGCTTGCTATAGTAATCACTGAATGAATAGTCTCTGCTTATTCTCAGTTGCATGATTCAAGTTTATTTTCAGAAAGGAAATAAGAAATTTAAAAGACTGACTTGGACGGATGACAGAAGGAACAGGGAACAGAGACTAGTAAATATATAGGCAAGTCAAAATAAACATTGCTAGTAGAACAATAATTCTAATAAGTATATTAACTAGTGGAGTTTAGAAAAAAAGGAAGAAATAAAATACAAGATGGTAATATTATAGATGGCATGATGAGGTAACTCACCCAAATGTCCTCATCTTATTCTGGTAGAGGGGTGATATTTACTATTTGTTAAACCAAGTATTTACATGAACAATTTAAGAATAAATATGCAATGACTTATGAAATGAGAAAAAAAGAGACAAAAATCAAGAAAACTTTAACAATTCTTTAGATAGCATAAAAGATATAGATTTAACAGAACCCTGGATAATACTAGAGAAGGCAAAAAGCTGAGGTTATTATAAGATTCTTACTTTTTTTTCCTATTTTTCTTTCTTTGAAAAATTTGATACGTCTGTCTGAACATCTGTCACAGTTGCTGTGAAAGTTAGTACTCTTCTTTTTCAACATCTATGGCCACATCAGTTTCTTCACAGAGTGCATCCTTCATTCACAAGTGGATTTCATTTGAGCTTGACATGTGCATGTCAGAGAGAACAAATATTGCTATGCCTATCACATGGATGAGAGTATTTATATATATATATATATATATATATATATAGTTTATGCAAATCTTGTAAGTAATTTAAGTAACACAAATGGTAGACTGGTTACTAGTCCTCAGGTGGAACTTAACACAATAGTATTCTTTTCAGCATTCTAGTAGCCTCCAGATTGATTGCCAATGAATCATATGCTTTATTCTCCAGACGAATGAGGTTGAGAGTAAGATATATTCAGCATATTAGAAACTCAAAGAACAGTCTCTGTGTTGGACACAAAGTGACATTTTAACATTATTATTCAGTTAGTAAACTTCCTATTAGTATTATGAAAGTCATTCAAAAGTGATGCCAGTGACATCTACCAGCATGTTAATCAGATGTGATTTGATTGTCCCAAGCACTTCTTGCCCAGTGAATTTGATTTTTGTCCAGGTGGAATTTAAAGAAAAGTATGCTGGAGTAAACACTACAAATCTTGCAAACTGCAAAGTGGATAATTCAATTTAAGACAATCTCTCAAAGTAGTATTTTTTCTTTAACATACAGGTGAAGAGACTATTTCCATAGCTAAAGCATGTTTTAAAATGTTCTCTCCTGCAATTTTATTTTCTGAACTTTATATTTTTCTAATGACAAATATGTCTTTTGCTTTGTTTTTAAGAACATTAAAAATATATGTATTTCACCATGTGTAATCTATTTCTACTTATACATATTTTATAGAGAGGCTTATGATACTTAAAATCTTATATCTGAAATAAGTTAACTCCAAGTTAATTTTTTAAAATATTTACTTATTTGCCTTAAAAGCTACTTTAAAACTTAAACTTCCAAAATCAGTAGTAGTCCAGGCTGACAATTTTATTATTATTTCTTAGCTTCTGGACACATTTGAGTATCAGAGTTCTAATCATGAAGACCCTTTTAGCATCACAAAATTAAGCTATAACTAGAATATGGCTACCAGCTAAAATTTATTTCTATAAACTGAAATAGCATATTATATTACTATTCTGATATTTAATTTACTCCCCGTAGATTACTTTTGAATATGTGGCTATCGAAGATAAGAGAATGTTAATAATGTTAAACAGTTTAGCCTAAAGCATAAACATCTTTAATTCATATATTTGATAAGAAAGTTAACCTAAAGAATCCAAACATATAAATCCTTTCATTCATTGTATATCCTTGAAAGAAATTCAAATGTACTTAATGGTCCAATTAATTTTAGATAATATACATCTTTTCCAAGTAAAATTAAAATTAAACAGAGAAAAATATTTTATTTAACATACTGTTTGTTGTGAAAAATAATTATGTTGAGACTGCTAGTTTGCTTACCTTTGAAATTTCTAAGATATGGGAAAGAGTAACACATAGTTTTCTATTTTATTGATCATTTTTTTAGCTTTTGAGTTCTAGTTTTTCTTCTCTTGCAATCTCAAACTTTTATTCATGTATTCATTTACCCTATATGTACTCATTGATTAGCCATTATATGCCAAAGACATATTAAACAGTAATGAAGAAGATAAACTTAGACTGTACCATCATGGACATATGCCATGGTTTCAAAAATATCTAAAGCATCATCATTTTTCACTACTTTATAAAGGTTGAAATATAAAATAAAATTCAGCCATCTCACTAAGTGAACATGAGAAAAATATATATATCCACTTTTTGAACACTCAGTTTTTACATATTATATATGAAAATATTATTTTGCTAAAATGAATGTAAAGCACATATTTACTTTCTATTTTTAGAAATTTAATACAGTATCAGATTGATATACAACTATCCAGATACTTAATTCCTCTATATAAATTACTAATGTTATTTTCTTTTTATGAAACAATGTATGGGGAAAGACATGCAATTTTATTAACTACACAGTATTCTTCAATTACGCTATAGCAAAATGATTTTATCCCTGGGTTTCCAAAATATATCAGTTCACAATTAAAAGATCAGAAATATATATGTGAGTCTCTGCCTTAATTTCTTACTAATAATATAGCATATAATTTTAAATTATATTAACATTGAATAATGAATACATGAAATTTTATACATGCTAGATTTCCATTGGTTAATAATCTATCATAACTCCGCAGTTTTATTATGTATTTTACAAAAAAATACTTCAAAGCTCAGAAATGTATAATTAAATTTACAAATTTTGTTTTTTCTAAGGCTTTCACCAAATAGGAGTTGGTTAAAAGAAGCAGCAGGCAAGCAAATTACCCCTACTGTAGTTTAGTTGTGATAAATGTGTAGGTTACACTTATTTTAAAGTGTTATTTGTCCCATGTATTCCTGCAAGCCTATCAAACTCAGATATGTTTATGGGCTTGGATGTAACAGTGGCAACTATTCAGTGCAGTCACTGTATGGCCCACACTGCAAATTCATAAAGCAAAGAAACTTTCACTACACATCTTCTTTATATATTAAGAATGAATAAAATAGCTATACTCACAATGATCAATGAATATGACTTCACATTGAGCAGGATCTTTGAAATATGCGATGAGCTGATGGGTTATAATTTTTTCTTTGTAAGACTTAGCCTTTAGGATATTAAATATATTGATGAGGGTAATGTAAATGACTTAGCATCTTCCAGAGATTTAAGTGGTCACTTGCTTTTTGTAGAAATGCCTGTTTAGATGAAACAGTGGTAATTTTTTAACTAAAAGAAATTTGGAAGATAAAGAGCTTTGTTGGACTTCCCTGGTGGCGCAGTGGTTGAGAGTCTGCCTGCCAATGCAGGGGCACGGGTTCGAGCCCTGGTCTGGGAAGATCCCACGTGCCGCGGAGCAGCTGGGCCCGTGAGCCACAATTGCTGAGCCTGCGCGTCTGGAGCCTGTGCTCCGCAAGGAGAGGCCGCGATAGTGAGAGGCCTGCGCACCGCGATGAAGAGTGGTCCCCGCTTGCCACAGCTAGAGAAAGCCCTCGCACAGAAACGAAGACCCAACACAGCCATAAATAAATAAAAATTTAAAAAAAAAAGTAAAAGTTTATTAAAAAAAAAAAAAAAAAAAGCTTTGTTGAAAAAGCTCTTTCTTTTCCTTTTGAAATTTTTAATTGGTTCCAGAGGCACCTCTTAAATTTATTAGCCAGTCTTTTTAAAAAAATTAATAGTATCTTTTCACTTTGTCTACTGTGTTTCTAATTGTTTACTTTAGATTTCTTCCACAATTAAGAAAAATCTATTTCCCCTATTTAAAAATAAGGGGGGGGGGAGCTATTTTCCTAACAGAACATACCTAAGAAATCTCAACTCCTTTCATTTAATACCTATTGCTCTCATATAGATAAACTCCCAAAACTGTTTGTGTTAAAAGTACAAAGACCAATATTCCTGTAATGGTGTGAGTTTACCTGATGTTTACTAGATATGGACATGTGTGCCATTACTTCTTTCCCTGCGGGTTCTTAAGTCTTCCTAGATTCTGGTGGTTTGCCGACAAGCTTCAGCGTTCCTTGGCTTGTAGCAGCATAACCCCACTCTCTTGCTTCCTTGTTACATGGTGTTCTCCTTGTGTGTCTCGGACTTCGTATGGTTTTGTTGTTATGAGGACACTAGTCATATTGGATTAGGGGTCCATCCTACTCAAGTATGATGTCCTCTTAAGTAATTGCATCTACCCTATTCCAAGTAAAGTCATATTCTGATGTAATGAGGGATAAGACTTCAGCATTTATTTCTTGGAAAGACAAAATTCAACCTATAACAGACAGACAGAGCTCACTTAACACAAGTAAAGAATGGATCATGTCAGATAGAAAGAAAAATGTTAATAATAAGTTTAAAAGTGATAATGTTAAGCCTAGTAATCAACCTAGGCCACAATATAAGGAAGAGCCAAGTAGCAAAATTGCCTAAATGTAGAGCTACTGGATTCCTCCTGAAGAGAAATGGAATTTGTGGAAAAGCCTGAAAGAGTTGCAATTGTGGTGCTTGAAGTATTTAAAGGCAGGAGGCAGGTAATATAAACATAAAGAGGAGAAAAGCACAGATCCAGCTTCACAAGACTTATAGTGGTGAAGGTTGAAAAAGATACAAGAAAAGAATGCAGCTGTTAGTAAAAATAGTAAAATATGATGTGCCCCCAGGAATGATCTTAAAGATTAAAAAGGCAAGATAGCATACTCCGTCACTTTGTCTCATTATTTAAGAAATTGGGTATGTTCACTAGAGCCTGGCTATTCAAATCGTGGTCAGCGATCAAGCTATAGCAGCATTTCATTGGAGCTTGCTAGAACCCTGATCAACTTTCTAAGAACATCTCCTTGGGAATCCATATGTACACTCAATATTGAGAAGCACTGCACTACTGGTTTGAATATATAAGAATTCCAATTTCTACACTGCTACAAGCTTTTTATGTTAGCTGAAATGTCTGCTTCTGGATCTATAAAAGGATGATTTGAACGGATTCTTTTTGAGATATTCAAACTTTGTGATTCCATATATAACAAGTTTGCCTCTAAGTTTTCAAATTTATGTAAAAAAAGTTGTTCTGTCCCAAACATATAATAAAATGGACTCCCCCCCAATATTCACTTTGCAGTTAACAAGAATAATACCATATTTTCCATGAAAAGAGGGAAATTTTAAAAGGGGAAATTTTAAAATTTGCTCTTTCCTTTGGTTTATTGAATTAGAGAAATACAAAACTTTGGATAGTATTTTCACTAAACAGAATAGGTGAGCCTCTGAAAAGATATTTCAGAGTGATTATTTATGCTTATTATTATTAATAGTTACCCACTATCTCTTATTCCCTGGAACAACAGTATTTCAAGATATATAGTTAAATTTAATCACACAGTGATTATATATGAGTAAGAATAGGCTGATGGTTTCATTTAAAACAGTGTTGTGAATATTCTAGAAGTCAGTAAGAACTGCAAAGTTTAGACTTGAATCCAGAATCAAACTAACATTCAATTATTAAAAAAAAAAAACTGGATAAGCCTGGCCAGAATCCAAGGTATGCTGTTCATATAACATGATATAACAGATAAACACACACACAGGATAGTTTCTATCTATCATCTACCTATCTATCTATCTATCTATCTATCTATCTATCTATCTATCTATCTCAGTCTGCTGTTTATCAGTCTAACTGCAAATAAATCAGCTCTTCCCCAGGGTCATCTGAAAAGTTCCATGTGCTTCAACATTGATTGTGTTAGGAGAGTAATTCTCCAAGACAATTACATCAGCAAACAATGTGTTTATGTCCACATTTGAATCACATATTTTGTGCCATGTCTTTGCAAGAGGGCTGCCCAATTATAATTTTGTAAGGTATACCAATGATTGGACCTGAATAATTTGCACATAAATTAAACACTGAGAGTAATGATTAGGATAGTAAAATTCCTGGTACTTATCTTCAGAAACAATGGAAAATTAGGGGTTGATGTGTTTATAAGGACAACAAAAAGACTACCTTAAAATGATTATACATTGATTATGAAATAAATTCCGTTTAGTTTAATAAGCTAAGAAATTTTGGCATAACTATACGTAGAGCTGGTTACTTCCTTGTATTAGAGCCAGGAAACAGATTGGAGAAAATACTTAGTTTCATTACAAATTTGTTTGTCATAATCTTAAAGCTACTGAAGCAGTCTGACATATAATACACAGATTTCATAAGCACAATTTCTATTATTCAAATTTTCATTTCCTAGTCAATTTCTCACAATTCAGAAACTTCTTTAGACAGAATCTCCCCCATCACTCATGTACTTTGCTGACACATATAGCAAATATACTGACAAAAATGAATGGGTGGAAGATGTATTATAAATATTATAGAACTTCAAAAATTCTGTGTGTGGGATAAATCATATATATATATATATATATATATATATATATATACACACACACACACACGTATATACACTCTATCACTTCAATGCTGGTTCAATTGTTTTCTATCTTATTGAAAATTTTTTCCATCTTACTGATTTTTTTTTTTTTTTTGTACTATCTTACTCCAAAGACCTTTTTTCTACAATTGATTTCTGTTTCCTTCAAAAACAGTGTTTCTCAAATTTCAAGCTGCTTACGTATAACCTGGGACCTTGCTGAAATGGAGAATTGGATTCAGCAGACCTGGGGTGAGCCCTGTATTCTGCGTTTCTAACAAACCCTCAGGTGATACTAATGCTACTCATCCATGTGCCACATTTTGAGTAACACGGTTTTAAGAGAGTTTCTCTCCCAAACTTGCAGTTAAAACAAGTATGACTAAAATCTTTCTTCTGGAGACCTTATTGGGGACTAGAGTAAAAAATTTAACCCACATTTTATGTGGGATAAACAGACAGAAGCACAGGATAAAGTGTGATACACGGAGAAAAAAAAACTATTTATCAGACAACTTAAATTTGATTATAAGTTTCAGCACTGAATTCATGTAACATTATTTTTTTTAAAAATTCCTTTCATGTAAGATTGAGATTATTATTCCATCTAGAAGTTCCTCAAAAAATGAAAAATAGAACAACCATATCATCCAGCAAGCCCACTGTTGGATTTCTATCAAAAGGAAATAAAAACAGGATATCAAAGAGATGTCTGCACTTCCATGTTTATAGCAGCATTATTCACAATAGCCAAGATATGGAAACAACTGAAGTTTCTGTCAATAGATGAATGATAACGAAGATGTGGTATTAATATATGACAGAATATTATTCAGCCATGAGAAGAAGAATATCCTGCCAATTGTGACATGGATAAGGGAATTATGCTAAATAAGACAATTCAGATGAAGAAAATACTGTATGGCATTACTTACATGTGGGAATAAAAAAAAAGTGAACTTATAGAAACAGAGAGTAGAATGATGGTACCAAGGGGCTGAAGGGTGGGAAATGGGGAGATGTTGGTCAAAGGGTACAAACTTACAATTAGAAAATGAATAAGTCCTGGAGATCTAGTGCACAGCATTGTAATTATAGTTAATAATACTGTATTATACACTTGAAAGTTGTTGAGAGATTAGATCTTGTGTTCTCATGACAAAAAATAAACTATAATTATGGGACCTGATGGAGATGTTAGCTAATGCTACAGTGGCAATCATATTTCAATATATAAATGTATCAAGTCAACGCATTGTGCACCATAAACTTACACAATGTTATATGTCAATTATATCTCAATTAAAAATATTCTAAGATTCAAATAGAATGATATACCTGAAATTGCTTTTTAAATGATAAAGCACTATATAAGCATATTATATTGTTAATGTATGCATAGGTGCTTTCCACCCCTCCCCTGCTCAGCATCAGTGCCACAGTCTGTGCCCTTCCTTTTCTTAGCTGTGAAAACTGCTTAAGAAACTGTCATTCAGCAGCTGCAAAGACTGCCAGCACTAAAGCAATTTGACAGAAGGATACAAGAGGGGAGAGGAATGAAGATTTTCTTTCCTCTGTAGTTCTAGTTATAAAGCCCAGATATAAAAGGAGAGAATTGTTGTGGTATGGCATATGAATTTTAAGATGCTTTCCTTGAGTTCATTCAAATACTAGAGTGGTGACCTGAAGAGTTTTTGCCTTAGAAAGTAAATATTTATAAATACATATATATGTGTATATATGTATATATTGTCTTTTTAAAAAAATTTTTAGAGGAATATGTTATCTTCACAAAGATGGGTTGATATAGTCATTGATCATGTAAGTAAGTACATAGGAAAGATTCTGGACTTACTTGTAGCTAGCTACAAACCAACCAACGACTTCATATTTGATTTATAGATGAAGTGAAATTGCTTTAAAACTAATGCAGAATTTATTTGTAGTGCACAGTTTATTAGTATGCAAGAAGATGAATTAGAACCTGCAAGCTATATTAAATTTAATGCATGAGAAAGGGAAGTAATGAATTACTTGAAAATCATGTTAAAGCATCATTGCGAATGCAGCTGTTAAACCGCAATAGCACTAACTGCAGAGGCAAATATTATTAAAACTGCCAGAGTCCCCAAACTGTGTTTTACACAATTCTTTAAAGAAAGTAAGCAAAGGCATTTGACTCCTAGCTTCATGTATACATACAGTATGAAAGTATATGCACCAAATCTCAAAAAAAAATGGCTCTTCGTAATTTGATTCCCACAAAATAATTTATTCTACTTGGTTAAAACAAAAGTTTCTTTAATTGTTAGAGGGATGGAACATGAGATTTATTAACTTCACATTTCTGATGGATGAAAGAAAATGTAATAAATGAAGAGATGAGCCAGAAACTGCACTTGAGGGGCTTTATTTAGCTCAGTTAGCTGACTTCACTATCTTGAGCTCTAATATTGTACTGGCTAAGCCTTTTAGTGTGCACTAAATCCCAGCCACATAAAAGTGAAGCTAAATAGTATTTACAGGTCTTTTTCATACAAAGTACTAACCAGCATTCCATTTATAATCCTATAATAACCCTTTGTAATCTGCATACCAATGCAGTGCAAATAACACATTTACTTTAGAAATGAGCATAATTAGATTATATAGATCCTAGTTGAATTAGACTGAGTGACCTTTTGCTAGCATCCTCTGGTAACTCAAGAAAATTTTATTACTTGGCTGCCTTTTCTCTTTCAATCTAAATGATCAGTTTTGGGCATGAGCCTCGAAAATCTTCAGAATCTTTCACAGTTTGGTTTATATGAAGATTTTTTTTTCCCCAGCAGGAAAAAAAAGTTGTAGTGTTGAACACAGAGCTAGAGTGAATGTTATCTTGTAAACACTCGAGATAAGGAGTTGAAACATAAAACATAAAATAAAAGATGATGTAAGAATTATTTATAATTGGGTTTAGTACGATTTTTGTAATTACATTTTTAATTAATGTCTTGGAGGATATGCTTTAATTCTATGCATAATTTAAATCACATTGGTATTATATACTACATAGTTCAAGCCTAGCTTTCCACTTAACAATGTATCAGAAATTTGCATCAGATAATTCAACCTATTCTAGCCATTTATTCACTAAAATAGTTTTGTGTACCTATTATGGGTCTCTTACATTTGGTTAAGTGGTGACAATTGCATGCTTGTTTCAAAGAATTCTCCTCCTGGAACACAAATGATAATCAAAGATAAGGCAGAGAGTGTGATAACAACAATGTAAACCAATTATTCATAAAGTAAATCCCAGCTCTTCTGGTTAAGGAAATGCAAATGTATTAAGAGCTATTTACAACCCTAACACATTTCTACTCTCGCTTCTAGGTCCTCCCAATAAGTACAAATCCATATAAAGTAGGCATGCATTTCTACACACATGTCACTGAAAAGGACTCTTGTACTCTCAAGATAATGAAGGGTTAAATCCACAGCATGCTTCTATCCATCTCTTTATTCTTCCACCAGGGAAATTTTAAAACTTAGGTAAAATAACACAAAGACAGATTGGGAGACTATCCTCAAGAATATTTGTTGTTGTTTTTGTTGTATTTCTCTAACTCTCCTGTAAATTCCACAAGGGAAAACTTGTTTCAAGGTCTTCTCTGCTCAGAAAACAGTCTCAAGAGAGTAAAAGTGCCTCATTTTTTTTTGGGCTCAGCAGACTATATTTACAGGGTAGTTAAGAAATATCATAAGGTTGTAATAAATATGAACATTTACTTAATTTAAAAAACAGGCAAATACGGGCTTCTTCAGAGTCCTATATCTCAAAGTATGTAATAAACGTGTGTGATTGTATGTGTATCTAAATGTCAAATGTTTTTACATGTATAAAGATACATAATTGTGATTTACTCTTTTGTATTTTATATCATGCCTAATAAACAAACCACAACATTCTCATAGTTAGTTTTTGTCCTTTTCCTCACCCAGACCCTTAAAGATACATTGCGAATTTTTGCTGACATCATTTTAGCCCAAGCTGCCCTGAGAGCCCCTAGAAGCCTCTTCTAACTGGTCTCTTGCTTCCATTCTTGTAATGTTCAATTAATTCTCTATATTTCAGCCAGAGTGATGTTTTAAAAAAATGTCATCTTTTTATTTAAACTATTCAGTGTACTCTCATCACCCTCAAATGAAAATGCAGTGTTTAATCACAGCTATTCAGTTGTATGCAATATGGCTGTTTCTCACCTCTGCAAACTCGACCTAAACTATTTTATTTCCTACACACTACTCTCGTCTAGACACACTGGTCTCCTTTGGGTTCTCTAAACACAAACTTTTCCCTTCCTCTAGGCCTTTGCATGATTTACGTTCAATAACTGTAAAGTTACTTCTTCAAAGGCTGGTTTTGGTGTTCTGAACTAAAACTGTCACCTTATGGAGGCCATTCTGTAGTTCTTCATTTAAAGCGGCCTTTACTAGTTCAGTTTTTATCCCATCATTTGGATTTTTGTTATTCCTTCATAACACTTGTTTCAGTCTCTGAGAGTAGTATTTATTGTTTTACTTGCTTATTGTCTATTTCTTGCAAAAGTATAAGCAGAGGATTAGGGTCCTTGATTTCCTAGTTCACCTTTTTTATTTTTGTACTTGACATAGTTACTGACATCTAGGAGCCACACAGCTGAATGCTAGGTGAATGTGTTGTATATCCTGGTGGCAAGAGGAGGGAAGTATGTTCCTATCCTGGGATGATAATGGATCTCAGTGGCTTCTGCTTAAGATTATAATTATATATACACAATCATCTACAGAACGTGGTTATTTTATATCTCCTGGCTGTAGTAAAGTTGCAGAAAAGATTTGTGTAGCTCAAGAGTTTTCTAATATTTACATTTTTTAAAATTTACGTGAATTATTTTGTCCATAGCATCAGCATCCCTTCATATTTTTAATTCTTTCAATCCTCTTCTGGAACTTTCCCTTTTTCTCATTTGGTTCTATTGATTCTAACTTATCTCTTAGTCCTATATCCTTCGTTCTTATCTTTATACTTTGCTAAATAAGTTTACAAATGATCATGACTCCATCTACTACATTTACATTGAAAACCACTTGTCCAATATTGATCTTTTACATGCAGGACCATAACATAACACCTTGAAATGTGGCATGATTTAGATAATGGACTTTTACCTCAGTCTTGCCAGGTTAAAAGCAAATCAATTTTCTTCTTCATATGTCTTTCTCCTTACAGATTTTCTGTTTCTTTTGTTGGTATGTCCAAGGCTAGAAATTTTGGCGTCATCTTTAAATCAATATTCTTTATTTTTGTCTTTTTTTGCTTTCTTTGCTCTTAGTACTTCCTTCACAGTCCCTCTTGAACATATTCTTTATATTTCTTTTCCCATAACCCTCACTCTAATCCCTTAACTCACTCTTGAATAACTATAAATATTTTCTATCTAGTTCACTGCCTCCAGATTCTTTCTACAATCCACCACCACCAGACTGTATTTGAAAAGACATTTTTCATTATTTTTGCCCCCATACAAGAACCCAGAGTGGTTTACAGTAACCTATGTAAAAAGAACACACACACACACATTCCTCCCAAACCAAACTTCTAAAATCTTTTGATAAGTTTGGCTCTTTTAAAAACTAACTTACTATTTTATTTATTTTCTTAGCAACAGTGGACCATATTTGTTTTCTCCTCCATATCATTCAGTATGTTAGTACCCAGCTTCAAATTATTTTATTTTTTCTTCCCTTCTCTATACCCATATGAAATACATCATTTACAGCTAAATTTAAATATCTCTGTTAATTCTCCTTCCACCCCATGTTGAACTATTTCTTCTTTATATGTTTTTAAAAAGATTTGATTGGAGTATAGTCGATTTACAATGTTGTGTTAGTTCAGGTGTACAGCAAAGTGAACCAGTTATACATATACATATATCCACTCTTTTTTTTTAGATTATTTTCCCACATAGGCCATTACAGAGTATTGAGTAGAGTTCCCTGTGCTATACAGCAGGTTCTTATTAGTTATCTATTTTATATATAGTAGTGTGTACATGTCAATCCCAATCTCCCAATTTATTCCTCACCCCATCCCCTGGTAACCATAAGTTTGTTTCCTACATTCGTGACTCTAATTCTGTTTTGTAAATAAGTTCACTTGTACCCTTTTTGTAGATTCCACATATAAGTGATATCATATGATATTTGTCTTTATTTCTTCTTTAGATTTCAAACTCCCTTATATCTTGTACCATGAATATTATTGCTTAAATATGTATGTCTTATTTATGTATTTACTTCCTGCAATGTGAGAAGCTACCTTTTATATTCTTAGTCATGCTCATCAAGGAAGTACAATTTAAACTATCTTCAAATATTAAAGTTGGAAAGTGGTTTATAAATCTAAATGTAGGTAGTAAAAGAGTTAAATTTATAAAAAATACTAACTTACAAATAACTATGTGTGCGTACTATATTTGTAACAATTCTTACATACCTGCACTAATATAAATTACTTTAAGTCAAAAGTGATAGAGTTTTTAGTTTAGTTTTTTTTTTTTTTTTGGCTGCACAGCAAGGCATGTGGGATCTTGGTTCCCTGACCAGGGATTGAACCGGTACCCCCTCCAGTGGAAGGGTGGAAACATTGGATTGCCAGGGATGTCCCTAAAAGTGATAGAGATATTTTTAAAAGCACCTTGAGAAAATATCACTCCTCCTTTTACATGAAGAGATACTTAAAATTCCCCGATGTGCCCAAAGAGGATATAATGAATAAATACATTTTAAAATATCCTTACATTTTGGAATCCATCATCTTTACAAATATTTAAAGCCTAAAGTCCCAAATGTTTTATAATTTTTCTTAGGAATGTAATATAATAATATTAATAAATTGGTATTGGTGGGAAAATGAAGAACATCAATAAATGCTATAGTTCTACACTAAATTTATCTTACACCTAAGACTAAGTCTTTGACTCTACAATACAATTTTGAAATATTTCACTTTGCAAAGCTGCTCAAGACAGCAGAGACAAATAGTATATAATATGTTCATAGTTAGTAATGCTGCTTTCTCTTCATTTTGACACATCTGGGGCATGCAATTATTCACAAAGGTCACTTTCTAAAGAAGAAAAATAACAGTGACTAAAGGCAGCATTTAGGTTTCAAATAGACTATGACAATTTAATCAATGACAAACTTCCAATGTCAAGAACAATCTTATTCCTATCTAGACAGAGAATGACATTTCATCAGAGCTAAAGTACAATTGCCCACATTAAAAACTAGCCAAAAGGAAAAAAAAAAAAAAATTAGTATGGACTCTGAGTAAGATTTAGAGAAAAAAGAGAGGAGAGAGATACAAAGTTATTTTAACTTTAAAAGTGAATACAACTTTACTTTCTTGACTGGCATTTTCAAAAATGTCTTATTATGAATTAAGTAATCTTAAGGATACATGAAATTCAAAGCTTGGATGAGAGAATATAACTTACCACCTCGCCCCTCTCCCACCCCATTAAATACTTTCCAAATTTGTACTGCAATTTATTGACTGAGAAATATAACATGTTAAGATTTCCCTTTCAGCTGTTTTTTTTGTTTTCCAAAATCAAAGCGATGTCTTAAATCATGTGTATAACACATTTTAAGTTGTTTTGAAATGTAGCTTAAAAATATCTTTCTTGAAATATTCTGGAATGCCAACTTTTATATTTGTTTTTAAAATAATATTCCTCAGTATTTTCAATCAGCATCGATAACACTTCAATCTAGGTATATATAGGCTATAACTGTTATTATTATTTACCTGGGAGAGTACTATTTTTAATGATATTTCAAATCTGATACTCAGTTTCTATTAGTTAAAATAAATGTAGCAGTACTTTAATACACATGAGGCTTTGAGATGATTCAGCAACACAGTATATATAAGCCTTAACAATGTTTTAGAGCTATATTTTTCAATAAATTTTTTAATGTATTAATCATTCTGTGCTTACTTCATATTCTTCAAAATGTATATCTTTTTTTCTATGAGATACTCTGGGCTCTTTTGTGAAATACTCTAAAACAGAAAGGCATTGTGATAAGATATTCACATAACCTTTGTTCAAACACTTTCAAAACAGTATTTTAGGAGAGAAGGAGAATAAGACAAGCAGCCTGATTTCCAATGGAAATAGCTAATCCAACCATGATGTGATGAGATAGCAGATGTGTGCTAGAGTTAAGGATCATGAGATTCCTGAAACAGGTAGAATAATATTAGAAAATGGAAAGTGTCGAATAAAAAGTGTTATACTCTAGTATGTTTCTGCAAGCTGAAATGCCTGGATTAATTTTACTAAATCATAAAATTTTCATTTCATATTAAGAAAAAGTATATGTTATAGGTAATTGTAGTTGGGAAAACAGCACGCTCTTTTTTCCCAGACTACCACTACTAGATATGCATAAATATTAAAGACTATATAATTAAGAGAGGAGGGTAAATTAAGTGTGAAACTTATGGATAATATAGCTAAACTAGTTTTACCTGCAAACATTTACAAGAATATCCAAGAGAGAGAAAAATTGCAATTAAGAAGGAAAATTCTACATTTTCTATAAATAGAAGAATTGCTATTTGTTAACTAGAGAAGAAAAAAAAAGAATGAGAATAGTTGGAAAAATAGATTAAGCATTGTAATAGTCAATCTTCAAATTACAGTTTTTCAAGAGTCTGTTACACTGTCAATTTTTAAATTTTACTTTGTTTTCACATTCTTCAACTCTAAATGGCCAAAATCTTTCCATTTCACCCACCCACCTGATCACCTTAAATCTTTCCTGTTGATTGTCATTTCCCACACTCCATCTTGTTTTACTTGAAAGTATCTGAGATTGCTGAGTATGAAATTGATAGTGATTACTTTGCATTTTAGAAAAGGCTCTCAATAAGCTAATTTCTCCTGAATGAACTTCAAACTGTACAATACCTACAAATGTTTACAATAGAGCTGTGATTCTGTGGGTGGGTATTATGTGATTAAATCCATGAATCCTATCTAAAGCCCCTTAGAAATGTTGAGATAGGTTTATTTCTAAACCCTTGACTATAAAGTGACTATGACTAATTTTTTCTTCAATTTCTCTTTTTTTCAATTTTATAACAAGAATTGCAAGATAGTTTATAAAATTTTAAAATATCATCATTGGAATCTGAAATAAATGTTCTAATCTACTTAAAGTAAATCCCTTGTAGATTTTACAAAGTATAACCAACATCAGTGACATATTTTTCACCTCTCTAACTCATCATGTGTACACGTAAATCATGTTATATTTAGATACTATAAAAAAGATTGAAAATGTTTATTGACACATTTACAGAATCCCCACAATAGATCTGGAGTTTCTAAATCATGCATACATAAAAGACAAAATCTTCCACTGTATACAACTACTTTACACCATTAAAATAATAGATTGCTGCAGTTTTTTTTTTCTTAATAGCAGCAGAATAAGCTAAAGAAGATCATTAGATTTCAATATCCTAGGTCACTTTTATGCACAGAGTAGATAAACATTTAGTGTTAATTAAGAAAAATCCAAAGGAGGTTTTATTTTTGAGGTTAATCCTTTTATCCCTAGGCTTTGACCCCTATTAGAATTCAAAGATCCCCTTGGGAGAAGAGATACTTTATCAACTATAAGCCATTAAGTGTGAATAAAAGGTCTGAAATCTAAATGGCAATGGAGACAGGAGAATATGGTATTGGTAGAAAATTTTTTTTTTTAATTTTACAATTTAAAAAGAATTTTAAAAAATTGGTAGAAAGAATTGCCTTTCTCATGGGAAGCATGAGAAAAACATTTTCATTTATTTTTTTCCTCAAGTCTTCAGAAGATGTAAAGCAATGTGCATACTGACCTTTGAAACCAAGATAACTATTGTGGTCTTCAAAATTTTTGTCATTGTGTTAAATTATGTACAACTGAACCATTTCAACATTTCCTGGTGTATGAAGGGTGGTGATACTATAACATTTTCTGATGCTTCTTTCCTGAGGTTCCTCTTTTCATCTTTGCCAATATTAGAGCAGAAGATGGAAGATAGTGAAAATGGAGGAGCAAGGAATGAGATTCATATATATACATTTGTAGAATACATAATATGGCTTAGAAGATCCACCCAAGAACATTAATTTGAGCACTGACTATAGGTTAAGTTCACTGCTAGACTTTAGGGATACAAAATTGATTAATCCTTGATTACAATCACAGTTCAGATTCTAATGTTAATATGAATACCAAAGTCTGTTCATTTTGGCCTAACCTGAAGGAGTCTTTCATTTGCCCTTTTATCAAATTGAAGTATAGTTGATTTACAATATTGTATTAGTTTCAGTTGTACAAACAATAATTCGATATTTTTATAGAATATAATCCATACAGAGTTATTGTAAAATATTGACTATATTCCCTGTGCTTATTTATCTTATACCTAGTAGTTTGCATCTTTTAATTCCTTTCACCTATTTTGCCCCTACACCCTCCCCTCTCCCCACTGTGAACAACTAATTTGTTTTCTGTATCTGTAAGTCTGTTTCTGTTCGGTGATACACATTTGTTTGTTTATTTTTTAGATTCTCCATGTAAGTGATAAGATAGAGTATTTGTATTTCTATGTCTCACTTATTTCGCTAAGCTCAACACTCTTTAGGTTTATCCACTTTCTGCAAATCACAGAATTTCTCTTTTTAATGGTTAAGTAATATTCCATTGTATGTATAAATATCATATCTTCTTTGTCCATTCATCTGTTGATGGACACTTAGGTTTCTTCCATATCTTAGCTATTGTGAATAATGTTGCTATAAACATTAAGGTGTATGTATTATTTCAAATTAGTGTTTCTGTTTCCTTCTGATGTATACACAAGAGAAGAATTCCTGAATCATATGGTAATTCTATTTTCAGTTTTCTGAGGAACCTCCATCTTGTTTTCCAGAGTGGCTGCACCAATTTACATTCCCACTAACAGTGTATGAGTGCTCCCTTTTCTCTACATCCACACAAACATTAGTGACTTGTCATTTTGATGATAGCCATTATAACAGGTATGAGGTGATATCTCATTGTAGTTTTGATTTGCATTTCTCTGACCATTAGCTATATTAAGCACCTTTTCATATGTCTGTTGGTCATCTGTATGCCTTCTTTGAAAAAATGTCTATTCGTGTCTTCTGCTCATTTTCTAATCCAGGTTTTTGTTTTTTGACATTGAGTTGTATGAGGTGTTTATATATTTTGGATATTAATCCCTTAACAGTCATGTCATTTTCAAATATTTTCTCCCATTCAGTAGGTTGTCTTTTCATTTTGTTGATGGTTTCCTTTGTAGTGCAAAAGGTTTTAAGTTTAATTATGTCCCATTTGTTTATTTTTGCTTCTGTTTCTTTTGCCTTAGGAGACAGATCCAAAAATACATTGACATGAATTATGTCAAAGATTGTTCTGCCTATGGTCTCTTCTATGAGTTTTATGGTTTCAGGACTCACATTAATGTCTTTAATCCATTTTGAGTTTATTTTTGTATAGGGTGTGAGGCACCATTCTAATCTCATCCTTTTACATGTAGCTGTCCAGTTTTCCCAGCACCACTTATTGAAGGACTGTTTGTTCTCCATTGTATTGCCTTAGTCCTTTATCTTAGATTAATGGGCCACTTGTGTGTGGGTTTAATTCTGGACTCTGTATTCTGTTCCACTGATCTATATGTCTGTGTTTGTGCCAGTATCATACTGTTTTGATTACTGTAGCTTTGTAGTATAGTCTGAAATCAGGGAGTGTGCTACCTCCAGCTTTGTTCATTTCTCTCAAGATTGCATTGACAATTTGGGGTCTTTTGGTGTTCCATATAAATATTAGGATTATTTGTTCCAGTTCTGTGTAAAATGTCATGGGTATTTTAGTAGGGATTACATTACATTTGTAGGTTGCTTTTGGTAGTATGAGCATTCTAACAATATTAATTCTTCCATCAAAGAACACTGAATATCTTTCCATTTCTTTGTATCATCTTCAATTTCCTTCATCAGTGTTAAACAGTTTTCAGAGAATAAGTCTTTCACCTACTTGGTTAATTTAATTCCTGGGTATCTGATTCTTTTTGACACATTTTAAACAGGATTATTTTCTTGCTTTCCCTTTCAAATAGTCCATTATTAGTGTATAGAAAAGCAACAGATTTCTGTATATTCATCTTGTATTGTGCAACTTTACTGAATTCATTTATTAGTTCTAACAATTTTTTGGTGGAGACTTTAATGACACCATATGTATATATATATAGTGTCATGTCATCTGCAAATAGTGACAGTTTTACTTCTTCCCTTCCAATTCTGGTGACTTTTATTTCTTTTTCTGTCTGGTTGTTGTGGCTAGGACTTCTAATACTATGTTAAATATAAGTGGTAAGAGTGGGCATCCTTGTCTTCTTCCTGATTTTAGAGGAAAGGCTTTCAGCTTTTCATCATTGAATATAATATTAGCTGTGGGTTTGTCATGCCTTTATTATGTTTCCTCTATACTAATGTTGATGAGAGTTTTTAATCATAAGTGTATTTTGAATTTTGTCAAATGATTTTCTGCTTCTATTGAGTTGATTGTGTGATTTTGTACTTCCTTTTGTTAATGTGGTGTATCACATTGATTGATTTGTGAATATTGAACCATCGTTGTATCCCTGTAATAAATCTCACTTGATCATGGTATATGATCTTTTTTACATATTTTTGAATTTGGTTTGCTAATATTTTGTTGAGGATTTTTGCATCTATATTTATTGGCGATATTGGCCTGTAATTTTCCTTTTTTTGTAGTGTCTTCATCTGGTTTTAGTGTCAGGGTAATGGCGGCCTTGAATGAATTTGGGAATGTTCCATCTTCAATTTTTTTGGAATAGTTTGAGAAGGATAGGTATTAGTTCTTCTTTATATGTTTGATAGAATTACCCTGTGGAAGCTGTTGGGTCCCAGACTTTTGTTTGCTGGGGTTTATTATTATTATTATTATTATTATTATTATTATTATTATTATTATTATTACAAATTCAATTTCATTAATAGTGATACGTTTGTTCAGATTGTTTGTCCCTTCCTGATTCAGACTTCAAAGTTTGTATGTTTGCAAAAATGTATCCATTTCTTCTAGGTTGTCCAATTTTTTGGCATATAACTGTTCATAGTATTCTCTTACGATTTTTTGTGTCTCTGTGGTATTGGTTATAATTTCTACTCTTTCATTTATTATTTTGTTTACTTAAGTCCTCTTTCTTTTCTTTTCAATGAGCCTGCCTATAGGTTTATCAATTTTGTTTATCTTTTCAAAAAACTAACTCTTGGTTTCATTAATTCTTTTTATTGTTTGTTTGTTTGTTTTTGTATCTAATTTATTTCCTCTCTGATCTTTATTATTTCCTTCCTTCTGCTGACTTTGGGCTTTGTTTGTTCTTGCTTTTCTAACTCTTTAGATGGTAGGTTAAGTTGTTTATCTGAGATTTTTCTTGTTTCTTCAGGTAAGCTATATCACTATAAATTTCCATCTTAGAAATGCTTTTGATGCATTCCATAGATTTTGGAAAGTCATGTTTCCATTTTCATTTTTCTCCTGGTATTTTCTGATTTCCTTTTTAATTATGTACTGGACCTATTGGTTTTTTAGTAGTATGTGGTTTAGTCTTCATATGTTTGTGCTTTTCTCATTTTTCTTTCTGTAATTGATTTCTAGTTTTATACCATTGTGGTTGGAAAAAATGCTTGATATAATTTCTATCTTCTTAAATTTGTTGATACTTGTTTTGTGGCCTAGAATGTGATCTGTTTTGTTTGTTTGTTTTTGGCCATGCAGCACAGCTTGCAAGATCTCAGTTGCCCAACCAGGGCCTGAACCTGGGCCATGGCAGCAAAAGCCTGAGATCCTAACCACTAGGCCACCAGGAAACTCCCAAATGTGATCTATTTTTGAGAATGTTCCCTGTTCACTTGAAAAGAGTGTATATTCTGCTGTTTTCTAATGTAATGTGACGTAGATATCTATTAAGTCCAACTGGTCTATTGTGTCACTGTTGCCTTATTGAGTTTTCTGTCTGGATGATTTGTCCGTTGATGGAAGTGGGGTGTTAAAGTCCCCTACTATTATTGTATTATTGTCAATCTCTCCCTTTATGTCTGTTAATATTTGATTTTATAGTTAGGCACGCCTGTTTTGCATTCATATATGTTAACGAGGGTAATATCCTCTTCTTTTATTGGTCCCTTTATTGTTTTATAACATCCTTCTTTGTCTTGTTTTATAGATTTGTTTTAAATATTATTTTGTCTGATGAGTATTGCTACCCCTGCTTCCCTGTCATTTCCATTTGCATGAAATATCTCTTTCCATCTCCTAACTTTCAGTCTGTGTGTGTCTTTAGCTTTGAAATAAGTCACTTGAAAACGGCATATAGATGGATCTTGTTTTTTTAATCCAATCAGCCATACTATGTCTTTTGATCGGAGCATTTAGTCCATTGACATTTAAAGTAATTATTGATAAGTATGTACTTAATGCCATTTTATTACTTGTTTTCAAGTTGTTTTTGTAGTTCTTCTCTGTTTTTTTCTTCTTTTTGTTTCTTCTCTTGTGGTTTGATGATTTTCTTTAGTGGTTGCTTGTGTTCTTTTCTCTCTAGTTTTTGTGTATCTATTTTAGGTTTTCTATTTGTGGTTACCATGTGGTTCATATATGTTAACCTATAACTATATCTACTTGTTTTAAACAGGTAGTCCTTTAAGTTCAAACACATTCTACTGTACCTACATTTTTTATTCCCCTCCTTCACTTTTTGTGTTTTGGATGTCATGTTTAACATCTTCATGTTTATCCTTTTACTGATTATTATCATTACAGTTGATTTTATAATTTTTTTGTATTTTAATCTTCATACTAGCTTATTTAAGTGGTTGATCTTCAGCCTTCACTATATATTTGCCTTTATTTGTTGGATTTTTCCTTTCCTATAGATTATTTCTTCTTCTTATAGCATTTTTTCCCACTTAGAGAAGACCCCTTAACATTTCTTTGATGGTAAGTTTATTATTGATGAACTCTTTTAGTATATGCTTGTCTGAGAAGTTCTTTATCTTTCCTTCAATTCTAAATGATAATCTTGCTGGGTAGATTACCCTAGGTTACAGGTTTTTCTCTTTCAGCACTTTGAATGTATCACAGCACTCCTCTCTGGCCTGCAAAGTTTCTGCAGAAAAATCAGCTGGTAGCCTTGTGGGGATCCCCTTGTATGTGACTCTGTTTTTCTCTTGCTGTCTTTAGAATTATCTCTTTATCTTTACCTTTTGCCATTTTAATTATGATATATCTTTGTGTGGGTCTCTTTGGGTTCATTGTGTTTGGGTCCCTCTGTGCTTCTTGTACCTGGATATCTGTGTCCTTTTTCAGGTTTGGGAAGTTTCAGCCATCATTTCATCATATGCATTTTTGACCCTCTTCCCTCTTTCTTCTCCTTTGGGGACCCTTATAATGTGAATGTTGGTAAGCTTGATGTTACCCCAAGATCATTTAAACTGTTCACATTTTTAAAACTTGTTTTTTGTCTTGCTGTTCTCACTAGGTGATTTCCATTATTCTTCTTCTTGATCATATAAGCATTCTTCTGTATCACGTAGAATGCCATTCATTTCTTCTTGTGTGTTTTTCATTTCAGTTATTTTAGTCTTAAGGTCTGACTCATTCTATTATATATTTTCTAGTTCTTTGTTATTAGAGTTCTAACTATGTTCATCTATTATTTTCCCTAATCCAATTACTATTATTACTACTAATGCTTTGAATTCTTTATCTGATAAGTTGTCTGTTTCTGTTTCATTAGTTGTTTTTCCAGGGGTTTTCTCTTGCTCTTTCAATTGAGATGAATTCCTTTGTCTTCTCATTTTGCTTAACTTTTCCTGTCTCTGTGAAATTATGTGATACAGTTACCTATTGTATTCTTGAAGAGCTTTACTTGTGTGTGATTGTCCCTATATAGTTGGTGTGCCCAGTGGCTTTGTGGGAGAGCTGGATTGATGTGAACACGAGTCACATAGTTTCTCAGGTTTTTTTGGCATCTCTCACCTTGGTGGGAGGTGGGGCTGAAGATGAGATGTCTAGAGCCAGAGCTAAGTGTGAACTGAGGCTTCCTCTCTTCTCAGTGGCCATCACTGCCCTATCAGGGTGGAGATCTGGTCTCAAGTTGCTGGAGCAGAAGGCCTGAGGGTCAGGTCTGATCTGGCTTTTTTCCCTGTAAACATGTGCTCTCTCACCTCCCAGCACTGGCAATCTCACCCCCGAGGGGAGTGGTGCTGAAGCAAGCGGTGTTGGCATGGTGGGGCTGGTGTTGGCATTCAGCATGTGTCAGGACACAGGCTGTGGTGGTTTGCCTGGGGTTCAAGACCCAGACTGTTTCTGATGCCATGTGTTAGGGCCTGTAATGGCTGCCCATACCCTGCTCAGATGCCATGTAGGTCTGAAGATGCCACCTCTTTGTCTTACACCTGGGTCTGAGTTGCTTTCATGTCTCACAGCCAAGCTCTACTTTTGTGCCTCACAACCAAGCCCTCTTCCCAATGCAGAGCTGCATCACAAATCAAGTGGTGTTTGTTAGACCAATCGCTGGGGTCAGGAAGGGGCATGTGTTGGTGTGCTCATGGAAAACTGACCAGCCACTGGTGCAATTTTTAATCCACCTTCACCTCCCTGATTCAAGAGCAAGCATGTGTGCACATGCTCCTCACAAGGAGAGTCCAGGCTTCCTGCAGACTTCATGTTAGTCCTACTGGCCTTCCAACCAGCTAAGGTGGCTCTTCTTCCTTGTGGCAGACCACAGGACTGGGGCATCCAGTATGTAGCTTGAATCACTCACTCCCCAGGGAGGATCTCTGCCCATGTAATCTCCCTTTTCCTCTGAGTCCCCTCCCAGGGACACAGGTCCCAACCTAATCACTTTTCTTCCCTTCTTACCCAATTCTGTGTGGATTTTCCTTACAACCTTGGTTGTATGGGAGTCTTTCTGCCAGTCTCCAGTTAGTTTTCAGTGATAATTGCTCCCTGTGTAGATGTATTTTTGATATGTTTACAGAGAAGGTGAGTTTCACATCCTCCTACTCCACCATCTTGGTCTCCTCCTTCATTAACCATTTTAATCATGTTTTTTCCATTAGTAGATAGAAATACATATTATTATTAATTATTAGATTATCTGCCTCAAAGCATATGTGTTGAGTTCCAATTTTCTACTAAAATGTTGATTGTGATACAAGGAAAATAATACACTAAAGATGAATTCAATCATTTCAAAATGTCTAATAAACCACATCCTTTAAGGGCAACACACAGTTTTCCCTAATTTCTGCATTCCAAAATTTCAACTACATCCACAAACCAAGTTCCTATGATTATACAAGAATTTGAAAAGAGACATAGAAGAAACATCCTGCACATTTTAAATATGTGTAAAATAATATATGCAAAAAAATCAATAAAATAACTGATATTTTGATTTTTACTTATAGTTACATTAGGATTCAATACATTGAGATACCTTTACTGTTAATTAAAACTACATAAGCTAATTTAAAAATGTTCATCAAGTGATATCAAAGTCTGATTTTTAAATGTTTTGAAGTTTTTGAAAAAAAGGTTCTATACTATATTGTTCTATTTTATTCTTACAAGAAATAAGTGAGTGTTTATAACAAGTTATTTCTATATTTTAAAAGTGATGAAACAAAAATTCAATTATAAATAAAACCTGGATACTTATTGCTAAAGTCAGAACAAGAAATTGGAGTTTGTTTCCGTATACTGCTTCTTAATTGCCACTCCAATATTGATAATCCATATCACCTCTATTCACTGTATACAATGTCAAAACTTTTAACAGTGGAGTTGAGACTAATAGAGGAGCCATAGACATCTGTGTTGGTATATCAAATGTATTTGGTGATGAAACTTTGCAACATGGGATAATTTAAAATTACAGGAGGTGAAAAGGAGGAGGGTCACCTGTGCAAGGACAGGACAAGGTCGATATTTTTAAAAGAGGAGGTTAAAATAGTACATGTAATTTATATCTTTCAGTAAATTTACAAGTGCCAAAACAGAACCCAAATCCTGTAATCCCACTGCTACCCTTTCTAGGGAAAATGAGGGCTACAAGAAGAAATAATATTTTGTTAAGGGACAAAATGGATTTTGACTTTTTTACAGAGGGTTTTCTTATGAAAAGACATTCTAAAATTCCTCAAGCAGGAATTGTTTCAGAAAAGCTTTATGAATAGTGTGTGAGTAGTGATGATTCTTCTCCTCTATCTTTCCTCCATTCATTGATGTCTGAACTTTTACACATAACAATAATAAATATTTCAATATACAATAAGATAAATTATTTTTTAAATGAATATTTCTGCTTGGAAAAATTTACAATCTGACTGAAATCAATACACAAAAATATGAATATGAAGCTTTGAAAACTTTGAAAGAGTATGAAAAAGAGGGACCTCTAATTTTGAAAGTAAAACATTGAAAGTATATAATTTCTTTCACATTTGGAAGACATTTAGAAAGCAAAGGAGCTATTGATAACTGAAGGGGAAAGATACAAAATAAAACAAAACTGTAATTAAAACTGAATATTATGAAAAAGATATTAATGTCACCATATTCAAATAGTCCAGCAGTTCTTACTTTTAAAGTTTACCTGACTTATGTATATCATCATCATCATTATTATCATCATCATCTCCATTGATCAATTTTTTATTTGGGGTGACACTGAATTAGATAATTTCCTCAATATTTATCTTTTTTTCTACCTTTTTATGGAGAGTAATATATATAATAAAATAAAATTCATAGAAATGAATTCTTTACTTCCCATATACTATAAGATTTCTAAGTACTGCCTTATCTTCATGTTACAAATTTTGATGTTTTTATTATCATTTAGTTCATATGTTTAAAAAATTTTTCTTGATTTCTTGAATCATGGACTATTTAGAAATATATTATTTTATCTCCAAATATTTGGAGTTTTTTAAGATATAGTACTGTTATTTATTTCTAATTTAATATTGCTTTGATCAAAGAGCACATTCTGTATTATTTCAATCATTTGAAATGTATTGATACTTTTTAAATGGATGTTTTATGTGCAAGTGAAAATAAATATGCATTCAGTGGTTGCTACAATGTTCTGCAATTGTCATTTAGGTCAAATTGTTTAATAGTGTTGTTCAAATCTTTTATTTTCTAACATTTTTTATTAGCCTAATTGTTCTAGCTAACACCAAGAGAAGATTCTCCAAATCACATAATATTCCTGTGACTTTTTCCTGTAGTTTTGTCAGTTTTATTGCTCTAAAGTAGTTTTGTTATTAAATGTGTACACATTTAAGATTATTATAACTTGATGAATTGACTCTTTTATACTGTGAAATATCCCTCTTTAACTTGGCCATAATGTGTATTTCTATATTAATGTAGCTACATCAACTTTCTAATACTCAATGTGTTTGCAATGATACATGTTTCTCCCCTTTTATTTCCAGCTGTTCTGTTCTCAATACTTAAAATATGTTTTTAAACAGCATATGATTCAATATTTTTAAATCTCTGCCTTTTAATTAGTGTGTTTAGTCCATTTACTTTTATGGTGATCATTGATATGGTTGGTTTAAAATTTACCTTCTTGTTATTTGCTTCTGTTGATCTATGATTCTCTGTTTCTCATTACCATACTTCTTTCAAGTGAATCAAATATTTGTTAGTATCTTACTTTATCTTGCTTATTGATTTTTTAGATCTATTTATGTGTTATATGTTTGTTGTTGTTCTAGATAGTAGAGCAAGTATCTTTAAGACATCAGGTTATTCCAGAAATAATCTACATCCTGAACAATGTAAGAATTTTACTTCAGTTTAATTCCATTTACTACCTTTCTATTTTTTGTGTTCTTGTTCTCATATATTTTATGCCTACAATGCACTAATCCCTTAGCAATGTTTTAACAATGTAAACATATCTATTTATGAATAACAATTTTATGAAAAGCTTTATATATTTACCCACATATTTACCTTTTACTATTGCCTTTTTATGCACAAATTTTCATATAAACAGTCCAAAGGCCACCACACTGTAAAACTCCAAGGAAACAAATTATTATTGTAATTTTTATGAATAGCAGCTTTTAGAGATGTGCCTTGAACATCTTGTATAGCCTTATATGGTATGACTGTAGTCTCCAAACATTAACTAAAACATGCACTTTAAAATTACTTCTTTGACTATTTCCAAAGTCATTACCTTACACTTATTTTTCTCAATATGTCTCTCATTTTATGTTGTCAATGCCAATATACCTTTGGACTTCAAAGTACTTCTATAGTATGTACATAGAAACATAAAAATTAAATTAATATGTAAAGGCATTATTTTTCCAAGTCATATTTTTATCTGTAAGTGACTGTGTGTAATTAAGGAGAAATGATAAAAGACCTATCAGATAAAAAAAGTGTCATGTATAAATATAATTAAAAGTGAATAAATTATCAGTGTTATAACCTTACTAGATACAGTTGTAAATAATTTCAGTAGTGAGAGCAAAGTTGAAGATATTTCAAAGTTACAGTTATAAAAGAAGTATATCTGGAAGATAAATTATTTCAGGAAATAAAATGGTGAATGGGATACATAAATAGCCTTCAATGGTAAACAGTATATTGGAAAAATTCATACATGCATAGTTTATAATCACCTTTCAGTCTATGTAAGTTGAAATTTGTCAGTATGTATTCTTTGTGTGTTTTACCTTACAGGCAATTAATTCATCTGTTGGTTAAAAAAAAACCAAGAAGAAAGAAAATGATACCCTATAGCATACAACCATAATGTTGGAGTCATAGGTTAATCTGAAGGTCAAATCTAAACCTATGTTGAAGGCAAGACACTCAGTAGCTATAGCAACAGCTACATTCATGTAAGAAATGGGAGAATTTGCTATTCACATCCTTGCCTACTTTGTAGCTATTTTAATCCTTTATTTTTCATAAAATGTAAATATAAAGTCAAACAAATTCATGAGTGTATTAAAGTTTACCGAAAAGTTAATTACTTTCTTTCATCAACATAAGTAAATTTGTTTTAATACATTACAGTTGAAGCAAAGTTTAAAATGAATTAAACATTTCTTTTTCAAAAATGCCTTTCCTTAACTTTATTTTTTTTCTTGTCAGGTTTTAAAAATCTTTTCTATTAACTTAGAAAAAATGTAGATTATTAAATAAATGAAGAAAGTGGTATTACATTTAAAAGTATTAACAATAGAAATTATTCAAAGCCAAATTTTACTTCAAAAACTTACTTAAAATAACTAAAATTTGTTTATACCCATATTTAAAATAAAATTTTAATCATCCTTTCTTTGGATCATTCACATTCAATATGTACAAGTAGCTTGAAAATATGAACAAATTCCTTGAATATAGAAATAATGGCAAATTCAATCACATACATAATCATTTATAAGTCCTAATGATATTTACTAAGATCTTTTTAAAATTTGACAACATGTCCTATTGAAAAATAATAATTAATGGTATTCAATGTTAATATTAATATAACAAGTATAGATTGCTAAATTGGATATACTAATTGAATTAGTGTATTATTATGTATTATCTATTTGAATTGTATGCTGGTTGAGATTATTGATATTCATTCTCCTTGTGTCTGAATTTTGAAAAAGAAAGCTACATATTTGGCATAAAAACCTCTCTTCAAACTACTGTTTCTATTTAATTAGAGGAAAAAAGACTATATCAATTTTTCATATCCAAGCAATCTTTTAGGTATAGTATTAGTCATTTAAACATCATGTACTGATAATCAATATGTTGTTGTTTCTTCATTTCCTTTTATAATATTTGCATTCTATATTTTGTGATTACTTGCAGTCTGAAAATTACTAAGCTAACATTTTAGTCAATGGACTACACAGATAGGACCTATCATTACACAGGTACTGTATTTTAGTCTCTGTCTTCCCTTCAAATTTTCTTTTACCTAAGGTACTTTATTTTAAATAGAATTTAAACTCTCCAGTTTTATTTCTTCTTGCTTGTGTGTGTTGGTGGGAAAGGAGCATGGGGTGTGTGTGTATGTGTGTCTATATGTTTGTGTGCATGCACATGTGTATAAAGCTTAAGGATTTAGCTACTGATGTTATTAGTTAACTTGGCCTGAAAACTAAGTGTCTAATACTACCCCCAATGTTTTCCTGTTAGAAAAAGTTTAGAGTTATTTTACCAATAAGTACAACATTATATACTAAATCACATATAATGTTGCTCTTCCAAGGTGGATTCAAAATGCTGGTTGTAGTTAACATCCACACTGACTTGTAAAAGAAATGGCAAAGTAGGGTGTAAAAACAAAATGATCCACCAGTCACATACAAAAATGTGTGATTTACCAATATGAATGCATTTGCTTAGATTATTAAGAACTTTTGAAATTAACATTGCCTCAAGTTAGCAACCGTTCTCTGTATCAATGAGTTACTTCAGTGGAGTTATTTACCTATTGTTGTGCCAAAGCACTTAAGGCCTCTTGGAATCATTACCACCATTTCCTTTATTTTTCATTCTAGAGTGAAGGCTTTTTAAAGCAAAAACAATCTGAATATCTGTATACTCCAGCTGTTTTTCTCTATCTGCTTCCTTGATCCTTTTTTATGTCAGGAATTAAATGCTAAACACTATTTTCTTCTTACTGAAAGTAAAAAAAAAAAAAAACCAACATGACTAAGGTAAATTTATTCCCTATCATTCTTAATAAGAAATTAAAATAAATTGATCTCAAATTAGCATATATTAGATATGACTCTAGATAATGTCAAAGTTCAAGTAAATTAAGTCTCATAATCATACTATAAATCTACAGTGTACCATATAACTGATGATCATAAATAGCTTTTTACATTTCTGTTTTCTGATATATATTAACTTACTGACATGAAATAGTTGAAGAAACTTTCCTAATGATTTTTGGAAAACTTGCAAAATTTGCACATATTTTAAAGAAAAATTAGGTACTTTTAATATAGTGTCCAGTAGTTTAAAGTCAATACTTTCAAGAGCCATAATGGCAATATACATAATTCATAGCCTGTAACTTTTTAAAGGTATCTCCTTAAAACACCAAATATATTACATTTTTCAACAGATATATTTATGGCATGCATACAGCATGACATATCCTCAAAGCACTTTATAATTTATACAATATCATGGGGAAACGGCTAATATTATTGTCCCATTGATCTTGATGAGGCACCTGAAGTATAGAGATTTTGAACTTGTTACAGGATTATTTTGGAAATCAGTAAAATGCAATAACATTGTAGTAATCTTTTTCTGTAAATCTATAAATCATTCTACTAAGGCACGGATTCTTATCTTTCTAAATTAAATAAAAATATAAATATTTTAAAATTCTATTTGTTAATAATAATCAAATTTCTTTTTATCTTACTCTTCATAAAATATATGACTTACTCTGAAGAATAGTTTACAGAAGCAAGAATCTGAGCTGTTGAATTGTTTCTATTTGTTAATGATACTGTAAAACAGGAACTCAGAACAGGACCTCATCCTAACCTGTATTCAACCACCTTAGTTGGAGATAAGCATATGGTTTCAGTTTCATTTTGATATGAAACACTCTCTCAAAGCAAGGATTCTTGACAATGCCATTATGTTATCATTTGAATTAGGACCATACACATATTCCTAAAGGTGGCAGTCCCTGACTAAATAGGGAGAACAACTCTACATATACTATCCACACACTCTTTAGATACTTAAAAAAGTGGAAATTCTCCTTGGAATGAAATAATTTGTAGTGTCCCAATACTGCCTTGCAGATGTTCAAAATTCAATCCACATTTACTCCATTATTACAATGAGCTATATTACTGCACTTCTTTTTCCTTTGGATATTATATGTAAAAGTTTTTGAGAATGGAGAAGTACCTCATTGCACTGACTTTCATAGTGTTATTATGTCAATAAATAGTTAACTACTATGTGTGTATTACTATTAGATTTTATAACAATCATACAGAATAAAGAATGTTATAATAATATAAAATGTTCAAATTAGGTTCAATAATAATATTAATATAAAAATCATAAATTTCATTCATAAAAAGAAAAATCAAGTAAGAAAAAGCATATAACCTGGACGTGTGGTATGTGTGTGCATGTATTTTCGTCTGGCACTAACATATAACTAGCAAAGTGTATCCAAGGCCTAAAGTGAGGCTCTGATATATTGAATATAATAGAGCTGGTATTTTAGATCAGTGTTGAAAGAATATAATATTTAAAAATATGTTTTTATTTCTCTATATACCATGTGTCAAAACAATTGCTAGGGTTATCTGGGCTTACATTAAAAATTCAACATTTTAGAACCTTTAAAACCTTTAGGAGAAAACATGGGAAAATATTTTTATAGACTTGCAGTGGTAAAGTATTTCATAAGCAAAACAAAAGCCAATCTATGCATGATAAGAATAATGACTTCAAACATATTAAAATTCAAATTATATTCACTAAAGTATATCCCAAAAAAGTAACAAATATAAACCTCATACTGGAAGTAAATGTTTCAACACGTATACCATAGCAGGATTCATATGAAGAATATAAACGACACCTAAAAATCAGTAACACCAACAACCCAGGAGAACAATGGCTAAATATCATCCCCAAAACTTCCCAATAAATAAAACACAAACAGAAACAGCACACAATTATATAAAAAAGTGCTCAACTTCACTTTAGGAATCAGGAAAATTCAAGTAAAAGCTATGAAGGATAATTATTTGCTACTGAGATTGTAAGTCAAAGGGATTTCCCATGCATTGCTAATAGGGTATAAATTGATGTAACAACTTTGAAAAACGATTTGCCATTATCATGCATACACTTTATGACTTGAAATTCTATTCTAGGTTTTGTATACACAAACACACACACACATCTATATCTATATATCTATATCTATATCTATACACCTATATAGGCATAGAGATATACAGATATATTGCCTAGCAAATGTCACCAGGAGACATGAATGTGAAGCTGTATTGTTTATCACAGAAACAATATGGAAATAGTCCAAACATTCATCAGTGATGGAATGGCTAAATAACTTGAGGCATTTTTTAAAAAATGGAATATTACAGTTGTGAAGATGAATAAAATAATGCAATGCATATCAATATTGAAACATCCAAAAGTAAAAATATGAAGAAAACAAATCATGAAACAATGCATATAATATAAAATAATTTATATGAAATACAAAAGTATGCATATGTCACAAAATCTTTAAAAAACATTTAAAGTGCAGGATAGTCTTTGCTTCCTGGGGAATGTAGAATAATGCCACTGTGGAGGAGAACACAGGTGGTTTTGAGTTTTTTGGTGATTTTCCATGTTCTATGGTAGGTAATGAGTAAGTGGGTGTTTCTTTATTAGTCTTTAGGCTGCACAAACTTACTAAATAGGCTTTTTACTGTGTAAAATGTATTTATTGTAAAAATGTTAAAATATAAATAGGATACACTACATTAAAAGCAGTGAGTGTAAATTGGTGGAGGTAAATGTTCTGATTGGTTTGGCTTAGAGAAGAGACTTGTTCACATTCAGATGCTGGGGAAGCAGGAGAAAGAAATTAAGGTTTCAAAATAAAGGAAATGAAGGAGAGCAAGTTCTACGAAGAAGCAAGTGGCAATTAGCACACACATGGATCTAGAAACCTCAGGCAAGAAGAGAAACATTTCCCCAATTCTACAGGAGGGAAGGAAAGAAGATAGTGGATATAAATACAATTTTAAGTGGGGCAGGAGCATATAGAACAATAAAGCTATTATTATCTTGCTCTTTATTTTCCATGGGAAACAGAAATTAATATTGTCAACAGATAGTGAAGGCAGAAAAGGGAGTTGAGGACACTGCAAGCGAGAAATGGAGAAGAAACAGATAATGGAAACAGAATAATGTGCAGACATTACTGAGGATAAAGATAAGGTTTTTTACAAGTATATTACCACTAATCTATACAACTGGGTAATTTTTTCATTAATGCTTAGAAACGGGGTACAGAAATGACAAATATATTGATAAATGAAGAACTGCTGTCTTCATATAGAAGATGGAGCAGAGAGTTTCAAGTCACTGAGAAGAAAATGATGAAAGTAAAGGAATCCTGATTTCCAGATGAAGAAGTAAGGATATAAACACAGGAGCCACAGAAAAATTAGATGAGAATTCAGAGTCAGAAGATGGTTAGACTCATAGTTATACCTGAAGCAAGGAAAGGAAAGGCTGTAGTTTGAGCTGGGATATTGAAGAAAGTTATTTCAAGGATTAAGATACAGGTAATGGCAAAGTCCAGGGCAGGACCTTGAGTCTAAGTAAAGAAGAGTATATCACTGGATTGTAGTTGAAAATGTAGCAAAATATATTATGGTGAATTCCATTGCTTCAGGTATTAGTGACCGAAGGTTAGGAGAGGAAGCACCAGGAAAAATGCTTCACCCCGTGACCCAAAGCCCTGAGATGTTTATACATTCACATTTAACCATCTAACATCAACCTATTATATCCATTGGCTGCTAGGCAAAAAGACTAAGGTATGTAGTATTTCTCTTTGCCGTCACAAATCTCTTATGCTGCATTTTGAATTTTATTCCATTTTTTTTTTTTTACCAATCTTTACGTATTTAGAGTTATCACTGATATCAATTTTAATGATTTTGTGTGTGTGTGTGTATGTGTGTGTGTTTTAAATATTGAGTCCTCATATAAAGTGCTAGGGGGAAGAAATCCACAATATGATTGGCTACAAGGCTTGGAAGAAATTGTCCATACATTCAACTATGCAACACACTTACTGTATGACATGTAAAAAACCACCTAATCTCTCTAGCCCACACATTCACTCATTAGTTGGCATGGCAGTACTGTCTCCCTCTCCATCATAAACTTGAAAAGAACCAAGCAAGATCATGCATCTCAGAGTAAAATGAAAATAAAGGTCTGACGTTTATGATTCTACAAGTAAGCATTAAACTCTGAGAAAGTTATCAAGTAAGATTAAGAGAACTAAACACAAAATGAGATTCTCTACAAAAATGAATTTGAGTTAAAATATTAACTTTGATCCATGCTGGACTATTCAGAGATTTGGTTTATATAGAACTGTTATAGTGTTAGTATATTATATTTTTGATATAAATAATTGGATAAACTTAATTTTAAATAATTGGATACATTTATGAGAGTTTATTTTATGTGATAAAATGCTAAAATATCTTTTTAGTGTTACCTATTTTTTCATAAAGTATCTTTTCCTCCCTGACATTGTATATAGTTTTCCATGAAATGTAAATTAGCTTCAAATGAAAACAAGTAAAACATAAGGGGAGTTCTTATATGATGAAATAAACTACATAGGATAATGTTTTAATACACCATACATCATTTCATCTTTTCATTTTCCAAAGGAAATTAGCATAGATACATTATAAAAAATAAGTTTTTTTTAATGGATTAAAGTTTATAAACCTCCCAAAATTAGATATCGAAAGATACTACTTTCTAATTACAATATATTTTCTATGGACTGACAAACATTCATTAGAGGTATTAAATACCCAAAGCAGTGTTATTTAAATTGTATGTGTATATTCCAAATTAATATAACTTAACACATGTAAGTTTTTTTTTTATTCTGCCTGTGTTTAAAATTCACAAGTCCATATGAGTTTAAAAACCATAGCACACTGTTCAGTTTCAATAAAATGAATTGCTTCTTAGATGATCAGTACTTTTGTCTGAAATTTAAAATATTATGCAAGTAAAATCTAGATTATTTCTTTTTAAAAATTCAATTTATGAAATTTGGCACTTATAAATTAGTTGTGTCACTAAGGTTTTTAAATATTACGTAAAATTATAATGTATGATATATGAGTATTATATATTTTATGTATTAATATAATGCATTTATATTACTTGAATAATATTTACATAATATGTATACATACTCTCACATTGTCCAAAATATAGTTTAAGGGTTCTGTCATATTTGTATACCAACCTTTGGCATGTTGAAAATAATCACTGTGATAAGCCTGCAAGAATCACTTCTTTAAGAGTATGTTATAGGAGAAAGCCCAAATGTTTCTTTCAGATATACATAAAAGTTTACCTAAAAAAATTGAAAATATAATTATGATATGATTCAAGAATCCCATTTCAGGGTATTTAATCAAAAAAATTAAAGTCTGGATCTTGAAGAGATATATGCATCCCCAGGTATATTGTGGCATTATTCAGAATAGTCAAAATGTGGAAACAACCTAAATGCTCATTGACAGAAAAATGGATAAGAAGATGTGGTATATACATAAAAAGGAATATTATTTTACCATAAAAAAGGAGACACTGCCTTATGAAATATCTTGGATGAACTCTGAGAGCATTATGCTAAGTGAAAAAAGCCAGACACAGAAAGACAAATACTGCATGATTCTACTTATATGAGGTATCTAAAGTAGTCAAACTCATAGAAGCAGAAAGTAGAAGGGTGATTACCAGGGCTCTGGGGAGGGGGAATGAGGAGTTGCTGCTTAATGGATAAAAAGTTTCAGTTGTACAAGATGAATACATTCTAGAGATCTACTGTACAACATTGTGCCTATAGTTAAGGATACTACATTGTGTATTTAAAATTTATGGAGAGGGTAGATCTCACATTATCTGTTCTTACCACAATTTTAAAAAATGGTAAAATGTTTTAAAAGTTTACCTTATAAAATGTGTATAATATTGCCTTGCTCAGGAAGATGGAATATAAGACTTGCATATCCTAGTGCTAAATCTATTTCCTCAAAAAATAATGACATCTCAATTTGATTTTCTTTATTTTAAAATCATTTACCTGTCACCTGCTGCAAAGAGCACATGGTCACGTGCAAGAAGATAATTACAGCTATGGCGACATTCTTTGGACAGTGTGAAAGATCCTTTGCTATTTATCTGCATTGTCCCATAACAGTAACAGAATAAATTTAAATACAGTTAGAGCTGCAATTATTTATTGTTATCTTTTGCGTTATTTTTTACCTGGGTAACACAGAAGAATAAACATAATCAGTTCCAGCTGGAAACACTTCTACACTGTGTCAAGGACAATAAGTTCACAAATTGACTTTACCTGCTATTCATGTGGTACACAAAAAGAATTGGGCAAAGGGGAATTTAATTACTGTGTCTCATAGTAGGAATAAATAGAAAAAAGATAGATTACTGATTGCATTGAAAGTGAGTAGCATGCTTAGCTGTAAACAACTGAGCAGAGGCAGTTTGCTAGCATTTCTTTGGTCACAGAAATTTTGATTTTATTAGATTATCTCATGTGGAATCTAACTGGTACAAGATTTTATGTATAAATGGTAAAATGAAATTTTATTATACTTATAAATATAGAGACTTCTTATCAAAAATGATACAATGAAAAGAATTTACACTGAAAAATTAAAAGATTATAATATTTACTGAAGACTTTATAGATACAAAGAAGCAAGCAGAGAAAGAAATAATACCAAAGAGTATTTATTTTTTTATCTAGGCTCCCCCTCTTTAAAACTAGAATAACAAAGCAATAGGTATCTGATTCAATGAAGCACACTATCAAAGATATTTTTATCACATATGTGTTATTACCATTTACTGTCATAAAAAATGGGAAAGAATTTGAAAAAGTAAAAATCAGGAACTTTATTAAGTACCAATTGTATGCTGGTAATTACTAGAGGTAAACTATGTAAAGGACACATATAATATTGATATTTTCATTGTGAAAAAATGAACCTGTACATTGCCTTAGCATTCACATAAAAAAGAGTAAACACACATACACATTAATAGATTTTTTTTAAAAATTGGTAAAGTAATTTGTATCATTTGACATCACATTATATCTTGATATTTAAGATCTAATCTAACCTTCTTTTTCACTTATGTCCCTTATCTATTGTCTTTGAATTAGCAGACAGCCTAGTTGTTGAGTCATGCAAAAATAGCTTAGTTTTCTGCTTTATTTGTGCTGTGTGAGGAAACCAAATAAAATGGGTGCATGCATTTATACATTTTTTTAATAAAACTTGAGTGTCTAGTATATTCAATCCTATTAAGAAAGGTATCTTTACCTAAAAGAAAAAAAACAAAACAAATGGACAAACATGACAAAACAGAAACCGTCATTGATACAGAGAACAAACAAGTAGTTGACAGAGGGGAGACAGGTTGGGGGATGAAAGAAATAGGTGAGGGAGACTGAGTTACAAACTTTCAGTTGCAAAATAAATGAGTCATGGATATAAACATATGGTATGGGGAATATAGTCAATAATTATGTAATATATGTGTATGGTGACAGAGGGTGACTAGACTTATCATGGTGATCATTTTGTAATGTATAGAAGTATCAAATCACCATTTTGTGTACCAGGAACTAACATAGTGTTGTAGTTTAATTATACTTCAAAAGCAAGAAAACAAACTCATAGAAAAAAGGAGATGAGATATGTGGTACTAGAGCTAGAGACTGGAGGGAGGGGGAATTGGATGAAGGCTGACAAAAGGTACAAATTTCCAGTTATAAGATAAATCAGTACTAGGGCTGTACTGTACAACATGATAAATATAATTAACACTGCTTTATGCTACATATGAAAGTTAAGAGTGTAAATCCTAAGAGTTCTCATTAGAAGTAAAAATTTTTTTTCTATTTCTTTAATTTTGTATCTATATAAGATGATGGATATTTACTAAATTTATTGTGGTAATCATTTCATGATGTATGTAAGTCAAATCATTATGCTGTTCTACCTAAACTTATACAATGCTGTATGTCAATTATATCTCAATAAAACTGGAAAAAAACAAAAAAGAAAACCTAAAAGGGATGTCAACAAGGATGCTCCTGAAATTCCCTCCTCCCATGAAGGCATACAACTACCCATAGATCAATCCTCTCTGAGAGAATTCCAGAAACTACACATTGAGCAACAGAAAATACCCACATTGAAACGGATAGGAAAGGCTGAGACACTCTCAACCATAAACTTCCCCACTGACACAGCCACAGAACGTTGCAGTCAGGAGGGAACTTCCAACTCCCAGCTTCTCCCTGAGGAGTGAAGGATTTGGACTTAACATTTAGCACCCCAACTTTTAAAGCTGCTAGCTGAAGAAAGGGCCCCAAAATCATCTAGATCTGAGAGCCAACAGGGCTTGTGTTTATGAATCCCACAGGACTACAGAAGACAAACAGGGTGTTATCAAGTTGGTGTGTGAGCACACTCGTGGCTACACTCTCCAGGCTCAGTCTGGATGGAGAAGACAAAAACACCCATCTCTCAGATTTTCCCTGGAAGAGATTTAACTTTATGATTTCTCAGATGTTGCCTGAGGGTCTGGCTCCTAATTAGCCCACATCTAGGTGCTGAATGGGATCCTCTCTGGAACCTGAAAGAGCCAGTGGGCTTTTCCCCTACCTTCTCCCCCTGGCTAGTTCCAACAACAAAACCAAGTCTCCAGCTTCTCCCTGGAAGCAACTTGCCAATACAGCTACAACCCCAAATTTTGCAGCTGCTACCTGAAAGATAGACCCTCAAATCACCTAGCTCTGATAACCAGCAGGGCTTTGCATTCACAAGTCCCACAGGAACATATTAAACAAAAAAAAAACAATTTTCAAATGGGCACACAAGCACTTCCAACAGTTCCTTCCCAGGTTTCAACAAATAGGGAGCAGGCAAAAACACCCACCTCCTAGTTTCTCCCTGGAAGGGATTTTACTGCATCATTCCCAGATGATGCTTGATGTTCCAGCTTTTAACCTGCCTGCTGCATGTAGGAGATGACCAGGATCCTACAGAGTCTGGCAGAGCTGGTGACATGTCTCCCATGTCTCCCCCCAGCTGCCTCCAACAGTCACACCAAGCCTCCAGCTTCTCCCTGGAAAGAGCTTGTCCACACATCAAGCACTCGAACTGCTATGGCTGCCACTTAAGGGACTGGCTCCCAATCAACTAGCTCTGACAGAGAACTGGCAGAGATTGACGTTCATGACTTCCCCCCGTACCACACAACAAAGATGCGGTTCTATCTGGGCACATAGGCACTCCCAATGGCTGTTCCTCTGGCTCAGCACAGAATGAGTATAAGCAAAAACATCCAGCCCCCAGTTTCTCCCTGATAGGGATTAGACTGCATATCTAATATCTTGGTTTTCCCAACTGCTGCCTGAAGGTGGGGCTTCCAATTAGCCTGCAGTGGGTAACTGAAGGGGCAGGCAATTTGCAGTCCTTTGGGGCCTGAACACACTAATGGGCATTTCCCAAGTTTTGGGGACACTGATAGGTCTTGGCACACCCTCAACTATGGGTAGCCACTAAGAACAAAGTTGGATGCTTGGATGATCACAAAGGTTTGAAAGGCAACCAGGAGCTTGGGGCCGGCTGATTGACAAGGTTCCTTTCCTATATGAGGCCAATTTGTCAAGACAAGGAGAGGTGGCTACTTTATCTACTATGCAGAAACCAACACAGAGGGTCAAGGAAAAGGAAAAAATAAGATAATATGTTTTGAATGAAAAAACAACATAAATCTTCAGAAACCAATGTAATGAAACAGGGATAAGTGATTTACCTGATAGAAAATGAAAAATAATGGTGCTCACTGAGGTCAGGAGAGCAAAGCATGAATAAAGTGAGAATTTCAACAAAAAGATAGAAAAGAGTAAAAAAGTACCAAAGACAAATCACAGAGAATACAATAACTAAACTGAAAAATTCAATAGAGGGGTTTAAATCAGTCTAGGTCAAGCAAAAGGAAGGATCAGCAAACTTGAAGACAGAGCAGTGGGGGACGTCCCTGGTGGTCCAGTGGTTAAGACTCCACACTTCCACTGCAGGGCACCCGGGTTTGATCCCTGGTTGGGGAACTAAGATCCTGCATGCTGTGCAGTGCAGCCAAACAAACAAGCAAACAAACAAGAAGACAGAGCAGTGAAAATTAACCAATCAGAAGAGAAAAAAAGGAAAAGAATGAAAAGACCCAACAGACTTATGGAATATAATAGGGGACCCAGAAGGAGAAGAAAAAGAGAAAGGACCAGAAAACTAGAAATAGAAGAAATAATGGCTGAAAACTTCTTCCATCAGCAGTGCTACCTACTATCTTTGTCTAAACCACCATTATTTTATGTTTGGATATGTGTCTCTTTTATTAATAGAGAAGACAGAGTGATGATAGTTTTAAAACATGAATTGTCACATTTTAAAAAAGCCTTATAATGGTCCGATTTTTCTTTAATAGTAAAAGCTAACAATAGCCTTTGATGAACTACAGGTTCTGACCTTCTATTATTTATCTATTCTTCTACTAATCCCCCATATTATTGTCACAATGACCTTTTTGTTGTTCTTTAATTGTACCAGGAATATTCTTGCAACACCATCTTTGCATTAGCTGTTTCCTATACCTGGAATGTTCACCGTCCACACCCCAGACATATGTATGAGTTGCTTCCCTACCTTTTTGTTTTTATTCAAATGTCAAATTCTCGATAAGGTTTACTGCAACATCCTGACACCCACACACCCCTTACATGGCCTGATTTTTTTTCCAAAAGTAATTATTATTTTTTTAACATACAATACCCTCTAACTGTATTTATTTCAGTCCCACATATTGGAATATTACTTTCATAAAGACTGATTATGTTCTATTGAATTCCCAGCTGTCCTCATTGCCTTAGATGTCACCTGTTGCATCTAAATAGTATTTGTTGAACTAACATTAAACCAAGGCATCTTTGTGAAGTTCTCTAGCAGACCACTGAAAACTGAAGATTAGAACTCAGAAATCAGTCAGGGTTGGAGATGAATATTTAGGAGTAATTGATGGGCAATATGGATTTTAAACAAAGTCACTAAGAACAAGGTAGAACCTCTAAAATGGCTAGAATTAAAGAACTGGAGGAAGTTTAAGTGGAAGCTGAGAATAAGCATTAAGGAAATAAGACTTCTATTATTAAATTCATTTTAAAGAATTTAACAATTATTATTTCCTATTTAAAAAAGAATTACTAAAAATTTATGAAAAATCTTTTTGGGAGGATGTATTTCTTTGTATGTCTTCATCCCCACCCCTACCCCCCAGGTTTTTTTTATAGCTGGTCAGCAAATGCTGAATGGATTTAGAGCATAATGATTAACTAATTCCAATATTAGGAAAGGAAAACTAATTTCTTAGCATGGATGTAGAACTAAAATTTTTGGTTGTGTAATGTAGTTACTGTTATTAAAATTTTTACATTTTCTTTTCCTGATGGAAACATTTTTTAAAGTCACTTATCTACTGTTTTAAAAAATCTAAGAATTCTCTGATATACATTAAATAATATTACTTGAATATATGTATCCTAGAGAATAGATTAATGTAATTTGATTACCAATTATGTACAACCTGTGCTTTTTAGTAGCCTTTCAAAATGACTGTGAATCTTCTTCCTAGTAACCCTGTTTAACCATCCTTTCTGGCTCACTGCCAAAGGTGCACTGGGAATCAAAATTGCTTAGAAGAGATATTAAGAACCTGTTTTCTAGGTACTTTTATTCTGTGATAAAAAGTTTTTACTGATATTAAGAATATAATGCCAAAAGATTACACAATATTTCAAAGAGAGCAATTTAGTCAACTATTCAGACAAATGCTATATTTAAATGCATAAGGTAAAATGAAAAGAATATATAGATTGATAAATGAAGGAGCAATCCTGAATTGTACTGTGGTGTGGTAAATCTTTTCTAGTTAAGTAGTAGGAAATCAGAATTATAAGATATCTCCCTATATGGTATAATGCTTTGTTTTGCTTCACAGGAAAGTAGTGAAGATCTATGGGGTGATCTCTACAAGTGCTTAGCTCTTCGAAAGACAAAACTACTGTGAATTTTGAATGGATACATCATAAAAACAATAAAACTACATTGATTTTTCACTTTAAAAAATCAGGAAAATAATTTAGAAATAAAATGTGATAGGTAATTAAGGTTTCTGGTGACATTCTGGTGACATTAAGGTTTCTGGCAAAGATGAGGAAGAAATACTAACAACAGATGCCACTGTTAAAACTACCCATGCTGGACTGAAATTGAAAAAAGTTATATTTATCTTAGATATTTGAAAAACCTTTTGACAGTAAGGCCAATCAAACTGTAGAAAAGTTGTATTAATGAAGTAGATATGGCAAAGACATAAAGATATGTCTGTAGAAAGTTTTACTAATGAGGTAGATATGGCAAAGACACTAAATGTCTTTAAATAGTTTAGCCATATTACTGGAAATGGTAGGAGAGCTCTTGTTTGGACTATACATTTCTTCCAATCATTGAATTTGCTTCCAACCTTACCACCTAAAATTTTCCATATGCTACCAGTCTCCAGTTAACTGGCATTTTCAATGACAGTTCTTAATCTTTCTGTCTACCTCAGGGCATCCAAGGCCCCTATTAAGAACAGTGGGAACCTTGAAGCCAAAGATTAAAAATCTTGGTTTGCAACAAGCACAAAATGTAACATGGGAAATTGGGCACAAAAAACAAACCAATGTAAAATTTAAGGTAAATTATTTAATCTCCACGACTGAATTTCTAACAGTTTCCAAATATCTGGTAGAAAGTATTATACAACATATAGATGCAACCCAAAACATATCTTTTTTAAAAATTGCTTTTTGACAGAGAGAGATTATTATTTGACATACGTTAGGATCAAGATAAATTTCTACTTTACTTATGAAAAATAGCAGGAAATGGCCATAGATTATTGCTATACCAATGTGGAAAATTGTAAATCACATATTATATAATCTGCAAACCATACATTTGGAAAAAATGATTAGACAGTTTAATAAGGCAAATACAGAGGAATTAAAATAAAGAAAATTTAATCAGATCAAAGATCCTTTAAGGATATGAGGATGTTCACTAAAAGAGAGAAATAATTAAAAAAAATATATTGTGGTTGGTCCTGTCCTTCACAAAGTAAAGGAAAAAATAAGAATTATTCAATTATTTTAAGTTTTATTGTGCTTTAGATATACAATTCAGAAAAGGAAGCCCAATTTCATTCAATTGTCGGGGAACCAAATAATGTTATTTTTTTAACAGCACATCTTCTGATATTTGAAGACAAGAAGACATAATCTCTTGCCAAAGATTTATTAAAATTAAATAATATCTATTAGATTTGTAACTAAATCATGCCCTAGAAGTTGATTTATGTGCACACACATTCATTCCAACTACAACTATTTCCTTACTAAATAATTTTCCCAGGCACTGTGCTGGGCACCAGATATATGAAGATGAAAAATGCAAGATCTTCCTAGAATTCAGTCACAAGTCAGTTTCAAACATAATTCATAAGGAAATTTTATTCACTTTCATTTAAGCATGCCTTCTGAAACCATTGTTTTTTTTTTAACCACTTTTAGTTTCTTTTCACATAAAAAATGTACAGTAATATTGGCGGGAAAACACACCTCATTCTGGATGGATTCTACACATTCTTCAGGCACCAACACTGTGAATGGGAACTACTGAATTGTTACTGGTTTTATATAGACCATTAAGAAAAAATTTATACATCTGCTGGTAATAACATGTGGTCAGGCACAGTGCTGAACATTTTCTGTGCATTTTATTCCCAATAGCCATCTGAGTGCCCCTTTATACAGATACAGTAACTGAAGCTAAGAGAAGTTCACAACTTGCCCAGGGCAAAAATTGGGTAAATTGTCAGGTATATGATTCCAACTCTCAGATGGCCTGACTCCCGAGACTGATCTTAACTACTTCACTATATCCTACCAGTCACAGATTAACTGACCTTCCAGGAAAGTTCCCAAAGCAAAAATCTCCTTGTATGTGAAAATTCCTTAACACAATTATACAGCAATTATTGGACTGCTGTATGATTGGACACCTGCAAACACGTATCTAAACATGCTATATGTTTTGTTTGCATATAGTACTAGTCTTTCTGCAACAACGTTTGGAAACTAGACATCATTGTACATAATTGGGAAGATAGCTTTGACAGGAATTTTCTTCATAAGAAGATAATATTTTTGTTTATTGGTAATACTACTAAAATATTTGGTAAGAAATCAGCCATGATACTCAATGAATACTGGTGGCCAGAGTTCTTTGGGGGAGTGACTGCTGTTTGCAAAAGCTGCTGCAATCTGAAGCGCTGCTTCTTCACCTGGCTACACACCACCTTTGCCGCTCTGATTTCTCCACACTGGGTTGGTCTTTCCCCTGATATTATTTCCTAGTATTCTGCAGCCATGCTTCATTACTTGAAATTGTTCTTCAATGTGTCTGGATCATGTTCCTTCAGCTTGCCCTATTTGATATCTCCCCACTTCAGCTCACCATACAAGAACTGGCCAGGTATCCTGCTGCCATCCATTTTTTACACTTTTGCAGTCCAGTGGAGCTGCACTGTGACAAATATAACCTCACTGCTGCTGGGTTGGCTGTATTCCAGGATTGTGTGTTGGTGAATATGTCCCTACTTGTGATGCTAATGTTAAACATAAAGACCAATATGCTGTTCATTTTGAAATTATAGTGTGTTAGTAAACATCTCCATAACTTTCCACTCTAAATATTTTTTTCATTAATCAAAATATTCATTTATTTAGTTGATAACATAATCTTTTTAGAATGACTTAAATACAACATTATTAATACATTAGAAATTTGAAAAAGTGATGCAGTTACCTTGACCTTACATGCTGTATTTTAGGTTATATGTTAATCAATATCTGGTGAATTATTCAGAAATTTTGTAATGTGCAATTGTGCAAAAAAAAATTGTAATCATCAGCAGTCTCTAGGAAATATTAAGGTTGCACCAGACAAAATACCTGTAGAACCACAAACATTGTCATAAACTTCCCATAAGATATGTAAAAATGTTCAGAACAACAGCCTAAATTTTGGAAAGCTATTTTTTATAAATATCAGTAAGAAACCTGATATTTATAAAAAAATATGATCTAGTCACTAATAAGTTTAAGATATTGGTCTGTGTATTATTTTGAGCTTCAAACATAGCAAAATATCGAAAAATTGTTACTCTTTGAGCTACCTTGATGCATAAATGATTCCACAGCTGACTTGATATTCAGTTTCCACACACTTCTACATAACATACTCTTAAATTATAGTTAACATGAAATAGCTAAATACATAAAAGTGAGATCATTAGTTGAGATCATTATCATAAATGATAGTGTCAGACCATCTCTTAGCTTTCAGTGGCTCTTTTTCTCTTTGTCAAAGCAAATTGTCCAAGGACACTAAGGCACACTATAGAGAACGTTTTCAAACACCTATACAATGATAAAACAAGAATCCCAGTCTGTTGTTTTGTGCATTGTACCACAGTATCACTCTTTATTCTGTTAGAGCCTTTTCCCTACTTCTTTCTACACCACCTAACCATGTCACATCACCATGGTATAATTCCAGTATGAGGTATGCCAATATTTGATGTATACATTGAAAATGATTTAAAAATTATAATACGTAGTTAAAAATGGATAGTGTTAACTGGAGTACAGATCTTCCTTGACATACGATGGGGTTGCCTCTCGATAAACCCATAGAAAATTGAAAATTTCCTAAGTTGAGATTGCATTTAATACACTTCATCTACCCAACATCAGAGCTTAGCTTAACCCATTTTAAACGTGCTCAGAACACTTACATTAGCCTACAGTTGGGCAAAACCATCTAACACAAAGCCTATTTTATAATAAAGTGTTGACTACTGTAGCTTATTTAATACTGTACTGAAACTGAAAAACAGAATGGCACTATGGGAACAGAATGGTTGTGAGAGTAAAGATTGTTTACCCTCGGGCTTCCCTGGTGGCGCAGTGGTTGCGAATCTGACTGCCAATGCAGGGGACACGGGCTCGAGCCCTGGTCTGGGAAGATCCCACTTGCCGCGGAGCAACTAGGCCCGTGAGCCACAACTACTGAGCCTGCGCGTCTGGAGCCTGTGCTCCGCAACAAGAGAGGCCGCGATAGTGAGAGGCCCGTGCACTGCGATGAAGAGTGGCCCCCGCTTGCCACAACTAGAGAAAGCCCTTGCACAGAAATGAAAACCCAACACAGCCAAAAATAAATAAATAAATAAATAAAAATGTAAAATAATGCAGACATACACTTAAAAAAAAAAAAAAAAGATTGTTTACCCTTGTGATCCCTTCACTGAGTGGGAGCTGCAGCTCGCTGCTGCAGCCCAGCATCACGAGAGTAGCATACCACAAATTGCTAACCTGGGAAAAGATCAAAATTAAAAATGTGAAGTACAGTTTCTACTAAAAGGGTATGCTTTTGCACCATCATCAAGTCTCAAAGTTGAAAAATTGTAAGTGAAACCATCTTAAGTCAGGGACTGTTTATATAGGTTACACATATGTAACTGGTAAGCATCTTATTCCATAAATTCAATTGTACAAAACATTTATTGCCACCTTTCAAACACGCAAAGGGCTTTGTTTTTCTGTTCCGCACACAGAAGATATTGATTTTCAGTCAATTCAGCTTCTTCCCATCTCCTGTCCCCACTTGCTTCAGTTTCCTGTGGTTGAATCAGAGTTGCAAGGGCTTAAGACATTAGAAGACTATTGTATGTTAAGAGGTATTAACATCTAATTTCACTGATTTACACAGAGACCTACTTTTGTAACTGATCTTTAGAGGTCCGTGTATTTCATGGCTGTTTCCACCTCATCCAGACTGCAAAATCCATCAAGTTTATTGGTTCTCGGCACTGTGTCCATGGTACTCTTAGGTACATGGAAAGCACACTGGAGTCAGAAAAAACTATGTAGGCTGCCTCAGACACACTTGTGTAGACAGTTCATGAAGACATTTCTGCTCATCTCTTACCACATTGGTGCAGGGACACTTGGAGACTTGGGTGCTGGAGGGCTCAGGCAAAGGACCCTACTCTCAATTGCCCAAATTATCTGGATATTCTAACAACACTCTTTCTTAGAGTCAAGTAGGAATAAGCTTCTTAGCATCTGGTTCAATCATTTACTTTTTCTCAATCTAGGGCATCCTTATCTAGTTCATTTTAGTCTTGACTCAATATACTCTTCTTAATCTTTGTTTATAAAATTAATATTTCTTAAATCCAACTTTCTAGCCTTGGCTTTTGAAATTAACTATTTTGAGGGAGGTCAAGGGGTACATTGTAATATATGGAAGATGACCTAGTTTAATATCTCAGTGTAATATTCTACCAGATATATTTTTGAAAGAAGGAAAATTATTAGCCATTCAACTTTGCTTTTAGTTATTCTGTTGTGTACTTATATCAGTTTAATAAGAAATACAATTTTAAGATATAAATTGGATTTCAATATAATAAAATATCATTGTATATTGAAGTGTGATATTTTTGACCTGACAATTTCCAATTGTTAGAATCCTCATCAGTTTTATTATTACCTGTGGAATATATATATGTAATTTAAAAAACAGTAAGAGATTTCTTACATTATATTCTGCAGAAGTAATTATCCTATACAATGGCAATGTTTCCCATTTATTGAAATAAAGAATCAGAAAATACAAGAAATTTTTATTTTGAATTCTTCTTATAAGATATAAATAACCAAACTTTATGTTCAGAACCACAGGGAAATGATTTAAATTAAGTTTTCCTTGGGTTGCTGTCCTGTGTGCAAAATCATGGGGTGATTTTTTATTTTTCCCCAAACTGTAAATCCTTAAGAGGATAACAAACTTTTAATGGGATTACTGCTGGAACTGAAACTTCTTTAGAGTACACCAGGTAATGACCATTTAAGAGACCCACACAAATGTGTTGCTGTTGTAGACTGCTAAGTGCAGCATTCCAGAAAGGAGATTTCATCCAGATTTCCATAAGGAGTTCAAAGATGTGATGCAGTTCTAAGTATGTCTTATGACTCTTCAAACTTAAGTTCTTTTTTGTGTCACTGGGATATTCTGAGAAAACTACTATTCTGGATGATAGATGATCTGTATAATAAAATAAATAAATGTGCTCCACTGAGGACCTCAGAATGACCTAAGATGATCTCTTCTTCAGCTTGGAAACTTTGAAGTTTCAGTTGGCTTTAAGCTTTGAGGATTTTTGTTTAATAAAACTACATTGCTAAGATGACAAATCTAAAAATTTCTATTTAAAAATCTTAATAGATTTTAAATAGGAGTGGACATTTTCCAAAGAAATAACTTTTAAGCATATACATCAGTCACAGCAAAAGAAATTTAACATCTAAGAAACCCAAATTTAGTAGGTTACTCTTAGCAACCCACAAAATTAACACTTAAACTTCTACTAACTTTGATTTTAAAACTTGAAGAAAATAATAGATTTTTTCTTTTATTCCATTAGATGACAGATAAAGGTAAGGGACTATTTTAATGTAATTTATTCCAAGCGTCGTGAACTTTGTCCAATTGAGTGTAGAATTTAGCTTGCTTTGGCAGCATATGAACTAGATTTGGAATCAGTAGCGACCTGAAAAGTCCAGTGTGACTCCTTTTCGCATGGTTGAAAGTTATCCTTACTAAATATTTGCTTGCTAAACAGATGCTGACTTCATGGGCTAACATTCAATTTAGAACTGTTTTATTCGTGTCTGTGAAATATGAAGCAAGAAATCCAGTTTGATTTATTAAGGATGAATGTCCAAAAATATTTTTCTGATTTTGAATTTTTTAGAAAAAACACAAATTTTAAACCTTTGTAGGACAATTTTGCCACATCCACGTAATTAAATTCAACAGATATTTATTAAGTGCAACTCATTCCCTTGGTCAAGGCCTATAGCTTAGAGCTATAGAGCTATAGAGTAGCTTAGAGCAAAGAAAAGACAAATTCTTAGTTTTATATTTTTACTAGTATTCACTGGTTCCTTTAAACATCCAAAGAAAAAGTGACAGGTCCTCTTCATTTGGGCCTCACCATATCCATTTACACTCTTTTTAAGAAAAATCACTTATGATAAGTTTTTAAGAAAAGTCACTATTTCTTCCGTGAGGCTAAAAATGGTTTTCCATATAATGAAGACAATTCAAATTAAAAATAGAAAAATTAAAAATTCTAAGATCAATAGCAAACTAACCAAGTGTAGAAGAAATAAATAAAAACCCGGAAACTGAGTTGGCATATCTAAATGGATAGAAAGAATGTGAATTGCAATGTGATCACCAAGTACAACAATCACACAGATCACATATGTATATTTATCTTTGAGAATCTCAAGCAATTAGAAAAAATAATCCCCTTCAACTAAATGTTCTCTTCCTCTGCTCTTATTATTATTGTTGTCCCTTCTAATATTCTTCAGTACTGAAGGCTTGCTCTATTATAACCTTCCTCTCTACCGTCTTACTTCAGTCAGGGCTTTATTCTCCTGCTCTAAAGCTATTTCTCCAATCTCTGCTGTATGGTAGCTAACCCACCCACTAAGAAGAAATAATAATAATAACAACAACAACAACAACAACAGTAAAAATGCCTATTCCTAAACAATCAGGGCTTTGTACATATGTTATCTCAGTTGATGCTCTCAGTAGTCCTGGAGGTAGATAAGTCAAGCCTTCTTGTCTTCATTTGAAACATTAGTAAATAAACTTTAGCAACACTGTGAATCTGCAGTTGCTAGTTTATTTACAGCTTCTCAGGCTTATCAAGCCTTTCCCCATGAAACACACAGAGAAACTTCTACAAATGCAGAAACTTCAACCAGGTTCTGAGCCAATTGCATTCAATGAGAACAGCAGCTATTCTCATATTCTCAGCACTTTCTCACCCCCATTTTAGAATACAGGAAACTTTTGCTTTGCTTTAGTCTATTATGTATCATCTATTTTATGTATCTGAAACTGCAATTCAGCATGTCTGGTTCAATATCTGAACACCCTCATAGACTCTGCCTTATTAAAGTAATTACCTATCCCCTTTTATCTCCTTTGTAAACCAGTAATCCCACTGGACAACTCCATCCCACTACACCCCAATCCACCACCACCTTGTTCACGCACTTGCCCACACACACGTCATATTTAGTCATCCCCTTGTGTCTCCTATTCACAGGACTAGCCACCACTTCATCACTGCTGCCTCACTTCCTTGTCTTTGGACAGTTTTTCCTGTGGTGGGTAGGAGATTTACTCAAACCACTCCCACTTCCAAGGCCACTAATCCTTCTCTGAGTCCTAACCTTATTTTGCTGCCCATTCTTTATCTTAGGGTTTGGACCCTCTTCTTGTTTATCTAGCAGCTAATGGCTCCAATCTTTTTTCTTCCTTTCTTTTCTTTTTTTTTTTTTTTTTTTTTACTTCAGCCTACATCAAATAATGTATAACCTAATGAGGTACTACAAAAATTCACACACACAAACACACTTAAATACATGTGTTAAATAATACTAACCCTTTGCAAGTGAATTGGCAAGTGTCAGCATTCTGAATTTTCTATTTTTTCCTATATTTTTTTATTCTATCCTAGTCTACTTTTTATTCTAGTCTTCTCTCTCATTTAATCTAAATAAATGATCAATGATAAACTGATCAAAATAAAATAAAGTGAGTTTATAATTTGCTAAGTGGGCCATGGCCCACAATTTGATAAGGCAATGCTGTACCTTGCTAGTAGTGTTCCTCCCAGGAAAACATTTACCCAAAGGATAATATCTGCTGCTCACCAGGCTGCCAAAGTCTTTGACCTCAAATTTAGGAACTGCTGACCAAGTTTCAAATAAATATGCATGCCTTCCAACAGAGGTTAAGAAGATATGAACTAATACCATTTGGTCACCAGTTCATAGGACAGTTATTATTAATAAATCTTCTAGCTGTTGCTTTTTTCTAAAATCTATTTGTAAGATACATGAGAGCAGATAATTTGTTTTATTAATTGATGTAGCTCTTGTGTCTAGACAGATGCTGGCACATAACAGGCATCAAATACTTGTTGAATGAGTCAATCAGGGAATCAGTGAATGTTTGAAAGAGGCTTAGTAGACCTTTATTCATTCATGTAGTCTCTCACTCAGTAACCATCTGATGAATAACCATATGTTAGTCACTGCCTGTTCCTGTTACATTATACAATTGATTCAAACCAAGTCCTTATTTTTGAGAATCTCCTGAACTAGTGGAACATTAAATAATAGATTAATACCTATCCTTTGCTATATATGGAGCACTTATGTGACATGCATATTAATTTGTTCCTTGTCCATCAGTCAAAAAATATTTAAAGAGAACATGGAATGTGTTGCATTGTTCTAGGCCTGGGAGATGGAATGACAAGCAAGAAAAATTCCATAATTTCAAGGAGCTCACAGTTCAGTGGGGCAGAATAGAAACACAATATAAACAAATAGACAAATAAGAAAAAGTAACTAGCATTAGATACTATGAAGAAATAAAACATGGTGAAGAGAGAATGATATGGGAGGAGGGGGAAAGCTGGAAGAAAGAGAGAGTTCTACTTTTAAAAACTACTAGAAGGACCGGAGAGAAGATGGCAGAAGAGTAAGACGCGGAGATCACCTTCCTTCCCACAGATACAGTAGAAATACATCTACATGTGGAACTGCTCCTACAGAACACCCACTGAACGCTGGCAGAAAACGTCAGACCTCCCAAAAGGCAAGAAACTCCCCATGTACTTGGGTAGGGCAAAAGAAAAAAGAAATAACAGAGACAAAAGAATAGGGACGGGACCTGCACCAGTGGGAGGGAGCCGTGAAGGAGGAAAGGTTTCCACGCACTAGGAAGCCCCTTCGTGGGCGGAGACTGAGGGTGGCAGAGGGGGGAAGCTTCGGAGCAATGGAGGAGAGCGCAGCCACAGGGGTGCGGAGGGCAAAGCGGAGAGATTCCCGCACGGAGGCTCAGAGCCGAGCAGCACTCACCAGCCTGAGAGGCTTGTCTGCTCACCTGCTGGGGCGGGCAGGGTGGGGAGCTAAGGCTCGGGCTTCGGTCAGATCGCAGGGAGAGGACTGGGGTTGGCAGCATGAACACAGCCTGAAGGGGTTAGCGCACCACAGCTGGCTGGGAGGGAGACCGGGAAAAAGTCTGCAGCTGCCGAAGAGGCAGGAGACATTTTCTTGCCTCTTTGTTTCGTGGCGCGCAAGGAGAGGGGATTCAGAGCGCCGCCTAAACGAACTCCAGAGACGGGCGCGAGCCGCGGTGATCAGCGCGGGCCCCAGAGATGGGTGTGAGATTCTAAGGCTGCTGATGCCACCACCAAAAAGCCTGTGTGCGAGCGCAGGTCACTCTCCACATGGCCCCTCCCGGGAGCCGGTGCAGGGCGCCACTGCCAGGGTCCCGTGATCCAGGGACAACATCCCCGGAAGAACGCATGGTGCACCACAGGCTGGTGCAACGTCACACCAGCATCTTCGACTGCGGGCTTGCCCCGCCTCCTCTGTATCCCTCCCTCCCCCCGGCCTGAGTGAGGCAGAGCCCCTGAAGCAGCTGCTCCTTTAACCCCTTCTGTCTGGGCGGGGAACAGATGCCTTCAGGTGACCTATATGCAGAGGCGGGTCCAAATCCAAAGCTGAACCCGGGAGCTGTGCGAACAAAGAAGAGAAAGGGAAATCTCTCCCAGCAGCCTCAGAAGCAGCAGATTAAAACTCCACAAACAACTTGATGTTCCTGCATCTGTTGAATACCAGAATAGACAACGAATCATCCCAAATTCAGGAGGTGGACTTTGGGAGCAGGATAAATTAATTTTTCCCCTTTTCCTTTTTTTGTGAGTGTATATGTATATGCTTCTGGGTGAGATTTTGTCTGTATAGCTTTGCTTTATAATAGCTTTATTTTACTTCACTATATTATATCCTCTTTCTTTCTTTCTTTCTTTCAATTTTTTCTCCCTTTTACTCTGAGCCATATGGATGAAAGGCTCTTGGTGCTCCAGACAGGCATGAGGGCCGTGCCTCTGAGGTGGGAGAGCCAACTTCAGGACACTGGTCCACAAGAGACCTCCCAGCTCCACATAATACCAAATGGAAAAAATCTCTCAGAGATCTCCATCTCAACGTCAAGACCCAGCTTCACTCAACGACCAGCAAGTTACAGTGCTGGACACCCTATGCCAAACAACTAGCAAGACAGGAGCACAGCCCCATCCATTAGCAGAGAGGCTGCCTAAAATCATAATAAGGCCACAGACACCCCAAAATACACCACCAGACGTGGACATGCCCACCAGAAAGACAGGATCCAGCCTCATCCACCAGAATTCAGGCACTAGTTCCCTCTACCAGGAAGCCTACACAACCCACTGAACCAACCTTAGCCACTGGGGACAGATACCAAAAACAACGGGAACTAAGAGCCTGCAGCCTGTGAAAGGGAGACCCCAAACACAGTAAGATAAGCAAAATGAGATGACAGAAAAACACACAGCAGATGAAGGAGCAGGGTCAAAACACACCAGACCTAACAAATGAAGAGGAAATAGGTAGTCTACCTGAAAAAGAATTCAGAATAATGATAGTAAGGATGATCCAAAATCTTGGAAATAGAATAGACAAAATGCAAGAAACATTTAACAAAGACATAGAAGAACTAAAGAGGAACCAAGCAACGATGAAAAACACAATAAATGAAATTTAAAATACTCTAGATGGGATCAATAGCAGAATAACTGAGGCAGAAGAACGGATAAGTGACCTGGAAGATAAAATGGTGGAAATAACTACTGCAGAGCAAGATAAAGAAAAAAGAATGAAAAGAACTGAGGACAGTCTCAGAGACCTCTGGGACAACATTAAAGGCACCAACCCTCGAATTATAGGTGTCCCAGAAGAAGAAGACAAAAAGAAAGGGACTGGGAAATTATTTGAAGAGATTATAGTTGAAAACTTCCCTAATATGGGAAAGGAAATAGTTAATCAAGTCCTGGAAGCACAGAGAGTCCCATACAGGATGAATCCAAGAAGAAACACGCCAAGACACATATTAATCACCCTGTCAAAAATAAATATAAAGAAAACATATTAAAAGCAGCAAGGGAAAAACAACAAATAACACACAAGGCAATCCCCATCAGGTTAACATCTGATCGTTCATCAGAAACTCTGCAAGCCAGAACGGAGTGGCAGGATATACTTAAAGTGATGAAGGAGAAAAACCTACAGCCAAGATTACTCTACCCAGCAAGGATCTCATTCAGATGTGATGGAGAAATTAAAACCTTTACAGACAAGCAAAAGCTGAGAGTTCAGCACCACCAAACCAGCTTTAAAACAAATGCTAAAGGAACATCTCTAGGCAAGAAACACAAGAGAAGGAAAACACCTACAATAACAAACCCAAAACATTTAAGAAAATGGGAATAGGAACATACATATCGATAATTACCTTGAATGTAAATGGATTAAATGTTCCCACCAAAAGACACAGACTGGCTGAATGGATGCAAAAACAAGACCCATATATATGCTGTCTACAAGAGACCCACTTCAGACCTAGAGACACATACAGACTGAAAGTGAGGGGGTGGAAAAAGATATTCCATGCAAATGGAAATCAAAAGAAAGCGGGAGTAGCAATTCTCATATCAGACAAAATAGACTTTAAAATAAAGACTATTACAAGAGACAAAGAAGGACACTATATAATGATCAAGGGATCGATCCAAGAGGAAGGTATAATAATTGGTAAATATTTATGCACCCAACATAGGAGCACCTCAGTACATAAGGCAAATACTAACAGCCATAAAAGGGGAAATCGACAGCAACACAATCATAGTAGGGGACTCTAACACCCCACTTTCACCAATGGACAGATCATCCAAAATGAAAATAAACAAGGAAACACAAGCTTTAAATGATACATTAAACAAGATGGACTTAATTGATATTTATAGGACATTCCACCCAAAAACAACAGAATACACATTTTTCTTGAGTGCTCATGGAACATTCTCCAGGATAGATCATATCCTGGATCACAAATCAAGCCTTGGTAAATTTAAGAAAATTGAAATCGTATCAAGTATCTTTTCCGACCACAACGCTATGAGACTAAATATCAATTACAGGAAAAGATCTGTAAAAAATACAAACACATGGAGGCTACACAATACACTGCTTAATAACGAAGTGATCACTGAAGAAATCAAAGGGGAAATCAAAAAATACCTAGAAGCAAATGACAATGGAGACACGAAGACCCAAAACTATGGGACGCAGCAAAAGCGGTGCTAAGAGGGAAGTTTACAGCAATACAAGCCTACCTCAAGAAACAGGAAACATCTCAACTAAACAACCTAACCTTGCACCTAAAGCAATTAGAGAAAGAAGAACAAAAACCCCAAAGCAAGCAGAAGGAAAGAAATCATAAAGATCAGGTCAGAAATAAATGAAAAAGAAATGAAGGAAACAATAGCAAAAATCAATGAAACTAAAAGCTGGTTCTTTGAGAAGATAAACAAAATTAATAAACCATTAGCCAGACTCATCAAGAGAAAAAGGGAGAAGACTCAAATCAATAGAATTAGAAATGAAAAAGGAGAAGTAACCACTGACTGCAGAAATACAAAGGATCATGAGAGATTACTACAAGCAACTCTATGCCAATAAAATGGACAACCTGGAAGAAATGGACAGATTCTTAGAAATGCACAACCTGCTGAGACTGAACCAGGAAGAAATAGAAAATATGAACAGACCAATCACAAGCACTGAAATTGAAACTGTGATTAAAACCCTTCCAACAAACAAAAGCCCAGGACCAGATGGCTTCACAGGCGAATTCTATCAAACATTTAGAGAAGAGCTAACACCTATCCTTCTCAAACTCTTCCAAAATATTGCAGAGGGAGGAACACTCCCAAACTCATTCTACGAGGCCACCATCACCCTGATACCAAAACCAGACAAAGATGTCACAAAGAAAGAAAACTACAGGCCAATATCACTGATGAACATAGATGCAAAAATCCTCAACAGAATACTAGCAAACAGATCCAACAGCACATTAAAAAGATCATACACCATGATCAAGTGGGGTTTATCCCAGAAATGCAAGGATTCTTCAATATACGCAAATCAATCAATGTGATATACCATATTAACAAATTGAAGGAGAAAAACCATATGATCATCTCAATAGATGCAGAGAAAGCTTTCGACAAAATTCAACACCCATTTATGATAAAAGCCCTGCAGAAAGTAGACATAGAGGGAACTTTCCTCAACATAATAAAGGCTATATATGACAAACCCAAAGCCATCATTGGCCTCAATGGTGAAAAACTGAAACTATTTCCACTAAGATCAGGAACAAGACAAGGTTGCCCACTCTCACCACTATTATTCAACATAGTTTTGGAAGTGTTAGCCACAGCAATCAGAGAAGAAAAAACAATAAAAGGAATCCAAATTGGAAAAGAAGAAGTAAAGCTGTCACTGTTTGCAGATGACATGATACTATACATAGAGAATCCTAAAGATACTACCAGAAAACTCCTAGAGCTAATCAATGAATTTCGTAAAGTAGAAGGATACAAAATTAATGCACAGAAATGTCTTGCATTTCTATACACTAATGATGAAAAATCTGAAAGTGAACTTAAGAAAACACTCCTGTTTACCATTGCAACAAAAAGAACAAAATATCTAGGAATAAACCTACCTAAGGAGACAAAAGACCTGTATGCAGAAAATTATAAGACACTGATGAAAGAAATTAAAGATGATACAAATAGATGGAGAGATATACCATGTTCTTGGATTGGAAGAATCAACATTGTGAAAATGACTCTACTAACCAAAGCAATCTACAGGTTTAATGCAATCCCTATCAAACTACCACTGGCATTTTTCACAGAACTAGAACAAAAAATTTCACAATTTGTATGGAAATACAAAAGACCCCAAATAGTCAAAGCAATCTTGAGAACGAAAAATGGAGCCAGGGGAATCAGGCTCCCTGACTTCAGACTATATTACAAAGCTACAGTAATCAAGACAGTTTGGTACTGGCACAAAAACAGCAATATAGATCAATAGAACAGGATAGAAAGCCCAGAGATAAACCCACACACATATGGTCACCTTATCTTTGATAAAGGAGGCAAGCATATACAGTGGAGAAAAGACAGCCTCTTCAATAAGTGGTGCTGGGAAAATTGGACAGATACATGTAAAAGTATGAAATTAGAACACTCCCTGACACCATGCACAAAAATAAACTCAAAATGGATTAAAGACCTAAGTGTAAGGCAAGACACTATCAAACTCTTAGAGGAAAACATAGGCAGAACACTCTATGACATACATCACAGCAAGATTCTTTTTGACCCAGCTCCTAGAGAAATGGAAATAAGAACACAAATAAACAAATGGGACCTAATGAAACTTAAAAGCTTTTGCACAGCAAAGGAAACCATAAACAAGACCAAAAGACAACCCTCAGAATGGGAGAAAATATTTGCAAATGAAGCAACTGACAAAGGATTAATCTCCAAGATTTACAAGCAGCTCATGCAGCTCAATAACAAAAAAACGAACAACCCAATCCAAAAATGGGCAGAAGACCTAAATAGACATTTCTCCAAAGAAGATGTACAGATTTCCAACAGACATATGAAAGAATGCTCAATATCATTAATCATTAGAGAAATGCAAATCAAAACTACAATGAGATATCATCTCACACCGGTCAGAATGGCCATCATCAAAAAATCTAGAAACAATAAATGCTGGAGAGTGTGTGGAGGAAAGGGAACCCTCTTGCATTGTTGGTGGGAATGTAAATTGATACAGCCACTATGGAGAACAGTATGGAGGTTCCTTAAAAAACTACAAATAGAACTACCATATGACCCAGCAATCCCACTACTGGGCATATACCCTGAGAAAACCATAGTTCAAAAAGAGTCATGTACCAAAATGTTCATTGCAGCTCTATTTACAATAGCCAGGACATGGAAGCAACCTAAATGTCCATCGACAGATGAATGGATAAAGAAGATGTGGCACATATATACAATGGAATATTACTCAGCCATAAAAAGAAAGGAAGTGGAGGTATTTGTAATGAGGTGGATGGAGTTCGAGTCTGTCTTACAGAATGAAGTAAGTCAGAAAGAGAAAAACAAATACAGTATGCTAACACATATATATGGAATCTAAGGAAAAAAAAAAAAAGGCCATGAAGAACCTAGTGGCAAGACGGGAATAAAGACACAGACCTACTAGAGAATGGACTTGAGGATATGGGGAGGGGGAGGGGTGAGATGTGGCAGGGTGAGAGAGTGTCATGGACATATATACACTACCAAATATAAAAGAGATAGCCAGTGGGAAGCAGCCGCATAGCACAGGGAGATCAGCTCGGTGCTTTGTGACCACCTAGAGGGATGGGATGGGGAGGGTGGGAGGGAGGGAGATGCAAGAGGGAAGAGATATGGGAACATATGTATATGTATAACTGATTCACTTTGTTATAAAGCAGAAACTAACACACCATTGTAAAGCAATTATACTTCAATAAAGATGTTAAAAAAAAAAAAACTACTAGAAGGCAATGGGAAAGTGTGATATCAAGGCAGCTGGAAAAAAAGGTGAAAAGCTACCCTCTTCTTTCTCAATTCAGAAGGACACAATGTTTTCACTGTTCAAAGTCTGAAGAAGAAAAAGGCTTTCATGATTGCTGGTCATTCATCCTCCACGAAGTAAAAACTCACAAAAATTTAAAACAAGAAAGAAAAGAAACAGAACCTTCTCTTTTTAAACCACCAAGGTTAATACAAAGTATTTGCTGGAAAGGAAGACAGGGTATTAAACTGAACCCATGTTTAAGGGGAAACGATTGCTATGACATGCATTTCTCATACCAGAGCAATTTAGATAGGAAATAACCAGTAAGCAGATATTTTGTATTATAAATGAAAAAAATCCTGAAAGGATTATTGTTGCCTTTTTCACTGAACAAATCAGCAGGAAAAATTATTCAGCCTCAGGCAGAGGAAATAAACATCATCAAGTACAACAGTGTTGTTTGGATCTTCCTCCTATCCTCAAGGACTGTCATGTTTCCAATACTCATTTCTTTGTATGTCGCCTTTCAGTACACATCCTTATGTCTTGTACACACTCAATCTGTTCATTTTTGATTGCTGCCATTGTGAACTTCTAGAATCTTAAGCATACCGAGGACAACTGCTTTTCCTGAAATAATATTATGATGCATAAACTAAAAATAAATACAATTTGAACAAATCTGTAGTAAATTTATATAAGTAGACTGTTTTAAATCTTTACATTTAAAAACTAGATTTCATTTTCTTGGAAGTCAGAAATAGACAATATTTAGTATACTTTGGATGATGTTATAGTAATCTCTCAGTAAAAACAAGCTACAAAGGAAAAAAAAAGGTAGTAAAGCAATTCTATTACTCTGAAAAGAAAAACAGAAATATACTCCCTTAAGATCAATTCCTCACTTTTTGCTTTCTCTGCTTATATGATAAGGTTCCTGACCTTCGAGGGGTTCATTTCCTGAGCTCTCAAGGCAGCAGACATCTGACTCTGGCCAATGGGAGGTCCTGGTAGGAGACAGGGAATGGGAGGAAGGAAGAAGCCAAAGGATTTCTTTCCCTTTACCAAATTTTTTACTACTCTGCCAGTGATAACTCCAGCAATGTCTATATCTCCTCTGGGGCTCCAACTCCCACTAAACTGGACTGCCTGAATCCAGCTGTTGCAGATAAACCTTTCCCCTGAACACAGGTAACATGGCCTCTTTCCTTTGTACCTCTAGCCAAAAAATACTATTGGTTCCCCATTGTTGCCGATATCTGCAACATATCATTGTCCCCATTTTCTTGCTCAGTTTTTCCATTGCCAGTGCAACCAATTTTCTTTATTAAGTTCTCTCTGCTTTAAAATTGTTGGTTTCATTTTCTTAGTTAAAACTTGAAGAATACAGCAATATTTTATCTATTCTGTACATATATGCAATATTAAAATGCTTTGATGGCTACATTGAAATATAGTCTTCTCATAAATCTGGTCATAATTACATATTTCTATATTCTTTTCCATTTCCAATTTTTTATTAAATTTATTTGGCTGCATTGGGTCTTGGCTGCAGTACGCAGAATCCTCGTTGCGGTGAGCAGGCTCTTTGTTGCAGTGTGCGGGCTTCTCTCTAGCTGTGGCACGTGGGCTCCAGAGCTCACGGGCTCAGTAGTTGCAGCACGCAGGCTCTCTAGCTGTGGTGCACCAGCTTTGCTGCTCCACGGTATGCAGGATCTTAGTTCTCTCAACCAGGGACTGAACCCACGCCCCCTGCACTGGAAGGCAGATTCCCAACTACTGGACTGCCAGGGAAGTCCCTCCATTTCCAGATTTTAAGTTGGACATTTATATAAATGTTCTAGAAGGCAAGGCTTTCTTATTTCAGTGTGGTTAATACTTGATAAATTCTAGTAAATCGTTCCTCTTTCCAGAACACTTCCTCATTTTATGAAAGCAAACCACCTTTCTCGGTAGTTTTCTCCTACTTACCTCTTCCATACTGTTCTCACAGGAGTTGCTTGTTTTTACCACAAATTCAATCTCCCATATTTGATTGGTCCAAGCAGGTGAAGAAGATGAAGAAGATGAAGAAGAAGAAGAAGAAGGAAGAGGAGGAGGAGGAGGAGGAGGAGGAGGGGGAGGAGGGGGAGGAGGAGGGGGAGGAGGAGGAGGAGGAGAAGAAGGGGAAGAGGAAGGAGAAGGAGAAGAGGAGGAAGAGGAGGAGGGGTTAGGGGGTAGAATGGGGAGGAGGAAGAAGAAGAATAAGAAACAGGAGGAGGAGAAGAGAAAAAGAAAAAATTACTTCTTTTAGAAGTTTTAGATAGGACTGTGCTATTGTTGGTTGACTCTGGTTTCTGCCTAATGAAGGAAAATAATCTGCAGTGAAGTTATGAACCTATATCCAAAGAGAAACAGAAACGAGAAAGGTAGATTTCAAGATACTCTTTGCAGTTCTTTTGAAGTCAACCTTCATTCCTGCCCTTCCATCTATGTTTTTTAAGTATAAATATACGTATACATATAAAAGTACATATACATATTAATTTAAGTAATTGGAGGATGTACTCTAAGCCAATATAATCTTTTGATTAAGCTAGGTTGAGTTCATTTTCCATCACTTGCAACCTGAGATGCCTTAAGTAATACAAACAGCATTTTACTGTATTGTATTACTGTGTCATACTGGTAAACCTGTTCCTTGGAATAAGGACATTCCTTGTGTTATGGTAATGAGGTCTCACATAGAAGTTAAATTATTCTTGTTGTCTAGAATCCATTTTTAAAGGCTTGAATCCCAGATTCCCACTAGAGTTGAGAGCAAAAGCCACAGGTGGGCTGCAGGTGCAAGGCTCTTCTAGGCCTTGACATGAACAAATCAAAATATCTACCCATGTTGGGGGTGAATTTTAAGACAGAATAAAAACATATAGCAAGCTAGAAAGAGGAAGAAATACTAAAGTATATCAGGGAAGTAGAACCAGCTCTTTGAGATGCAGTATATATATTGCAAAGCAATGGGTGGAATACAGTTAATAACTGAGATATCTAAATAAGTTAGCTGACAAGAACACAAAAATTTGCAAAGTGAAATTATACTTTTTTTGTTTTATTTAATGTATTCATTTATCTCCTATTCCTCCTTAAATAAATGAAAGAGAAGGCTCCAAGGGCAAAATGATATTCTATTGATGGATACAGCATGGCAGGTCAGAGTTGGCAGCCACCTTTGAAATGTCTGTTTTATTTTTGTATATATTTATAAAGGATACTTTATTTATTTATTTATTTATTTTTTTAATGTGATGATCCATTTATTTATTTATTTATTTATTTATTTTTGGCTGCGTTGGGTCTTCGTTTCTGTGCGAGGGCTTTCTCTAGTTGCGGCGAGCGGAGGCCACTCTTCATCACGGTGCGCGGGCCTCTCACTATCGCGGCCTCTCCTGTTGGGAGCACAAGCTCCAGACGCGCAGGCTCAGTAATTGTGGCTCACGGGCCTAGTTGCTCCGTGGCATGTGGGATCTTCTCAGACCAGGGCTCAAACCCGTGTCCCCTGCGTTGGCAGGCAGACTCTCAACCACTGTGCCACCAGGGAAGCCCTATAAAGGATACTTTAACATCTAGGTATTCAGAGCACAATTTGGAGAATTATTCTAATTGAGTTCCCTCTAGTATTTACTACCACTTTAAAAAATGCTATATCACATTTTTTTTTTTTTTTTTGAGAATGGTACAGTTGTATTTAACAACGTAAAAATTTTTAAGAGAAGTACTTCCCTAGGCTGACAGGGAAGAAAGTTTATTCAAAGTCTCCCACCCTATGCTTTATCTCAACACACGTTTTTGACCCTTCCTTAGGGTCAAACGTAAACACATGCTCACTCACACACAAAAATTTTTTTTAACTAAGGCAAGGATGTCTAAAAAATGAACCTTTGGCAAATTAATTAAGCAGGTAAATTTGCCTAGTTATGCTTTGCTTTCCCCATTTCTTTTTTGTCTCAGAACCTTCAGAGTATATGTGCTGAGACAAAGTTGGGCACGTGCTCAAATAATTCACTGAGGTAAATACTTCACTAAATTATTAGTCAAATATTGCAAAAGTATGATTAAGGATTATAAAATCTCCTATTAGACTCTTGAATTCATTGTCCATAAGCAAGATAATTTATCTATTGCTTATTTATTGCAACTTTTTTCCTTATTAGCTAATATCTTATTTAGGGATCTTAGGACTTAGGGCCAATTTTTACATGCTCTGTTTAAATTTAAGTTCCTTTTCAATGACATACAAAATGAATCAATGTACTGTCTCCTTCATAGAATAATGACTAGATACATGTCCAGATAATCTAGGTTTTTTTGGGAGGGAGAGGTTTAAATTTAATTCAATTAAGCTCTGTCATGAGAACAATGATAAAATTCCTTGACAGGATTTTTAGAAAGTTTTTTTTTTTTTAATTGGGTCAATTTAATCAACTTAAAAATATTTCAGTGAAAGAGTGTATCTAATAATGATAAATACCAGGTTTGACCTAAGTATAAAAGAGTTATGGTGGAATGGGCATCTAGCAGAGGTTAGCTTTTCAAATCTTGAACTTCATATCATTTCATATTACTAATAGTATTTTTTTTCTAGAATTGTCTATTCTCTAAACTTATGTAGGATTTACATTTTCAAAAGTGTGAAGGGAACCATTATTGATTGTTTTGTTTAATGAAAAATTCCTTGTGACCAAGTTCCATTTATCTCTGGAATGTTATTTCTTATTCCACCACCTGATGGTAAATTACTCAACCATTAATTCTGTGTCTCAAAGATTTCCTTTGCAGATTCTCAATGTCTGCCTGCTGTAGTTAAAATAACCATATAGCTAGGACCATACAGGTCAGCTTGATTTTACATACTTTTAAAAAATCGTTTAACATAATTTTTAAATTATTTGTAAGGTTGTTCATATAAATGATTTCACAAGTTAAAAATAATCCTCTGGTAGACTTCTGGTAATGAGTTTATTTTGCTAAACATGGCCTCCATAATTCCAGTAAGGGTTTCCTATCCTTATTAAAATACTTCTCAGCTGCTGTTACAATTTTACTGCTGTCAATTTTACATTACCTTCTCTTGATTCCTGTGCAACCATGTGTAGCATTACCTTAAACACTGTACCTATTGTGGTCTGTTCCCATAACTCTTAGCATAACATATTTTTTGTAACTGTCACTTGTTCCAATCGAGCTGCAGGTGCCTTGTCATTGTAGCATATCATTGCTCTCATTGGTCTTTATCTCCCATCACTGCCATCTTCAAAGGAAAGTGATCCTGTCTTTGACTCTACAAGTTGTACTGTTGCAGTCAAGACTGGCTCCACACTGACCATTAAATCTTTCCATTCTAACAGATCCCATAAGTCATTCTGGTTTAGTACTAAATGCAGCATGATGCTAAGCTGTAAGCCGATGAGTTATAGATGCTAACATTTTGATTTATTCACTTTTACCTTCTATGTGCATTCTGAATATTGGGATAAAAGAGATATTTTCCAGGAAGAATGTCACTAGAAGGCCTTTTAGCATCTGTTCTATAGGGTACCTGATAATATCCTCAGAATGATACACACAATATTTCTGAAAGCAGAAGAGGTAAACTTGGTTAAAATATAAATGTTCAAGAATATGTAAAAATAAAAATACATGGAAAATATTTATGTTATAATAAAGTTTAAAAGTGAGATTTATATCAAATACAAAACAAATGTTTAATATGCCATTCTGTGGGATAAAGCTACATGTAATCACAAGAGTGACATCCAAGAAAGAAAGTAAAATTTCAAGAGAATAAAGCAGTTTTTTTAAGGTGAAAGAGAATGATACATTTAAGAAGCAGAAATAAATCAGTATGAAATATTATATATTAATAAAATATGGATAGTCAAACCATTTACCAAATAAGTTTAAAAATTATAAGAATGTAATTAAATTCTAAATTTTGTTTTTTATTCTTTTAAAGGGACCTAACAAAGTTGGAAATGTCAAGGTATAAATTAAGTATGAGTAGACATATTAACAAACCTATGTACAAAATATACATAGGTTAATTTCCTTTGTATTCTGAATCCTTGATTCTAGGAACACTAGTAAACACTTGTACAAGATACAGTGTTCAGTGATTTGAGAGACAAAAAATGGAATAGAATATGGTGCTGAAATAGGAGTTGAGAAATGCTTATGTATGGTTATGGAAGACTTTATGGTTAGAAGATGCCTTTTTAAATATGCAAGAAAGAGGAAGAGCTATAAAATCTGAAGAAACATCATGGAACAAGGTGCAGAGGCTTGGAAATGTCCATTAAATGTAGAAACTGATGAGGAATATATCACCTCCAACTTCCCTTTCAAGTCTAATGATTATCATATGAGAGAGGCAGAACCATCTTTGACAGAGGATAATACAAGTCCAAAATACATTAGGAGATAACAGGTGAGCACCTTGGTACTCTAAGTAATTTTGGGTGTCCTGAGTCTGACAAATTATTTTCTGAGGTACAGTAAGATATGCACTGATATCACAGAACTACAGTTAATGATATCTGAGGAACTGTGTTGAAAATAACACAGTCCCAGAAGTTGTCAGGCTGGCTAATTTGTGGAAAATGACAGACACAGCTTAAGAAGGTTTTATCAAGTAGATGCCTCTGAGAACTTAGAAAGGCAAGAAGGGAAGAGGTCATGGTTAACAGAATAAAACCACAAAGAACAAACAAAGATAAAATCTCAACAGCATACCTCCTTTCCTCTTTTCTTCCGTCCTTCCTTTCCTTTTTCTTTCTCTTTCCCCCATCCTTCCTTCCTTCGTTCTTTCATTCTTTCCTTCTTTATTTGCACGTGCCATAGCTAATTGAAGAAATGATATAGATTAGGTTTCTCAATGTTGGCATTGCATTGTTATTATCCTGAGTCTGATTTTTTTTGTTGGGAGAGGGAGGTTGTCTTCTAGGATGTCTAGCAGTGTTCCTGGCTTCAATCAACTGGATGCTAGAAGGCTCTTTCCTTCCCTCTCAACTTCCTGGTGTTGTAACAAACTGTCTCTTCCCTGGTGGGTAAAATTTCACATGGTTGAGAACAATTGTTATAGATATAATGTATCTGAAAATTTTCCAAGCATTTGACAGAGTCATTCATGATATTATTTGGGATAAAATGAACAGATATAAATGGACAGTTTCTAATAATTAAGTGTATTCTTATCTGGCTTATTTACTTATTCACAAATATTTATTGAAAATCTACTTATAGTCAGGCAGTGTCTGGTGTTGGGATCAAAAACAATGTGAGTTAATATATCAATATCAATTTTCAAGAAGTTTTTCATGCCTCTATCTTTAGTCCTGTAAGGTTCAATATTTGACTGATGGTCTGGCTGTAGACAAAATGTTATTGGTTCCTAAGCACATCTGGGAGCCTTTATTAAGTGGATTTTCAAAGATTGGTAAACATTTGTTATTCCAAGGGCAAGGGAGAAAGGTGAAGTTGGAGGATGTTTTAGGATGAAGAAATAACAGTCTGAAAGTGCTTATGTGGAAATCACAAGGCCTGCTAGATCTTTAAAAAAACCCTTTCAATCTGGAGACAGAGTGAAGGAAAAATGTGGGCGAGCATGAGTATATAAATGTAGTGAAATAGCAATGCCATGATGAGCTTTGTAAACAATTCTTAGAGTGTTTTATTTTACATAGAGCAATGAGTGAGAAAATATCAAATTGTATTAAGAAAGAAGTATCTGTTAGGAAGAGATTTTTTGTTGGTAACATTAACTCACTATGCAATGTAAATAGGCTGAAAACAAAGAGCCATGGAAATAACCTAGATGTAGCCTTGATTAGAATGGTGGCAGTAGACTGGAAAGAAGTAGAGGGATTTGAAAAAAAAAAATTAGGAAGTAGTGAAAGAAGATGCTGTTGTGCAAGATCCAGACCCAGACCCACCTCTTTCAGAAATGAAGCAATCCCACAACTTCTAGGGATTGTCAGTTGGAAGCTGTCATTTCTCAACTGATTGCCTACCTGGAAATTGCCTTCCAGAAGAGAGCCACCTCACCCAAAGTCATGACTTGTTCTGTGGTCAACCTGCATCCAATGAATGGTCAATGTAGAATTGTGCAATCTTGGATATTTGTTACACATAAATAGTAACTAGAACGTGCCCATTGTTTCAGAATACCTTGTAAGCTATGTATGACTAATGTGATTAAAAGAGTACTCTTAGATAAAATATCTGCATCTCTCATAGACACTCTATTACATTAGTAATGATGTTGTATGAAAATTGCTCTGAGAAGTGGTGGCTGTCACAGTAGTGAAATGTGGTGAGGTGATTACTTTCTTGACTAGGCTTGAGGTATTTCCTAATTAACTTTTACTGTTTAGAAGTTTCAAAGATTCTATTTATTCTGCTGCAATGTCAAAATTGTATTTATAGCCAAAATACACACAAGATGTCACAATTTCCACTTGGAAACATTTTATGTGATAGGCTAAGTGACAGCCAAAGTTAAGAATACACCTACCATCCCAAAAGAAGAAAATAATATAGTAGCAAGGAAAAAAATTACTCAAACACTGATACTATGAAGCACTCAAATAGTTCTCAGAATATACTTGTTTCCTATTTTCTCTTCAACATCACAGATTTGCTAAATCTTTCACTCTAAATTTTAGAAGGCTGAACTACGTACCTGCCCTACAGTTCCATTAAAATAAAAACAAATCTCCACCAATGAATATTGACTCAAAGTGGCTTGCTCCTGTCCACCTTTGCATTGCCCAAGAATGTTTGCTGTGTGGTTATTAGAATGACCGAGGTAATTGACACACGTATGCTGATCCTTTTGGCTGCAAGGAAAGACTCTCCAGGAGTTTCATCCCTATTTTTCTTTAGTAGCTTTGTTCTGAAATGAGTCAAGAAAGGTGTGCCTTCTGAGATGAGCCACAGTTCAAATAGTCTTTATTTTTAAGTTTTTCAATAGCTTCTCTTTCTGGAGACATTTATTTGAGTGTTCTTGATTATTATTAAACCTGGCTGATTCATCCTGAGTGCCTGCAGTGCACCAGCTCCTTTTGGAAAGCTGGAAGCAGGAGAGAGTGACTGCTGTATAGAGAATAACATCCGTCTGAAATAGCACTGAGCTTTGACCTTGGCAGTTTCTCTGTAGCTGCTTCAAGTATTTATTCAGAGTGGGCAGTGACTCATCGGCTCTGTCACTACCTCAGTCATGTTATATTAATTCTAAAGACTTCATGCTGCAGACCCTCCATTTTTAATCTTTATTTGTGCACCATAGTGTTCAGACTTGAATACACTTAACCTTCAAAATAAACTTATTTTATTCTCTTGAACATTCATTTGGAAATAATAAAGTTCCAGTTATGAGACAGCATTTCTAATTGTAGAATAATGTTAATATAATCACTTGTTGGACTAGCTTATGGATGGCTACTTTATCCTGGCATTTAAAAAGTACTTTACTGACCTTTCTTCCCATGATGAGAAGAAGAAAATGCTCCTTTTACTTCATCTCTCCAGGTTCATTAGAGTGGGAATTTTATTTACATACCCACATACAAAATTAATATTTTTTATAACTTAACATAAAAAAGTTATGACATTTATTAACTTATATATATATATATTTAAGTCCATCTATACTATTGGAATTATTTAAATTAGTGAAGATTTACATGATGGTAAAGTAATAAAATGCAGAAATTATCTAACACGTTTCCCCTATTCTCATCATGCTATACATATATATACATATATGTATATATATATATATATATATATATACACACATTTTTCACTATATATATTTTTATCCACAAACATGAAAGTTTACATATGGTGAAATTTATTTTCATTTGGAAACAGAGTTTTTGAAAAATATGCCATATCCTCCCATTAATATGATCTATATTTGAAAAATATAACCTGTCCATTTTCATTGAGAAAATAGAGAAATGTGCATTTAGCATTAAAAAATACAGCACTAGGAAAAAAAAATACAGCCCTACTGTGAGTACAAAATATCACATATACGTAGTTCATACAACATCTATATTTTCTGCAACTATCAAACACAAATTAACTCAGAAGGAAAAATGGACATTTTATGTAATTCACTGTAAAAAGTAGACTTTATTCCCCATAGCAGAAATTTAAATCTTCTTCAATTATGTCCAAATTGCATATTTCCAAAAGAATTATCCCTCCAATTTCATACCTGAAGTACAGTTTTAAAACTCTATCTTAATTAAAGTTAATCTTTTTCTATAGTGAATTTACCATTTTATATAAAGTACATCTGATCATTTATGTCTTTTGAATAGTGAGTGGGTAAAATTATACACTTCCTCTCCCACCTTTTCCCCTGGTTATATTTTGCTGTACCTCTTTTATTGTTGTTCATCAATTGAGTTAATGAACTGTGAAATCAGTTATTATTCTGTGTGTATATAAATTATAATTTCAAAATCAATGCTTCCTTTAACCCATACACATCTGGGAAGCATTTTTCATGAGTCTTTCAAAAAAGAATTAAATAAATAACAACAACATCAAAATAACTGCCAGTGAGTTAGGAAGAGTAGGTCACTAGCTATGATTCCAGCTGAGGCATTGTGCTGTGTACAGCAAGCTACATACAAGTAAATGGTGTTGAAAGTACTCTGTCAGGATGAATCTGTCCTCTGGGTCTCCACTGAATGTAATTAGTTTCATGTAAAATGACTGGTTTTCAAGTTTATTGTATATGAATTTAATATACCAAATAGATAGAATACAAGAAATAAGTGGAAAAAATTTTTGAAGATATATATTTCTCCAATGAGTACAAAAATAGCATCTCCTGCATTCTTCTCAGTTTCTGCTAGATGTATATTACTCTGGCTTTTCCCACAAGTGAAGTGATTAACTGTTTTGTGAGGGGCTTTTTATTCTTTCATTTTTTTCTTCGAAGGTTAAAAAAGAAAAAGCCCATAAAGAGGAAACATAACTGAGTTTGTGAAATTAAAGAGCATGTAAAACTTACACCTCCTCTATATAAAATGTTTGAAATATAAGAATCCTTGAATGATAATTCTGGAAAATTTGATAGGTGCCTTTCAGTTCAGTTCAGTTTATCTAATTTATTTGTTATTGGTAATATTAATACAACAGGGAAATTAATTTGAAATATTTAACTCTGCTTGTTAAAATTGTCCATGATCACATATTTTTGGTAGTTTTTATTTTTATAATACATTAATAGTGACTTCTACAGTATTTTATATTTATTTGTTCTTAGTATTAGACATGTATATTTTCCTTATACAGAAGTCAGGTTTTTCTACGATATTTTCCTTCTGTTGGAAGCTGTACTTAATTCAACAAAAGTTCTTCCTAGTCAGAAATAGTTCATTGTAAACTATATATTTGATGGATCAGAGAATTTATACATGCTCAGGTGTTATCTCTTTAGAAAGCTCTTCTCTGACCACCTGTTCTAATATAGTTTCCTCAGTCACTTCCTACATATTATTCTGTTTCATTCTCTAAGATTTACTGTTCTCTGACACATCTTCATTTATTTTTGTCCTGGTATATTTTCCCCAACCGCCATCATTCCCACACATTAAAATATCAGTGTGCTTGCCAAACTGATTAATTGCTTTGTCCATAATACCAAGGATTTAGCCATGCACCACTAGGAATCAGGAATATAACTTGAAAAAAATACTTCTAGATATTGAGGACAAAGGATAAATAAGTAACATATATACTACATATTGTAAGCATCAACCATGATTCTGACAATAAACTACAAACATATATAAGGTGTGTGTGCCTGTGTGCATGTGTGTGTGTGAATGAGTATGTGTGCGTGTGTTGCTGGGTCTTAAAATGAAGTTTTGACTGAGGTATTTTCCAAAATGTGGTGCTAACACCGTGATCCAAGCATTTGCAGTTTACTAGGCAAAAACCACTTAGACTGGGAGTGTGGAGATTGAGAGAAAGAAACAGACAGAGATGAACAAAGAAAACATGTAAACAATGTAGGAAGCATACATTTAGGATAAAAACTATTTATACCTTTGACTCCCCTGTGCTCCTGTCTACTCAACATTCTGTGAACATGTTCCATACAGTCACAATTCCAAATGCAGCAGTTTATTTCTTTACTCAAATAATTGCTGCCCCAATTTTTCTCCCAGAGAGATTATTTAGAGTATTTAAGGCTTAGCTCAGTTGCCATGACTTCTCTAAGCATTTTCTAGTCCCACCAGAATATAACCCCAGTGTGCAAGTACTTCATTAGATCTTGGGAGATACTGTGTAATTCATATCTGTTTTCCCCACTAGATTTTACAGCTCTTCATTATAAGCTCATACCTTATTGATCTTAGCAAGCTGGTACAGGATACCTTGTATGTAATTTCTTATAAATAATACAGTGCAGTGTACTGAAGTGGAAAGGGTGTGGGCTAGGAAATCACATGAGAGGACTTGTCTGCCAGAGGGCTTTTCCACATCCCTCCCAGTCAGCAGTTTACACACGACTTCTGCCACTTCTGATAAGAGAGCTTGGTTCCCTAATACTCCCTTTACTGCCTATGAATTCAGAACTCTAATGCTTACCTCATAGAGTTTTTAATAATAATTACATTAGCTAATACATATAAAGAGCTAAGGTATTCCATATATTACAATTCTTATTGTTAATATTTTAATAATAGCTCTTTTTAATGGAAATCAATTTAGTTAAAATGATGAACAAATACAATCATAGCACTTGTGAGCTGTCTCCTTCTAACCCTCGTTCAGTATGTTCATTTTCTATTGCTGTGTAACAAATGCCACAAACTTAGTAACTTAAAACAACAGCTTTTCATTTCTTACAGTCTGTAGGTCGAGGCTCAGCAGGGGTCTCTCCTCTGGTTCTCATAAGGCTGCATCAAGTGTCAGCCTGGATCAGAGTCTCATCTGAGGTTTAAGGTCCTTTCCCAAGCTTGCAGGGTTTTGGAAGAATTTACCTCCTTGCAACTATAAAACTCATGGAGGCTGTATATTCAAGGTCAGCAGGAGAGCATCTCTCTAATGTTTCACCTTTTTAAAATAAGGCTTAACTGGCTACATCAGGCCCACCTAAGATAATCATAAAACTTCAGGATAAAGACAAACTAATGTTCTACTTTTTAATTAGTGAGGATAGAGGATTCTAGTAAAAAAAAAAAAAGTATATATATATATATATATATATATATAGTACAGTAAGGAAAAGCATTCATTTTGGTCAGCAAGTCATTGAATGTTCTTTGAACAGCACAAATAGGATAATCAATGAGTGTTTGAAGAGAATGAAAGAGAGAGAAAGAAGGAGGAATGGGGAGAGAGAGGGAGAAAGAAAGCGAGAAGAGGGGGAGAGAGAGGAAGAAAGAACCAGAGAAAGAGAGAGAGAGGGAGAGAGAGATGAGAATGAAGGAAAAGGAGTACCTCATTCTGTTCCCTTCACCACAATAAAGACAAAAAGAGATGAAAATGAGCATCAAGAAAGTGACCTAAAACCAAAACTTTAAAATATATCCAGACAATTACATAGAAAATTAATCAGGAAAATATTCAGAAAGAAATTATATAACTAATTATAATTTATTACTAAATTTTAGGAATCAAACTTTTTTAAACAAAAAGAAGCTTAGATCATGAAATTATTTCAACATTATTTTTAAACTTCAGAAACATCACACCTTGCATAACTGCTGCCCACATACTCTAGAAGCAAACAAAAGATTCTTATTAACAAACGGACACATTTGTTTTGCATTTCTTCTGTGGTATACAGGAATGGATTTGGGCCAAATTTTGCATTTTTTGGATATCATTTCTCAGAAGCAAAAGTTGAGGAAAGATTTTTTTCTAATTAGCTTCACACTTGCAGTATATTAAATGGGTTCATTTCTTGGGCATGTTCCCTGTAAAACTCTGAAGTGATGGTGAAAAGTTTAGTCCATGTAAGCATATACTGGCATAATTCCACACTGAACAGCTAAGTGTGTATGGCATGAAGATTGGGTTCTGCTGGAGGAAGGTAATATAAGGTTACAAGGCCTAAGAGTGAAATGGAAAAATTTTTGTATGCTTTTACTTAATAATAAGTAAGGAGGCCTTTTCTGAAAATTTACTTGGGGTTACAGTAATTAAACTAATCCCTTGGGACATTAAAAGTCAAATTCAGAGACTATTGTTGTCGACATACCTGGTTCAGACCTAATTGTTGGAGAAAGCTATAAACATCTCTTTAGGGTACTTTAGACATCTACTTATCTAAAAACAGAAAATGGAATGGCATTGCTATAGATAAAGGTTAATTTCTAATGGAGTTTGATGGTTTTTATGTCCAGAGATGCAAAAACACTCAAATCTTGCCCTAGATGGAGATTTATTCAAAAGGAATATTGCAGAGTCAATTAAGCTACCACTTTATAAATAGCATTTATACCCCCTACACACCATCAAACTCAAGAAAAGTCTGCACTGTAACACAGGGTTAGAATCGAAGGCTAAATGAGACCCTAATCATCTCAATGTCCTTCCTCTCTCAGCAGTATTTTGGGACACCTGTTATCAGGCTAATGGTGAGAGAGAAATAGAGAAATCTGCAGTGATAGCCTTGGCTTGATTAAACTCACATAACAGTATGCTTGCAGAATTTCCAAAATAAGAGAAAGAAATCTGACCCTGAAAACTCAGTCAGCCCAAGGAATGAAACTTTTCATAGGTCTACTTACCACATAGGGGCATGTAGCTCAAGAAAAAGAGTGAATTCCTGACTTTAAAGCATAAAACCTGTCCTGGTTAGTAAAATATAGCTCAAGGGGCAAAGAGAAGTCTTTGCAAATAGGTCCAAGCTGTTGTGCAAGAGGCCCTGTAGCTTGAGGATCTTACTCAGTGAACACGATGATACTAAAGGCCCCCGTGTGAGATGGAGAAGCTGTATGTTGTCTCTAGAAAGCCCTAATTAGAGAATCCTGGCACAGATGCTCGTGTTCTACAGCAAAGCCCTGTCTTCAGCAACAAAGAGCTACTCTTTGTGTGAAAAATAGCTCCTATTATATGGATGAATGCCTGACCAAAAAACAGCAAGGGACACTTTATCAGAGCAGCCCAACATCATCCCCGTATTGTCAGGTTACCAAATCATAAGGTCAGGTGGTTGCAGAAGTAATCAATTGTGTAATGGAAATAGTACATCCTGGAACTGGTCTGAACAGACCTGAAGGACACAAGAAAGTTGCATAGGCAGGTAGCCTGGCCTCTGTTTTACTAGTGTGTCTTCCTCAGCTCCCAACTCTGGTCACATGGCTTATAAAAGCACAGTTCACAGATGGGCTGGCTTCAGAACTTGATGCAAGGTGAAAATGTAAAACCACCACAGGACAGACAATGAGGAGTTTATCTGTTTCCTTGGACTGTCATAAAAATGCACCACAGGCTGGGCAGCTTAACACAACAGAAATGTGTTCTCTCACAGTTCTGGAAACGAGAAGGCTGACTCCAAGTCTCCAGGGAAGAATCTTTTCCTGCCTCTTCCTAGCTTTTGGTGGTTGCCACAAATCTGTTTTTCTTTGTCTTGCAGCTGCACCACCACAATCTCTGCCTTGATTGCCTCACGACATTTTCTGTGTGTGTGTCTCTGTGTCCAAATCTCCCTCTCCCTTCTCCTATAAAGATGCCCATTATTGGATCAGGGGTCACCCTAATTCATTATGATCTCATCTTAACTTGATTACATCTGCCAACTTTCCAAGTAAGGTCACATTCATAGGTACCAAGAGTTAAGACTTCAACAGATCTTTGGGAGACACATTTCAAGACAACAAGGAGTGGCACTAAAGGGCAATGACAAGGGGACTCTTCTCTGTGAGCGGAACTGGGAGGAGTATACTTGGTCAGTCACTTGTCCTAAAGAAAGATTTGAAGTGAGGTCAGGTTACACAAGTTGTCTGGACAGTTGATGAGGGGCCTGAGATGAGTGAGATTAGAAGTTCAGAGTCAAAGAGGTCTGGGAAATAGTGCACAGATAGACTTACAGGAGTCAAGATTTTTGAATCTCAAATTAATGCCCAGTAATGTTGATATGACACAAAGGACACATGCAGAAATCAGTGGACAGGATGAGCCAACCAGCGGACATTAGCCAACTTCTGCTCTTTACCACTTTTGTTTGTGGAAGAAGTCATGAGTAGACCCCTTGTAGCAGGGATGGAGGCTATGCACGGGCCTAATGGTTTGAGGTTCTTCTCAAAAAGCCAGGTCTACCTTCTACTGATGCTTGAATGTCTGAAATTTTCATTGCAGAGACCAATGTTGAGCCCATGAAGTGGTCCTGTCCTTCAAGGAGACTTGTTCAGTCACTTCATGGCAAGCTAATTACATCAGGCCCTTCCATCTTGGAAGGCAGTATTTCATCCCAAACAGAATTGAATCTTATGTTAGTACTGACTTGCCTTCCCTGCCCATAGGTTTTGCCAACATCAGCATCTAAGACTTATAGCATGTGGCATCACCTCAGTCTAAAAGGTCGATTTAACAGGGAAGGTAGTGTGATGATGGGCACATGACTATGAGACCCTCTGATTCTACCCTATGCAGTATTATCCAGAACCACCTGGCATAACAGAATATCTTACTAAAGATTCAACCAAGGCACATGTTTTTGACAAAACACTTCTCAGGTTTGAGATGTTGTCTGTCTGGATGCAGTGTATGCCTTGAACTGATTTCTTGAAATATGGAGCTTAGTATCCAATAACTAGAACATGCAGTGCAGAGATCAAGTAGGTGTGGCTTCTTTCACCATCACTGCCTGTGACCTATGAGGAATTTATGCTTCCTTGACCAATACCCTATCTTCTGCTGGATTAGATGTTCCGGTTCTTGGGGGTAGAAGGGTGAGGGCATTTGTACTCAGGAACATAGTAGAACTAGGTTCTCTGGGGGCAGGGAGTATGTGTGGACATCAGGGGATCTACTTGGGCCTCTCCTGGTGCTTATATACCTAGTACTATGGTGAAAGGACTTTTGCAGCAATTACTGTTAGGGTCAAGGATCTCCAGGCTTAGACTTCTCAGAGATGAAGTTTTGGGTGATTCCATCAGACAAGCAACCAAGAACAGATGAAATGCTGCTTGAAGAGGAGGCATATCTAGAATTGGTGGTGGAGAAGGGACATGATAAATATCACTAACAGGCTTAAGCTGTTTCAGAAAAGAGGACTGTAGCTTATCCCACTAACCCTTGCATAGTAAGTCATCAGTAGAGACCTTGAAGACTCAATAACAGAGTGAACTTCATGCAGGGCACTTGTGGATGGAGTGAAGGGTGGACTTTTCACCCCTTTATTGCTAATGCTCCAGCCTCACATCCTCTTGGCCTTTCCCAGGGTTTCTGCAGGGTAGAAGTAGGAAGTGCTCACAGTGTGGGCAGGTCAGCAGTACAGGTGTAAGCACTCTGAAGTAAGCAACTTTTGATCAACTGACGTGAGCAATGTTGGAAAAATGCTTTAAGTAGACAATCCTGGAAGGCATTCCCTGTGCTTCCTAGAAGCATCTCTTACATACAACAGTGGAATTGATAATGTGCCTTTACACTGGTTTTCTTCCCTCTCTGCCTCACTCTTTCTGTTCTTCCCACTTACTCTCTGGCATTGCTTCTCAAACTATCTGCACACAAGTCATTGTCTCAACCCTATTTTGAGGACACCTAAGCTAACACAGGAGACCATTTTTTCTGTTCCTTTTGGTATTTGAATCATCGTCGCAAAATTGTATTCACTGTAACACCTGATTGTAAAATGTAACAAACTACAAAAGCAGAATGTGTCCCATAGCACAAACTACTAACACGTAGACTAACATACTTTCATGTTTTTCATAATAAAATATCAATATTAATTAATAAGACATAGAATCGTATGTGTTTGCTTTTGAAGTTCTCAAGAAGGGTTGATAATCTGTCCTTTATAATATAATGAGTGGTCATCTGAAAGCTGCATACCCATCACTGAAAGAAGTATTTCAAAGCATGTTCTTTGTCTTTTGCTCATGAAGAGACAGCCAGAAGAATCTGGAAAAGTGGCACTCTGAGGAGTTTTTCTGAGGTAACTCAAGAGAACCATGAACAATATTCTACTTGTTGCTTATAGAGACCTTTACAATCATTCTTTCATTCTTTCATTCAGATCACTAATTTTTTTTAAGCTCAGCTGTTTTCCAAGTAGTTTTCTAGATGCTTAGAATGCAACAGTTAACAAGATAATCTCTGTTTCATGGAACTTACACTCTGTTTGGTAAACAGAATGAAATAATAGATATATAGTACATAGTGTTGTAAAGCAGGCTAAGAATAAAATAATTAGGAGAGTAAAGGAATAAAGAGGGATAAGTATTGACATTTAGATATGGGGCTAGAAAAGAACATCCTGAGAAGAAGGCACTTTTAGTGTCCTAAAGGAATTGAGGGAATGGGCCATCAACAATCTGGGAACAAGTTTTCAAGACAGAGGGAATAATGAGGAAAAAGACCTAAGACAGGAGCATACAGGGAACACAGAGGAAGAGTTCAAAGGCCAGTGCTGGGTGCAAAGGGGAGGGAGGTAATCAGGGGGCAGATCATGGAGGGGCTTGTAGGCCATTGCATGACTTTTGAGGATTTTCCTTGGTGTTATGGAAGGACACTGAGGTGTTTTGAGCAGGGGCATGGGATCTGAAAAAAAAGTTTGAAATGGCTCCTTTTGACTGTTCAGTGGAAAATACATCTTTATTGAACCAAGTAAAATTGTATTTTTTTTAAAATATGAAATCCTGCAAAGAAAATGGAAAACTTGAGGATAAATAAAAATGATTACATTGCTTTGTTGGAAATGTCCATAGACCTAGAGTCATTTCGTTAGTTTAGACATGTAGATATTTGTTATATATAAAATGATTTAATAAGCTTTTGGATATTTCTTCCTCTTGCTCTTTTTCCCCATTCATAGTAACCCTCCACTATGATCTTCTTGCCTTTTAACAGAAGACACCAAGATAATCAGCAGGAGTAAAATGTTTCCCTAAAGAAGCTATTTGCTTCTGCTTAAAGAAAGGCCCCAAGGATGTTGTCAAATAGCCATAAAGACCAAGAAGGTCCAGGGTGTGCAATCAGGTCAACATCAACAGATTGCCCTGGACGTAGCCAGTGTTCCTCAAGAGGGTGTGGTCCTGCAATTAGTGATGGGAGAAAGTGAGTTCCACAAAGATGGTGAGTCATATTTTTATCTATCTGTCTAGTTAATTCTATATCTATATAGATATAGATATAGATATATATACGGTACCTGGCACAATTAAGCACAAAGTTAGTGTCTAGTAAGTATTGACTGCAACTGAAAAAATAAAGGTAGAAGAAGCAAGAGAAGAATTTCGGATCTCTGAGCTGCTGTCTTAGAGAAGACACAGTTTGTGCTATTTATCTTTACTCCGGAAAGACCAGCCCAGCACTTAACAGGTCACTAACAGGCATATGTTCCTAGAAGTCCAAGATGGAGCATGAGCTGTAGTGAGGCTGGGAGTTCATTCCAATTTGGAGAGCCAGGGATCATGGAGGGGTGCCTGAATTAGAGGATTTTTTTTTAAGAATATCATGCCATTGACTGTTATTTGTGGATAAAAATATTTGGTATTTATCTCTTTTATGCCCAGGGAAACCTTGACACAAAAGGAAGATGAAAAACAGAAGTATGATCTTGGCACTAAGCAGGTAGTGTCTGAACAATAGAGTCTCAGGGTTCCATTCACCATCAAAGCACACAAAGTTAATTGGAAAATTAAACATTTATAAAACAATTTAAAGCTCACTTTAACTCTGGGGTAAATTGAATTAGATTTTAGGAAATTCTTCTCTCTTCTCTCTCTCTCCCTCTGAATATCTAGGACTGTTAAAATATGAGTAGCTTTACCATAATCTGTTATGAAACATTTTTGAGAAAAAGTTGTGATGGCCTCTCTCTAAGAGTTTCACAGAGAGAATGCAGATGGCAGGGAATAATGCTGAGCCTCAAACCTCAGGGATTGCTGTTGGTTAATTGCAAAGTTTGTTTTTTTTCTCTTTTTATAACGCTGCGTCATCTAGAGGTTCCCAGCCCACTGGCATGTGTCCTGTAGCTTAGTTCCTCATGTCTACCAAACAGCTGCGAAATGTGGCAGCCTGGTGTGCTGAGACCCCGAGTCACATTTGCAGCACTTGTCCCCACGTTGCCATCATCATTTCACATTTTTAAAGGATATCAACTGAAAATGAGTGGTCCAATTTCAAAAGCATTACAAAACTAGTTTAGATAGATAGTAGGTAGAAAAACAGGCATAAAATTTAACGTTCATACAACCTTTATTTTCGATAAAAAACAGAAACAGTTCATTAACACCAGAATTATTCATTGATTAAGAAATCCCAAAGTGATTCTATAACATGTATTCTATTTTTATATATCATTAAGTGTTTCAAAGGGAAAACATCACTGCTATTTTCAGTAAACCAGCCTAAGGTTTAGAATGTGTCTTGTATAACTATGTCTTTGGTTTTTTTTCTTAATTGGGTAGATTTTGAAAATAGCTCTCATGAAATTCAATTACCATTTCTTAATGTGCCAGGGTTTTCAGAGAATATGATTATAGTAAATCCTCAGAGATTATCCCATTGGCCAATGGAATGTGCTTGCAGGGTAAGAAAATGTCACCCAATCTGCCCTCAAAAACAACTTGTCTACCAAAGGTGGTCTTTATGGTAAGCCTGTAAGCAATTATATGAACCCCACCTTGTGCCAAGAACCACACTGGTTTTCCAACTCTGCATTTCTGCCATATGAGAGCACAGCCAGGAGAGTGAGAAGAAGCTGGTAAAAAATGAAAAAGGGCACCAGCAGGTGTCTCATCACAGCCTCTGTGCTCTAATATATTTGAGTTTCCTAAGCAACTGTGCTCCCTAGGAAACTGGTTAAACTGCTTCTATAGAAACTATTAACTGAGCAATTCCTCCTTCAAACCAGCTTTATGGAGAGAGTACAGGAAAATGGTGGGAGAATATTTTCTGCTGCCTCAGTTCTAGAAATTTTCTTGTGGAGTATTTCAGAACAATACTGGATAAATATGAACCTACATTTCCCTAGATTTTCATTAATTTCTGTTTATTTCATTGAGTGTAATATAGAGACTGCAATGTTGTTTCTTCATTTGAAAGTTTTGGAGGAGGACTAGGAATATTTCCCAGTTTGCTTATGGGATTAATTTGACCTTTTTCTCTCCTAAACAATGGCACACAAATTAATATGATTAACCTTGGGCTCACTAGAACATTGCATTTACCTGTCTCATAATGAATTACATCTTACCATTGCTGAACTGCATCACCTTTATGCATTATCATGAGAAACATGAGGGTACTTTTTTAATAAAATGAAAATTCACATGTTAAAGTACATATATTCTTGTGATTTCCATATTTTATTCACATTTTTATGAAAGTTATTTTTTATTGCTACTTTGACCTCTTTAGCCAACTCTTGTTCATTAATTTTGAGACTAGGCAAGATAAGCACTCCAGGGTAAAAATTGTCTAGAGCTGAGATATTTAAGGACAGGAAAAAGGAACAAGAGATACTTATACAAAATAAATCTTAATATATAAAATTCTTGGCCTGTGTTACAGAGCTTGTAAAGTAAAAAGTTAAAAAAAATTAAAAGAATGCACTTATTTTGAGATTTAATCCAGTAAAATACCAATCTTATGAGGGCATGAATATAGTTTTCGTTCCTAATTCCTTACTCAGAGAAGACAGTCATAAATGTCCATTCAGTAAATCATTAAAAATGTACACGATAGAATTGTAGACACCAAAAATATCAAGGAAAGCTGAGTCCACTCATTTATTCACGAGAAAGTATTTGTTGCTTTTCTTTGCATTATATTAAATTTACAAATATTAGTACGTGAAAGGGAATAAATATCACCTAAATTCTCACCTCCTTAAAATAAACTCCATTGAGAGACTATAATTGCATGCATCTCTTTACACAGATATATATGCTATGCATATATACATACACACATGTACTTTTACTTAAATAAGACAATGTAGTGTTACTTTACCATATACATATTTGTTTTCAATGTTTTCCTTTCTCTTACTCCACTCCTACTGTAGACTTTTCATTTTTGGTGTTTGTAAAATTAATATATAAAAGATTCATTTATTATAAATGTTAGCATTAGAAATAAATTTTTGATTAGTTTTCTTGACTTGGCTTATGATATATCTTGTGATATTTTGCATATATATGTATATATATAACCAAATATTTTTATATATTCTTCTATAACTTTTAGCTTTCCAAATTTTTAAAATCCCTGATTCTATATTTTCAAATTTTTGTTGGTTTTATTTTCTACATTCATGTCACTTATGAAGATAAAATTTCTTTTTGTTCAGTGTAAAAAGTCCAGATATATATTCTTCTACAGTGAGCTGAAAGGAATGTTCCCCTATTTCATCATATACATAGAGAACATGCATAGAGAACATAAGACTAATTAGCCATACAAAATCCTTTTAATCTTGGAAATTAGCTGTTATTCATCATAGAGTTTCCAGAGAACATCAACACCTAAATTACATAATAATATTAGTACTAACTTCAATGTAAATCTTTCTAAAAGACACTTCACATATTCTTGCTTTGTTGAGTAATGCTGACTTGACATAATTTAATGTTTTACTCATGGCCAGGATTATCATTACAAACATCAGCAATTCCATTGCTCATTGATGAACTTAGCCATTTTCTGCTTTCATCTTACTCCTCATAATAGAATTGAATGCTTTTTACCACTCCTGCCTTAATTACTCTCTTCACTTAATGTGGTGGAAATACATGCCTGACTTCCTCCTAACTAACACTCCAGACCTTCCATCAGGGCCTTCACCACAAGAAATCTAAATTCCTCAAGTGTTCATTGCTAAGTTTGTTTCTTCTTTCTCTACACTCTCTTTATAGGTGACAGTTATGGGCTGAATTGTGTTTCACAAAAAGATATGTTGGAGTCCTGATCCCCAATACCTCAGAATGTTACCTCATTTGGAAATAGTGTCATCACAGATGTGATTAGTTAAGATGAGATCATACTGGAGTAATCTGGGACTTTCATCAAATATAATGTGTCCTTACAAGAAGAAGTGAGAGATATACACAAAGAGCAGACATCATATGAAGACACGGAGACACAGAGGGAAGATGGCCATATAAATATGGGAACCTAGATAATAGTTATACTGCCACCCAAAGAACACCTAGTCCTTACAGAAGCTGCAAGAAAAAAAGCTTAATGTCTCCCTTTAGAGACTTCAGAGGGAGCATGATTCAGCAGACACCTTGATTTATTTCTTAAAACCTCCAGCACCATGAGAAAACAATTTTATTGTTTTAAGTCACTCAGTTTGTTGTACTCTGTTACAGCAGTCCTAGGAAACTAATAGAGTGACCTAGTCTCTCCCCAAGATTAAATTCCACTCAAATTTACATCATCAATGCAAGTGTCAACTGAAAAAATGCACAACCTAAAAGTTGAGAGCTATGTTTTATTTGGTGGACAATCTAAGGACTTCAAGCCTGGGAGACACGACTCTCAGATAACTCTAAGGGACTGTTCCCAAGAGGCAAGGGCAGGGGCAAGGGGGACCCGGGACATATAGAAGTTTTGCAACAAAGACAAGGTAGTAGGAACATCTAAAGATCACTGTTAATTAAAGAAAACCAGGTATTTCAAGTTAAGGCATTTAGCGCTTTTCTATGTACAGGAAGATGCAAGAGTCTGGGATCACTGAAATCATCCCTTTGATATGCACCTCAGCTATCTGGGGTCACTATCCTGTGTTTTCTCATCCTGAGTTCCTCAGGGTACACCATTAGGGGTGGCTGGAGAAGCTGACTGCTAGATGGGCATAATGTCTCCATCCTGAGTTCCCTCAGGGCTCACCATCAGGGCTGCTGTAATATGATGGCTTGATGGCTGCAACATCCTTTTTTTATTGATATGGCAGACAATATATATTTTTTGGGGAGGGGGGCTTTTATTTATTTATTTATTTTTCAAAATGTATTGCTTTTCTTTCTTTCTCTTTCTTTCTTTCTCTTTCTTACTTTCTTTCCTTCTTTCTTTCTTCCTTCCTTTCTCTTTCTTTCTTTCTTTCTTTTTCTTTCTTTCTTCTTTTTAACATCTTTATTGGAGTATAATTACTCCACAATGGTGTGCTACTTTCTGCCCTACAACAAAGTGAACCAGCTATACATACACATATGTCCCCATATCTCCTCCCTCTTGTGTGTCCCTCCCACCTTCCCTATCCCACCCCTCTAGGTGGTCACAAAGCACTGAGCTCATCTCCCTGTGCTATGCTGCTGCCTCCCACTAGCTATATATTGTACACTTCGTAGTGTATATAAGTCCATGCCACTCTCTCACCTCATCCCAGCTTACCCTTCCCCCTCCCTGTGTCCTCAAGTCCATTCTCTACATCTGTGTCTGTTTCCCGTCCTGCCCTAGGTTCTTAATAACGTTTTTTTTTTTTTGGTTGTTTTTTGTTTTTAGATTCCATATATATGTGTTAGCATATGGTATTTGTTTTTCTATTTCTGACTTACTTCACTCTCCAAGACAGACTCTAGGTCCATCCACCTCACTACAAATAACTCAATTTCGTTTCTTTTTATGGCTGAGTAATATTCCATTGTATGTATGTGCCATGTCTTCATTATCCATTCATCTGATGGACACTTAGGTTGCTTCCATGTCCTGGCTATTGTAAAGAGAGCTACAATGAACATTGTGGTACATGTCTCCTATTGAATTATAGTTTTCTCAGGGTATATGTCCAGTAGAAGAATTGCTGGGTCATATGGTAGTTCTATTTTTAGTTTTTTAAGGACCCTCCATACTGTTCTCCATAGTGGCTGTATCAATTTACATTCCCACCAACAGTGCAAGAGGGTTCTCTTTTCTCCACACCCACTCCAGCATTTATTGTTTGTAAATTTTTTGATAATGGCTATTCTGACCGGTGTGAGGTGATACCTCATTGTAGTTTTGACTTGCATTTCTCTAATGATTAATGATGTTGAGCATTCTTTCATGTGTCTGTTGGCAATCTGTATATCTTCTTTGGAGAAATGTCTATTTAGGTCTTCTGCCCATTTTTGGATTGGGTTCTATGTTTTTTTCATATCGAGCTGCATGAGCTGCTTGTATATTTTGGAGATCAATCCTTTGTCAGTTGCTTCATTTGCAAATATTTTCTCCCATTCTGAGGGTTGTCTTTTCATCTTGTTTATGGATTCCTTTGCTGTGGAAAAGCTTTTAAGTTTCATTAGGTCCCGTTTGTTTATTTTTGTGTTTATTTCCATTTCTCTAGAAGCTGGGACAAAAAAGATCTTGTTGGGATTTATGTCACAGAGTGTTCTGCCTATGTATTCCTCTAAGAGTTTTATAGTGTCTGGCCTTATATTTAGGTCTTTTATCCATTTAGAGTTTATTTTTGTGTATGGTGTTAGGGAGTGTTCTAATTTCATTCTTTTACATGTAGCTGTCCAGTTGTCCCAGCACCACTTATTGAAGAGGATGTCTTTCTCCACTGTATATACTAGCCTCCTTTATCCAAAATAAGGTGGCCATATGTGCATGGGTTTATCTCTGGGCTTTCCATCCTGTTCCATTGATCTACATTTCTGATTTTGTGCCAGTACCATACAGTCTTCATTACTGTAGCTTTGTAGTATAGCCTGAAGTCTGGGAGCCTGATTCCTCCAGCTCCATTTTTCTTCCTCAAGATTCCTTTGGCTATTCGGGGTCTCTTGTGTTTCCACACAAATTGTGAAATTTTTTTTGTTCTAGTTCTGTGAAAAACGCCATTGGTAGTTTGATAGGGATTGTATTGAATCTGTAGATAGCTTTGGATAGTATAGTCATTTTCACAATGTTGATTCTTCCAATCCAAAAACATGGTATATCTCTCCATCTGTTGGTATCATCTTTAATTTTTTTGATCAGTGTCTTATAGTTTTCTGCATACAGGTGTTTTGTCTCCTTAGGTAGGTTTATTCCTAGGTATTTTATTTGTTTTGTTGCAATGGTAAATGGGAGTGTTTCCTTAATTTCTCTTTCAGATTTTTCATTATTAGTGTATAGGAATGCAAGAGATTTCTGTGCATTAATTTCATATCCTGCTACTTTACCAAATTCACTGATTAGATCTAGTAGTTTTCTGGTAGCATCTTTAGGATTCTCTATGTATAGTATCCTGTCATCTGCAAACAGTGACAGCTTTACTTCATCTTTTCCAATTTGGATTCCTTTTATTCCTTTTTCTTCTCTGATTGCTGTAGCTGAAACTTCCAAAACTATTTTGAATAATAGTGGTGAGAGTGGACAACCTTCTCTTGTTCCTTATCTTAGTGGAAATGGTTTCAAGTTTTCACCATTGAGAATGATGTTGGCTGTGGGTTTGTCATATATGACCTTTATAATGTTGAGGTAAGTCCCCTCTATGCCTATTTTCTGGAGGGTTTTTATCATAAGCGGGTGTTGAATGTTGTCAAAAGCTTTTTCTGCATGTATTGAGAAGATGATAAAGTTTTTCTCCTCCAAATAGTTAATATGGTGTATCACATGGATTGATTTGCATATATTGAAGAATTCTTGCATTCCGGGGATAAACCTCACTTGATCATGGTGTATGATCCTTTTAATGTGCTGTTGGATTCTGTTTGCTAGTTATTTGTTGAAGATTTTTGCATCTATGTTCATCAGTGTTATTGGCCTGTAGTTTTCTTTCTTTATGCCTTCTTTGTCTGGTTGATGTATCAGAGTGATGGTGGCTTTGTAGCATTAATCTGGGAGTGTTCCTCCCTCTGCTATGTTTTGGAAGAGTTTGAGAAGGACAGGTGTTAGCTCTTATCTAAATGTTTGTTAGAATTCACCTGTGAAGACATCTGGTCCTGGGCTTCTGCTTGTTGGCAGATTTTTAATCCAGTCTCAATTTCAGTTCTTGTGTTTGGTCTGTTTATATTTCCTATTTCTTCCTGGTTCAATCTTGGAAGGTTGTGCTTTTCTAAGAATTTGTCCATTTATTTCAGTTTGTCCATTTTATTGGCATATAGTTGCTTGTAGTAATCTCTCATGATCCTTTGTATGTCTGCAGTGTCAGTTGTTACTTCTCCTCTTTCATTTCCAATTCTATTTATTTGAGTCTTCTTCCTTTTTTTCTTGATGACTCTGGCTAATGGTTCATCAATTTTGTTTATCTTCTCAAAGAACCAGCTTTTAGTTTTATTGATCTTTGTTATTGTTTCCTTCATTACTTTTTCATTTATTTCTGATGTGATGTTTATGATTTCATTCCTTCTGCTAACTTTGGGGGTTTTTTGTTCTTCTTTCTCTAATTGCTTTAATTGTAAGATTAGGTTGCTTATTGGAGATGTTTCCTGTTTGTTGAGGTAAGATTGTATTTCTATAAACTTCCCTCTTAGAACTGCTTTTGCTTCATCCCATAGATTTTGGGTAATCGTGTTATCATTGTCATTTGTTTCTAGGTATTTTTTTATTTCTTTTTTGATTTCTTCAGTGATCACTTGCTTACTAAGTAGTGTACTGTTTGTATTTTTTACAGATCTTTTCCTGTAATTGATATCTAGTCTCATAGTGTTGTGGTCGGAAAAGATACCTGATATGATTTCAATTTTCTTAAATTTGCCAAGGCTTGATTTTTGACCCAAGATATGATCTATCCTGGAGAATGTTCCATGAGCACATGAGAAGAAAGTGTATTCTGTTGTTATTGGATGGAATGTCCTATAAATATCACTTAAGTCCATCTTGTTTAACATATCATTTAAAGCTTTGTTTTCCTTATTTATTTTCATTTTGGATGATCTGTCCATTGGTGAAAGTGGGGTGATAAAGTCCTCTATTATGATTGTGTTACTGTCAATTTCCTCTTTTATGACTGTTAGCATTTGCCTTATGTATTGAGGTGCTCCTATGTTGGGTGCATAAATATTTACAGTTGTTATACCTTCTTCTTGGATTGATCCCTTGATCATTATGTAGTTTCCTTCTTTGCATCTTGTAATAGTCTTTCTTTTAAAGTCTATTTTGTCTGATATGAGAATTGCTACTCCAGCTTTCTTTTGATTTCCCTTTGCATGGAATATCTTTTTTCATCCCCTCACTTTCAGTCTGTATGTGTCCCTAGGTCTGAAGTGGGTCTCTTGTAGACAACATATATATGGGTCTTGTTTTTGTATCCATTCAGCCAGTTTATGTCTTTTAGTTGGAGCATTTAATCCACTTACATTTAAGGAAATTATTGATATATATGTTCCTATCACCATTTTCTTAATTGTTTTGGGTTTGCTAGTTTAGGTCTTTTCCTTCTCTTGTGTTTTCTGCCTAGAGGAGTTCCTTTAGCATTTGTTGTAAAGCGGGTTTGGTGGTGCTGAATTCTCTTAGCTTTTGCTTGTCTGTAAAGATTTTAATTTTTCCGTCAAATCTGAATGATATCCTTGCTGGGTAGAGTAGTCTTGGTTGTAGATTTTTCCCTTTCATCACTTTAAATATGTCCTGCCACTCCCTTCTGGCTTGCACAGTTTCTGCTGAAAGATCAGCTGCTAACCTTATGGGGATTCCCTTGTATGTTATTTGTTGTTTTTCTCTTGCTGCTTTTAATATTTTTTCTTTGTATTTAATTTTTGATAGTTTGATTTATATGTGTCTTGGCGTGTTTCTCCTTGGATTTATTCTTAATGGGACTCTTGGCACTTCCTGTACTTGATTGACTCTTTCCTTTCCCATATTAGGGAAGTTTCAACTATAATCTCTTCAAATATTTTCTCAGTCCCTTTCTTTCTCTCTTCTCTGGGACTCCTATAATTTGAATGCTGGTGCATTTAATGTTGTCCCAGAGGTCCCTGAGACTGGTCTCAATTCTTTTCACTCTTTCTTCTTTATTCTGTTCTGTGGTAGTTATTTCCACTATTTTGTCTTCCAGATCACTTATCTGTTCTTTTGCCTCAGTTATTCTGCTATTGATTTCTTTTAGGGAATTTTTAATTTCATTTATTGTGTTGTTCATCATTGTTTGTTTGCTCTTTAGTTCTTCTGGTTTCTTGTTAAATGTTTCTTTTATTTTCTCCATTCTATTTCCAAGATTTTGGATCATCTTTACTATCATTACTTCAAATTCTTTTTTAGGTAGACTGCGTATTTCCTCTTCATTGGTTTAGTCTGGTAGGTTTTTACCTTGCTCCTTCACCTGCTGTGTGTTTCTTCTCTCTTCTCATTTTGCTTAATTTACTGTGTTTGGGGCCTCCTTTTTGCAGGCTGCAGGTTCCTAGTTCCTGTTTTTTTTGGTGTCTGCCCCCAGTGGGAAAATTTGGTTCAGTGGGTTGTGTAGGCTTCCTACTGAAAGGGTCTTGTGCCTGTGTTCGGGTGGATGAAGCTTGATCTTGTCTTTCTGGTGGCAGTATCACATCCAGTGGTGTGTTTTGGGGTGTCTGTGACCTTATTATGATTTTAGGCAGCCCTTCTGCTAATGGGTGGGTTGTGTTCCTGTTTCACTAGTTGTTTGGCATAGGGTGTCCAGCACTGTAACTTGCTGGTCGTTGAGTGGACCTGGGTCTTAACTTTGAGATGGAGATCTCTTGGAGATCTTTTACCATTTGATATTACGTGGAGTCGGGAGGTGTCTGGTAGACCAATTTCCTGAACTTGGCTCTCCCACTTTAGAGGCACAGGTCTGACACCTGGGCAGAGCACCAAGACCCTGTCAGCCACATGGCTCAGAAGAAAAGGGAGAAAAAAAGAAAGAAAGAGAGAAAAAACATAAAATAAAATAAATTTATTATAATAAAAAATAAAAAATTATTATTAATAATAAAAAAATTAAAAGTAATAATAAAAGATTAAAAAAAGTAAGAAAGAAGTGAGCAACCAAACCGAAAAACTAATCCACCAATGATAACCAGCACTAAAATCTATACTAAAAAAAAAAAAAAATTGGACAGAGAGAACCCTAGGACAAATGGTAAAAGCAAAACTACTGAGACAAAATCATACAAAGAAGCATACACATACACATTCACAAAAAGAGTAAAAGGAAAAAATATATATATATTGTTGCTACCAAAGTGCACCGCCTCAATTTTCGGATGATTTGTTGTCTATACAGGTATTCCACAGATGCAGGGTACAGCAAGTTGATTGTGGAGGTTGAATCTGCTGCTCCTGAGGCTGCTGGGAGAGATTTCCCTTTCTCTTCTTTGTTGGCACAGCTCCTGGGGTTCAGCTTTGGACTTGGCCCCGTGTCTGAGTGTAGGTCACCTGAGGTTGTCTGTTCTTTGCTCAGACAGGACAGGGTTAAAGTAGCCTCTGATTAGGGGGCTCTGGCTCACTCAGACCAGGGGGAGGGAGAGTTATGGAATGCAGGGCGAGCCTTTGACAGCAGTGGCCAGCATGACATTGCACCAGCCTGAGGCATGCCGTGTGGTCTCCTGGGGAAGTTGTCCCTGGATCACGGGACCCTGGCAGTGGCAGGGTGTACAGAGTCCCGGAGGGGAAGTATGGATAGTGACCTGTGCTTGCACACAGGATTCTTTGTGGATGCAACAGCAGCCTTAGCGTTTTATGCCCGTCTCTGGTGTCTGTGCTGATAGTCGTGGCTCGCGCCTGTCTCTGGAGCTCGTTTAGGTGGTGCTCTGAATCCCCTCTCCTCCTTCACCCCAAAACAATGGTCTCTTGCCTCTTAGGCAGGTCCAGACTTTTTTCTGGACTCCTTCCCAGCTAGCTGTGGCACACTAGCCCCCTTCGGGCTCTGTTCACACAGCCAACCCCAGTCCTCTCCCTGGGATCTGACCTCCGAACCCCGAGCCTCAGATCCCAGCCCCCACCCATCCCAGCTGGCAGGTGAGCAGACAAGCCTCTCCGGCTGGTGAGTGCTGGTCGACACCCATCCTCTGTGCAGGAATCTCTACGCTTTGCTCTCTGCATCCCTGTTGCTGAGCTCTCCTCCATGGCTCCAAAGCTTCCCCATCACCACCTCCGTCTCCACCAGTGAAGGGGCTTCCTAGTTTGTGGAAACCTTTCCTACTTCACAGCTCCCTCCCAGTGGTGAAGGTCCCATCCTAATTCTTTTTTCTTTTTTCTTTTGCCCTACCCAGGTACATGGGGAGTTTCTTGCCTTTTGGGAAGTCTGAGGTCTTCTGCCAGCGTTCAGTAGGTGTTCTGTAGGAGTTGTTCCACATGTAGATGTATTTCTGATGTATTTGTGGGGAGGAAGGTGATCTCCACATCTTACTCTTCAGCCATCTTGAAGGTCTCCAAACACAGACAATATTTTTCATTCACACAGTTCTCTCATTTAATGTATAGAAAAGCAAACAAAATCTACTTTTAAATGTAACATATGCAATAACAAACTGTCACCTTTCCCCTCTCCTTCCCTTCCCCAAAACACCAGGCATTCACATTTCAGTGAATCGTATTACTATTTGCTGAGTCATTCAAGTTGAAAATTGAGGAATAACACTAGATTCTCCTCATTATGTCCCAGAAAACTCCATATCATCACTAATTCTTCAAAATTGCCTCAAAAATCAAACTTACATTCTTTCCAGTTTCCTACTTCTCTTTGCACTAGTCCGCACCATCACCCACACTAACCTGGATAATTTTAATAGACCACTAATTTGTCTACCTCTTTCTTGCTTGCTATATTTCTGTACAAATTACAGAGATATTTTATAAATATAAAATTCAGCTTATAATCCCTTCACTTAGCATTTTCAACGTTTCTCCATTGCACTTAGACAATAATTCAAAGTGCTTAATGTAGATTGTAAGACCTGTCTGATACAGCCTATGCTTATTCCTCTAACTTCAAGGCAAATGACTCTTGTGCTTACTCAATACCATTTGTCCACAAGACCCATCTTTCACATGCAAAGTCTGTTTATGCTAGTCTCTTGAGTGAATTATTCTCTCCCTTAAACACATTCTTTTTCAGGGATGTCTCCTCTTCATTGTTCAAATATCATTAAGTGCTACTTTCTCAGAGAATCTTTCCTTAACTGTGCTATCTAATGCTGTAGTTATACTCCCTACCACTATTAATTGATTTCAAAATCTTTGGCCATTGACTTCATCATACTTGTCATAATACACAATATACAAAATTTCATATTTATATTTATTTATATACAATTTTGATAGTTTACTGTCTCCCCCCTTGACTCTAAGCTCTATGAAGGGAACTACCACATTACTGCACTGCCACTGAATCCCATATCTTAGCATAGGGTCTAGCAATAAAATAGCAATCATCATTGAAGGAGGGAAGGAAAGAAAGAAGGAAGGGAGGAAGAGTGGAAGGGTGGAAGGAGGAAGAAAGAAAGACAGAAACAAAAGATATTATCTCAAACCTTAAATGACTCCCATAAACATGCTGAAGGACTGGGTAGAAATAGACTCACCTATTATCAGCTGTTCCTTGTGACTACTGGCATGTATCCAGCAATTGGGATCTCCTGCATCATTCTAAATATCCAGAGAATGACTGTAGTTTCCAGATGGTATAAAATTTGGCTAATCTTTGTATTTTTACTAAATTTTTGTTGAACAGTTTGTTTTTAAATTTAAAGTTGGAGAAAATCTTATTCTTGTTCCATGAAGATATTATTACCTCTACCCACAATCCTTAATATATTCATAGGACATATATTTATAGAACATGCATTATCAGTAGCTAATTGTGACAAGGAAAATACTAAAGTATTATTTTCAATATGTGTCATATATGAAAAAAATTTGTTCATCAAAATAAAGAACTGAGTTCTCTGATCAAATTGCAGATTTTAGAAAAGAAAATATTCAGTTCTTACTGAATGTGAACAATGCAGGGTGAGAGAAGTTATCTGAGTTTTCAGCAATATAATTGTCTAGTAAATTTTTGTATAACTTTACAGAATTATGGGAAAATTAAATATTTCCATATACATATATTAGGGAGGAGAGAGATAATTTTTTCCTTCAAATTTTTTCTACTCTTACAATTTGTTTGCTTCTATATTTGAGATGCAAAACAGAGAAATCAAGGAAAAGACAGCAGACAAAAACAATACTTTAGAGGTCTACTCCCTAGTTAACTAGGCATCGTTCATTTCAGAATGTTCACAAGCATATGACATTCCCTCAGAACATCTCCACAAACTACAGTGATAGAAGGAAACAACATAATGGGTTTCAACGCTTCAGTCATGAGTGTCTTACCAGGATATCTTAGATAAACCAAAGTCACTGAGCTTTACAGTATCTTTAGCAAAGAAAATTAGATAGCCATAGATGAATTTAGTGGTCTTTTTGTTTATGGTCTTTTTGTTTATGGATTCTGACCATGTTAGCAATTAAGAATCATGTACAGTGTAATTTTTTTTTTTTTTTTTTGGAAAAGACAGCTTGAGTTGATCTAATAAATCCTGAAAGCTCATTTACATGTGGATTCAGAATAAGGTTTACATTATATACCTGTCAGCAGAAAAGCAAAAGTCTGAAAAATGGACAAGACTAGGTCTAGACTATTTATCTCTGATTTATTCTTGCCTCATACTATTGAGGATAGAATTTTTCTGCTTATATTTTGTATTTTTACTATTTTTCCACAATAGAAAAAAATAGCTGAAACTACATATTTCATGGCTTTTTAATTAATGCAGATTTAATGTTCAACCATGTCCATGAATGGGAAAATGCAATCTTTTTTTTTCTTGCAGTAACTACTAATTTAGTTTATCTCCTAACAAAGTTGGCACTTTCAAAAAATTAAAATACTCAATCCAAAGAATTAAAAACCATCTTGACATACGTATGGTAATGCTAGACTTTCCCTCATAGCCTTGAATTTAAAGCTTAATTTTCTTAAAATTTTTTATGTTTCTTAGCAAATTGGTAGTGTTACTGGCTTAAAAACTTATTAAGTCTCAGAAAAGACCATGTATCTTTTCTTTTAATGTTCATCATATGTATCTTTTCCAGGAAAAGTAGTTAAAATTTGCCTCCTACATTCATATAGGATGTAAATTGCATTTAGCAATGACATTTAGCAATTTAGTTCATTCTTCTGTGTTAAGCAATGACTGTTTCCACTGAAAAATTTCAGACTGATAAAAAATCAATCCTGTTTTTCACAGAAGTTTATAACAAGTGACTGTGAGAACTTTTTATCTAATAACAGTGTGCAAATTTCTTTATTGTATGAAAATTATTTTTCAATTTATGTCTACTGTCACAAAGCCAAAAAAGAAGTTACAGAGATAATTTATCCACCCTGTTGTTTTCATATAAGAAAGTATTTGAATCATTAAGATGACTCATGGTCTATTCTATTTTTAAAGATCTTTGCTTAAAAGCTTGCTGAAAAAAATCACACATATTTTATTTAATATATAAAGTAGTAAGAATTTTAGGACAAAGACTCTGAAGACAAAAACACTGAGTCCTACTCATTTTTTAAGTTTATAGTCTTGGACAAGTTATTTCAATTATCTGATACTCAGTTTTCTCATTTGTAAAATGACAATAATAATACACCCTCATATGTTTATTCTAAGAATTAACAGCCATGATTCATATTGAGTTCTTAAAAAGTATCATGTATATTTATAGTATTGCCATAGCTTTTCCAATAAAGATTGCTAAATATTAACTTTCTAAAGGTATGAAGTCAATCAATCTTTCATATAGGTAAGCTGGGCATTTATCTATGTGGTGTGATTTAAGGAAAAAGTGGTATGGCTTAGAAATATTTCATACTTAAATCATAATTGCCACATCATACTTCAACAGGGCCTATTAATAGTTTGAACCAGATTAAATTCTGAAAGAACATAAGATCTTTTCTAATTTGTGAAATATATTACACTTCCCAAAATATATTATGTAAAGCATCATACCACATGATCATTAATGAATAAGGGATTTCATGGTCTTCCATGTTTAATAAGCACTGACTATTTCCCACTGGGGATTTGAATAGTGCATTATTATACTGAAGATTGGGAGAAGATGTGCATTAAAGTTGCATGATTAACTTTACTTCAGTGGTATTTACCATACCTATTTGACAATAGACTCTTTTCCCCTTTAGAGATAACAATTAATATCCTTTGGAATTAACATTTTGTGGAAAACTTTTTACCAAATGCCTAAATGCTCATTTTAGTCAAGAACATTGCATATTTTTCTGGCAATGGCTGTTTAAACACTACTTAAATTCCAAGGAGGAAGAAACTATTACCTCTGTAGACACATGATTTTTTAACTATACAGTTATAAATATTAAGAAGTTTATGCTGATATTTAATTGTAATTTACTTCATGTAATTTCTATTCATTTGTGCTGGTTATGACCTTAGATTTTAATCTCTTGATCCCCTGATAGTCATTCTAATATTTGAAGATGTTATCAAGCTTCACTCTTTAGCTTTTTTTTAAACGAAATCCTTCTAATTCATTTTTACCTCTCATAATTAGAATTTGTCATTTCCTAATCACATTACTCCATTAAATGTAACCTAGCTAGTCTCCTAAATCCTTAAGTTAGCAGTTAGGAACTGTTCTTTCCTTTTCTGATCCCCTTCCCTTTCTCAAAGACAAGGTTTAAGCCCCATGTCTTTTGTTTATGTCCTATCCCCTCGCAGTTTTAAGCTATAAACCCACCTGGGTTTTTATATTAGCTAATAACAAACATAAAGTATTGTGTATCCTAAAGGTTATTTGCTTTTTAAGGGGAATCTTTTCTTTTTTTAATTAATTAATTTATTTATTTATTTATTTTTGGCTGTGTTGGGTCTTTGTTTCTGTGCAAGGGTTTTCTCTAGTTGTGGCGAGTGGGGGTCACTCTTCATCGCGGTGCGCGGGCCTCTCACTGTCGTGGCCTCTCTTGTTGCGGAGCACAGGCTCCAGACGCGCAGGCTCAGTAGTTGTGGCTCACAGGCCTAGTTGCTCCACAGCATGTGGGATCTTCCCAGACCAGGGCTCGAACCCGTGTCCCCTGCATTGGCAGGCAAGTTCTCAACCACTGCGCCACTAGGGAAGCCCTCTAAGGAGAATCTTGATGAGCAAAATCCATTAAAGTAAATAAGTCCTAATGGTGGGGTGACGTTATGTGATGGGATTACATTTTAGAAAGAGTTTAAGGCTACATCGAATTGTAATATTGAGAAAGATTCTAACTACCCAAAAGAAGTCATACTCTTAAAAATTCATTGAGACAAACTCCTAGATTTCTTTACATTTCCATAGGGCTTTGCTTTAGATTCAAAAGACCATGCCTATTTCAGTTGGAAACTATTAGATGAGTATGAGACCTTTGTGATTATCTACTCTACCCTATATCTATATCTTAAATCTAGTAAATCTAGTCATCCTACATCTTAGTGTATTTTTGTTGTCTTAGCCCCACGAAACCACTATCAGTTGATGTTTGTGGGGATAAGGTGTTGTTTTGGACAGTAGGAAACTTATTCTGGAGTTAGCATTTTGTCCGCAGTTGTTATATATGCTTATGCAGGGAGAGAGGAGTTTTAATTCCTTCATATTTTAGAAGACACATTACTAGAAATGTATATACCCCGTGGAATAAAATATTTGCTTACGATGACATTAGAATCATCCAAGTTACCTTTGAAATATGTGTTTATCTCTTTTTGAGAGTTAATTTCTATGCAATCACAAACTTAATTGGAACTTAAGATTAGTAAGCAGGTGTCTGCCTTAGTGAGCCATTCAAATTCAATAGCATCTAATGGCTATTTGATTGGCATCATCAATACAATATGTCTTTTCAAGCAGAAACCTATATCATGCACAGTAATTTTAAAAATTAACACAAATTATGTTTTAAGCCAAAGGTTTAATCATTGTCCCTTCTTTCAGAATAGAATTGAGAATAGTTGTTCAGGCAACTGTTAGATAATGTTGTTTGGTGCCTGGGTTACTGTGATTAAAACAATGGCCTTCAGTTTGCAGTGCCATCAGCCTGGTACATGTCACTAATACTGAATTCATTTTTTAGAGCAGAACCATACACCCATCTTCCATTGCAATTACTGCAGAGGAGGAGAGATTGAGAAGTAAAAATGAAACATTTCAAGGATGAATGGGCACAGAAAATTGGTAAAGTGGCAGGAAAGTCCAAGTTTGAAGAATGAAGAAGTAAATGTACATAGAAAAAGCAGTTTGGAAAACATGAAAAAAATGATATTTTGCAGAAATATCTGTTTGCTGTTGCTGAAATATTTTAGCATTTAAATGTTCTCATTTGGGCTCTGAAGTTAGCACTTCCCTGAAGTAGTTCACACCTTTGCTATTGCTCCTGTTCAGCTACAGATCGTTTTAGGCAAGGCTGATCTTAACAAGAAAATCATGCATTAATTTACTATGTGTGGAGTATTTTAAAAGTGGAAAATTCTAAGCTTTAGTGAAATTTTGGAATCTGAAAAAAATAGAAATGCTTATGTAAAGCATAATGCACATAAAATCATATCCTGATTAAGATCATTAGAAAATTCAGTTATAAAAAAAACAGCTTCTAAACTAGCCGATTTTCTATGACTCTGCAGTCTCTTTTCACTAGTGAATCAGGTATAATCTCAGACATCGTTTAGCAGTACTATTTTACATCTTTCTCTTTCACCTGCTTGCTCTCACTCTCACTTTCCCTTTCCATTATCTATCTCCTCTCTCTTCAATTCTCATTTCACTCTTTTATTTCCTGTTTTTTAATTTTCCTTCTCTCTTTTTCTTTCTGCTGTCCCTCTTCTTTTTTGCTGTTTCTTACCTTTTTTAAATTTCAAATATTTTAATTGTGTCCTTAATGAAAGAATAAACTTGATAATGAGAGCTTATTCACCCTCTCTGTTATCTCCCACATTGAAGTAGTTAATATTTTGGAGTGTTTTATTTATGAAATATCTTAATGTTTTAGATGCAATTAAGATAAGCAATGGAGCTACCTGGGCATTGTATATGTATCTTCACCTATGTATTTTTTGGCAAATACCAAACTAACAGACCAAATTGATGCAAATTTATAGATTCTGTTTCATTGTTTCACTGAATAAAGTCCATCTAATTAAAATCATAAATATTAAGTTAGGTCTTTTTATTTTAAATGATAAATATTGAAGCTGTAAAGGAACACTCTTCTAATACTTTACTCTTTCTTATCAAAGTACCATGACAATTCAGTATCCAAATGGAAAAGAATATAAACAGTATTGGGTACTTTATGGACTAAAGTCATAATATGTAGTAGAGAAGGAAGGTTGTGGTTGTTTTATACATTTGGGATAGACACCAACCTTCAAGTAATAATGGCCCAAGAAAATAACTAAGTGAGATGCGTGTTTATTCTTCTTTTGATATTTTTATACAGGCAAATTACAGTAAGGAAAGGTATTAACATAAGGCAAGAAAATATTAGTAAGGATTCTGAAAATGTTATCTAATGACAACATAAACTCATGCACGGATGGTGGTGGAGACAGAGACAAAATACAAATATTGTTGATTATGTTGCCATAGGACTGCCACTAGTTGCCAGTCAAAATACTTATCCCCTGAGCCACTGTCCAGGCTGAAATGAACAGAGGGCTCAAGGGTCATGCTGCATCACACGGTCAACTCATCCTAGAAAATCTAATTAGGAAATATAAGCACTGTTCCCTGGATGTGTGATAGTCTATCATGTTTACAGAAACATTCTTCAAAGTATGTGAATAGTTATTAAACATAAATTTAACATATATAAACATAAAATATATGAATAAAGATAGATGCAGATAGATAAATATAGATAGATAATGAATAAGAGAATGACTTTTCCTTTGTCACATTTGTAGAACTTACACCATATTCAGTTCTTACCTTTCTCAATCTTAAATAATGTCCCAATACTTAATAGATTTACAAAATGTACGGCATCTCTTACTCAGAGTGAAATTCTGTAAGTAATAAGCAAGTTCTACTAAACTGGTAATGTTGCTTTTTGTTGTGAAACCAAAATGCCTAAGATATGCCCATTCTTACAGATGCCAAAATGGGAAGAATACAAAGCTACAACATGCTAAGTACAGGAATAGTTTATTGAGGTTCTGGGAACAGAGAAGCAGAGGTAGAGTAATCTATTCTGAAAAAGTCAAAGTGATTACGCTCTTTCCTCACCTCACTTCTTAAAATTACTTTAGGCTAGGAATATGTTTTGCACTTAGATTACAAAAGATTGGTCCTGCACTAGTTTTCAATTGGTTTCCTTTTGACTAATCAGTCAGTATCATTATTTTCTTATTCATTATTTTATCTGCTTCTTATTCCTACTTGATCCTTGTTTTTATTTATTTTTTCATCCTTTACCTTTGTCTTTTTCATGCATTGCTCCACCTGTAATTGCTAAGCAATGCAAATAGGCATACATGCACATATAACCATACTTCCGCCTGTATCTGCATCCAATTTTATTATTAATTTAGTCCAAGCTTATTGAATCCTGACTAATCCAGAGTAATTGTATATTCACTTATTATATCAGTAATCCACATTTCTTCCTTTACTTATGGGAAAAATATTCAATATCCTTCCTATATGAGAAAACTTCTAAAAGAGGAGCATTAAATGACTATAATGTAAAGCAGAGACCCTGGTGAATGAGAATGTACAGGAACCAAAGCTGTACAATTGTTTTTAACCCCCCCTTATGGGTTGAGTTTTAAGCTATTTCCCCTCAGCTTCAAAGCAACCCTTTTACTCTTTGCTATGTAATGCTGAGGCTGGGACTCTGGAAAACACATTCAGCTTTCCCAGAAGACCATTGTTAAATTCTGCCAGCAGAAAACTCTGAAGGAGACCTAGCTACCAGAGGAGGAAGAAGGGGCACTCCACTTCCTGTGAAGGTTCACCAGCGGTTCTTCACCCTGACTGTGGCTGTTGGCTCCTCCAGTAGCAGCTGGCTTCAGTTTGAGTTTCCTATATTCCCAGAAGAAGCCCCTCATCTTCCTTCAGAAGAACAACTTGTAGCCTGTTGAGCCCCTTTTTCAGAAATCCAGTGTCCCTCCTCCCAGTATGTGAAGTATAATAATTTTTACCTCTTCCCACTCTAGATGTGGTAGATACTTCAAACAGTTACCATCTTACTGTCCCCTTTTGTCTTTTAATTTCTCTAATACTTGGTTAGCAATTCCTTATATTAAATTCTCTTTGTTAAAATAATGATGTTGCCTCTAATCTCTTGAATGGACCTTGCTTGATATACTATTTTTAATTTTGGCAATTAGCACCTAGCTACTAGTAGTTGAGGAGAAGATAAAAATTCAAAGTTAATTTCCCTCCTTAATTCCTTTGCATGTACAGTTTCCCCTTAGAAAACACTGGATCATAAGACTGATTTATAGTATTTTCCTCTGGCAAAAAAGCTGTATCCTACAGGTACCTTACTGGGGTTTATTTCCACATATATCATTTTTATAGAAAAAAAAGAATCATCTTCATTACAACCTACTTGAAGTAATTGTATTTGAAAAAGGATAGAGTTTATAAAGTTACTATAGTGAGATATATTTAAGTAGGCAAAAACAATATAAACCCACGGAATAAGAACACTGAGCAAGGTAATGTTTAAATCATTCATTCATTCAAAAATAAACATTGATTATGTGACAAACATGATCCTTCAAGGCATGAATAAATTGGTTCTTATTTTCAAAGATTTTATACCCCATGAAGAGGAGAGCTTGACAGATCATATGATATTGAAAATATATCAAACATACACTATGACTTTTTAAAAATTCCAGTGTAAGAGGAATGCAGGACATATGGGGAGGGGGAATGAAAGAAATTTGAAGAGTAGTATATAATATCAGTGGAGGCATCAAGGAGGACACAGATCATTCAGCAAACAAACAACTTGATGTTTTAATGATGATGGTAATTGTCTGAGAATACAGAATAAACCTCAGAAATAGCCCTCCTTCATAAAGTCCATTACCTAAAAAGGTAACTTACATGGAGTTTTATTCTTTTAAGATCATCTAATGTTTCATAGCAAATAAAACCTAGTGGCTTAAAACAACAGCAATCAATTATTTTGCTTCTGAATCTGCAATTTAAATCAGTCATCTCTGTTTTAATCAATTTGAAATGCAGCACCTCCATTTGGGCTGGAGGACAATTTCTAAGAAGATGAGTTCACATAGCAAGTAAATTGGTACAGGCAGTCAGCTGGAAGCATAGCTGCAGCTAGTAGTAGGACCTGGGTTCCCCTTTACGTGAGCCCCTTTGTGTGGGGAAGCTTGAGCTTCCTCACAAGGTGGTGGCTGAGTTCCAAGAATAAGTATTCTAAGAGACAGGAAGTAGAAGCTGCCCGTTCTGTAAGGCATTGGCCCAGAAATGGGCACAATCCACTTCTTCTATATTCTTTTTGGTTAATTAATCACGAAGCCTTCATAGATTCAGAGGAAGGGACCACAAACCCCACATTTTGGTGGAGGATTGTCCAAGAATATGAAGCCATCTCCAAAGTACTATATATACATTCTGTAATATTTGTACCTATCTCTTACTTATGTTAACATATATTCAGGTAATCAGTTTAAAGATGCCAACATCAAAACATCAGAAATAGCTCACAATTTAAAATCATATCCAAAGGCTGCCTAATTCATTTTTTAAAGTATATTAGATATATCTATGGGCAGTGCTTCTTAAAAATAGGCATGGGTATTTTGGGGAGGAAGAAATTTTTCTTTACCCTCCTTGGTTCTTCTGATTCATTTAAAAATCAAAAAAATTTTTAAATTTATTTATTTTATTTTTGGCTGCATTGGTTCTTTGTTGCTGCGTGCAGGCTTTCTCTAGTTGTGGTGATCAGAGGCTACTCTTTGTTGCGGTGCGTGGGCTTCTCACTGCAGTGGCTTCTCTTGTTGCAGAGCACAGGCTCTAGGTGCACAGGCTTCAGTGGTTGTGTCTTGCAGGTTCTAGAGTACAGGCTCAGAAGTTGTTGCACATGGGCTTAGTTGCTCTGCAGCATGTGGGATCTTCCCGGATTAGGGATCAAACCCATGTCCCCTGCATTGGTAGGTGGATTCTTAACCACTGCACCACCAGGGAAGCCCTCTAAGAATTAAATTGACATGAGACAGATTAACAGGACAACAATCAAACAAAAACTTGATAACATTTTTAATACATGGGAGAGACTGGGGTAAAATGAGTAATTCACCAAAATGGCCAAAGTCCTACCATAAATACAATACCATCTTCAGTTAAAGACTAAAGAGGATGTTGTGGGTAGTGGTTTGGGACTTCAAAGGGGTGGAATGTAATTCACATGGAGATGAAAAAGCAAATGTTTGGTAAGCAAATGTTTTCTGGGACACCTAGAGACAATGGGACACAGAAAGGAATTTTAACAAGCAGACTTGCTAGGTTCCTCCCTCTCTATACACCTAGCTCTTACTATGGTTATCTGTGGGGATAGCTCCCATCCTGTAACACTTCCTCTATCTACATTCTTTTAAGCAGTTAGGGGGAAGATCGAAGGTTTTTCCTGAGTCAGGTGTTTAAAATGATGAACCTAAATTAATCCTCATGCCAAGGAGACACACTTTGGGGTGGCAAATTTTGCTCCCCTACAGACATTTACTGCTACATCTTGAGCCAGTAACTCTGAACACATCTACTCACAGATGAGTAAGAAGATGATAATAAACAGGGAGTTGAAAGTTTTCTATTCCATTCCTCTTGTCTTAGTATTTTAAAATGTCACAGTGTGTGTTTGACATATGGCTTATCATCACTGTTGTTTTCTTATCCATTTCTATCTACCTTTCTATAATGTAAGCTCCAGGATGGCAAGAGTTGTCTTACAATGTATTTTTCAACTAACAAAAATAGTAAGTTGCTAAGGAAATGTTAATAATGAAAATGAGTTATAGTAGATTGGGATGGTGATAACTGCTCTCAATTAATTAATTATTCTAAGGAAAGGAAACAGTATATATGTACAAACAGTATATTATTGTGGAATATATATCTATTTATATATATACATATATAAACATTTTTGGACTGATAGTCTTTGTTGTTTACCATAATGCTAATTCTGCTTAAGCTGTTGATTTAAGGAAATTTTATGATATCTGGGATTTACTTCATATCAATTCAGAGGGAGGAGAAATAGGTGGGAATATAAATGGAAAAGTATTGGTCATGAATTGATAATTGGAGGTTAATTAAACTATTCATACATTTTTAAATGTCTAAAATTTTCCATAATAAAAAGTTAAATACAGAAGTGTTACTCATAAAAAATATTAAGAAATGTATATCAGTAATACTTCTGGGTTTGACTTTTGAAAGAAAGTTGTTAAATATTACTAATCTTAAAAGAGTTTGAGAATATAAATTTTCAATCTCTGTCAGTTTAATGATGATCTCTAACGATTAAGAAGCCAACATATATTACTTAATCAAAGAGAAGAACCTTTAGACATACTAACATATTTCAAATACAACAGTCATTTGAAATCCACAAATCCTATTCCTTGTAAAAAGCCTATGTTTAAACATGAAGTTTTAGTCCCCTTCAGCAGCAAAAAATAGTCTTCACTATGTAAATCGATGCAAGGTTGTCACACAAGGCCTGCAGCCAAACAGACTGAAACAATATGACCAAAGCTGATATTATATTTCACATATTAATGAAGCGTTACTTTAGGAATAAAAGAGGAACCATTTAAATATTAACACTATTAGTACAGTATATCAAAACAAATACCTTCCTTCATACATATTTAAACTCTGGGAATGAGATAAAGTCTTTCAACATCAGGCTCTATTCTTCCTGAAATAGACAAGGATAACCCATCATAGAACAGTACTTTCCCTCACTGCAGTTTCACCAGTTGGTATGAACCATAACATTTAGATAGAAAATTATAGTCTTTGTTTGCTTTTCTAGTGAGTAAGATAACACATTTTATACTCATGCTAGGAGGAAAAAAAAGTACTTGTGTTTATGTACTATTCATGCATATTTACTTACATCCTAGCTCACTTGGGCAATAAAAACGTGCTGAATTTTGTTAGTACCTATAGTACTCTATTATCTGTTTGGGGGTTAAAACACTTACTTTATAAATGAAGTAGAAGACATAAGAAAATTTAAGGTAACAGAAAGAGAAACTCTAGACTTCATGAAAACTAACTCTGCTTTCTATTTTGTGGTGTCTCTCTACTTCCTGGAGCTTCAGAGTCATGAGAAAAAAGTGAGAATTTTGGAATTATATGGCTACTTACTGTAATAGTTTCTGTAGGTCCTGTAATTGTTAGGATAATAATGATCATTCTAAGGGATAAACTCTAGTGAAATTTTCCTTCTCACTCACTGAGCAGTCCAATGTGGGTTTTCATTAAGAAACTTTCTAGGAAGCAATTCAGGGAGTCAAGTTCCTTCCAAATTTTGTCTGCATCATCAACATGTTTCCTCAAAAGTCACTATTTAAGGAGTAAGTAAACATGAGAAAGGTAGGCTCATTTCTTAACAACTTCAGCCCCAAAATGACACACACATCCTGCTCTCTTGATGGTGGCATCGCTGAGTCCATTCTAGTGTCCCTACTCGTTCTTTGTGCCTCTCCTGGCACAGGCATAGGGCATGGAGGTGCCACATACCTGGAGGAGGTGAGGACAGAGGAAGGATGAAGGGAAGAAAGGGATGAAGAAAGTGCCACCAGAACCCAGCCAGCCCAAGGGGGATAGACTGAGTGACTGAAGACCTCCCAGGATGCTTTCCACAGACTGTCATAAACTGGTGCTCCAGCTTCCATCCTCCCCAAAAGATTAACAATTAGACATATATTTTTAGTTTTTTAAGGACCCTCCATACCATTCTCCACAGTGGCTGTATCAATTTACATTCCCACCAACAGTGCAAGAGGGTTCCCTTTTCTCCACACTCTCTCCAGCATTTATTGTTTGTAGATTTTTATGATGGCCATTCTGACTGGTGTGAGGTGATCCCTCATTGTAGTTTTGATCTGCATTTCTCTAATAACTAGTGATTTTGGGCATCTTTTCCTTTGCCTCTTGGAGGGAGGTCCAAGAGGGAGTGGTTATATGTATACATATAGCTGATTCACTCTGTTGTACAGCAGAAACTAACACAACATTGTAAAGCAACTATACTCCAATAAACAAAACAAAACAAAACAATTAGACAGCTATACACACAGCTATACCAAAACAACTCTGGGAGAACTCTGGAGTCTACTTCAGAAGCTTCGACAACACAGAGGAACAAAAAACTTGAGAATAACCACACAGAAAGAGAAGGAAGAACAGCTTTATTTTGGTTGCATTATCCCATCCCAAAAGCTGTCATTGCTCAGCAGCAAGAGGAAACTCCCCACCTAGAAAGAGTTCTCCTTCCTGGGAAACTAAGAACTGAGTGAGCAAGGTGTTGCCCCAGCTTTTTTGCTTACCTCCTGCAGATCTGCTTCAGTTTCACCCCCCACTAAGAGGTCAGCAAAGCTAAGATTCATAGAGATGGCCAATAACAAGAAAGAAAAGAAGAAGCTACCAATACCAGCCACACAGCAGGAGCAAGAGTGTTCCCAGTAACATGCTCTGTAGACAACTGCAGCAGTCTTTGCCACTGAAGAAATCAACAGCCAGCAGAGCTGCCATAGACCCCTGTAGATTTCATCAGCTCTCCCCTCTCTTCTGACACTGGTCTGCACCACTGTGTTCACTCTTCCAGCTGCACACCTGACAACCCTTCCCCAACTCCCATCACCAGCCTCCAATGCTGTCCACTCACAGAGACACCCAGCAGTCATGGCAGTGCACACTGACAGCCAGGGCCCCTACAGCTTCTATTGTGCTCAGTTGGCCCCAGCCCTTGCTGCATACCTTAGTTCTCACCACTACATGTTTTTGTAACTGGCCCCTGCTACTACAAAAACACCTGCAGCTGGCCCCCACAACTGAGCTTGTACACACCACTGGCTCCAGGCAATACCACTGCTTGTCATGATCTTAGATGCTAGACTAGGAGGCACCATTGAGGACCATAAAAGCCCTTGCAGTCTCTGTGGATCATCCCACAGTGTTTGCCAAGGACCATATGATTGTTGATGCCGAGGACTACAATGACCTAAGCCAATGAGTCACCATGCCCTGAGACCTGGTTTGAACAGGCTTCCACACTTGGTTTCCTTCACTAAGCATAACAAGCTTCAGCATCCCCCTGTCCACAGGTGAAGATCCTCTTATTGGAGACAGTTTATAAAATTTGGAAGAGGTAACAGTGTCTTCAAATGCAGAGGTACAAGGTTACAGGGATTATGAAGAACCAAGGAAATAATTCTTCATGAAAGGAATATGGAACACCTTTAGTAACTGGGCCCAAAGAAATGGATATCCAGGAATTGAAGACAGATAATTAAAACATTCCATCCAACAGCAGCAGAATACACGTTCTCCCAAGTGCACACAGAACCTACTCCAAGAAAGAACATATGTAGTCACAAAACAAGCCTCAGCAAATTTAAGAAGATTAAAATTATCTTAAGTATCTATTCTAAACACAATGGTATAAAACTATAAATCAAAAAGAGGAGGAAAACTGGAAAATTAATGAATTTGTGGAAATTAAATAACACACTCCTGAACATCCATTGGGTGAAAAATGAAATCAGAAGAGAAATTTAAAAATATATTGAAATAAATGAAAATGAAAATACAGCACACCAAAACTAATGGGGGGCAGCAAAGGAGTACTAAAGGGGAGTTTATAGTGATAAATACCTACATTAAGAAAAAAAGAAAGATATCAAATAAAATCTAACTTTGCTCCTCAAGGAACTAGAAAAAAAAAAGCCCAGAATTATCAGAGAGAAGGAATTAACAAATATCAAAGCAGAAATACACAAAATAGAGAAGAGAAAAATAATAGAAAAGATCAACAAAATTAACAGATGGTATTTTGAAAGGATAAAACAATTGGCCAACCTTTAGCTAACTTACCAAGAAAAAGAGAGAGGATTCAAATAGTTAAAATTATAAGTGAAAAAAAAAAAATGTTACACTGCATTACAACTTTTACCATAGAAATACAAAAGCTCAAAAGAGAATACTGTGAAAAATTATATGCTAACAACATGGAAAACCTAGAAGAAATAAATACATCTTTAGAACCATATAACCTATCAAGTCTGAATCATGAAGAACTAGAAAATCTGAACAGAGCAGTAACAAATAAGGAGATTGAATTAGTAATAAAAAAAAAACCTCCCAATTAAAAACAAAACAAAAAAAAACTAGCACCAGATCATTTCATGGGTTAATTCTACCGAATATTTAAATGATAATTGATGTCAATTCTTATAATTCTTCTCAAACTCTTCCAAAAAGATGAGGGAACGCTTACCATTTGATGAGGCCAGCATTACCATGATACCAAATCTAGACAAGATAACTACAAGAAAAGGAAACTATGGGCCAATATCCCTGATGAATATAGATGCCAAAATTCTCAGTAATATACTATTAAACTGAATTCAACAGCATACTAAAAGTATCATACACTGTGATCAAGTGGGATTTATTCCTGCAATACAAGGATGATTCAATATATGCATATCAGTAAATATGATACACCACATTAATAGCATGGAAGACAAAAATCATATAATCATCTCAATGGATACAGAAAGAGCATTTGACAATATTTGAGACCCTTTCTTGATAAAAACTTCCCAAAAATTGAACATAGAAGGAAACATACCTCAACATAATAAAGACAATAGATGGCAAACCAACAGTTAACATCATACTCAAAGGTGAAAAGCTGAAAAGCTTTCCCTCTAAGATCAAGAACATGACAAGAATGAACACTCTCACCACTCCTATTCAAGAGGGTGATGGAAGTCCTAGCCAGAGCAATTAGACAAGAAGAGAAATAAAAGTCATCCAAATCAGAAAGGGAGAAGTAAAATTCTCTCTGTTTGAATATGACATGATTGTATATGTATAGAAAATCCTAAAGACTCCACAAAAATAACTGTTAGAACTAATAAACAATTTCAGTGAAGCTGCAAGATACAAAATCAACATACAAAATCAGTAACATTTCTATACAATAACAATGAACTATTTGAAGAAGAAATGAAGAAAACAATCCTGTTCACAGTAGCATAAAAACAATAAAGTACTTAGAAATAAATTTATCCAAGGAAGTGAAGTGTCCATCACTGAAAACTACAAGATACTGATGAAAGAAATTGAAGACACAAATAAATGAAAGGACTGGAAAAGTTAATATTGTTAAAATGTCTATACTACCAAAAGCCATATAGAGCCCATGCAATCACTATAAAAATTTCAGTGGCATTTTTCACAGAAATAGAAAAAAAAATTAAATTTGCATGAAACCACAAAAAAACCCAAATTACCAAAACAATCTTGATAAAGAACAAAGCTGGAGAGATAACACTTCCTGATTTCAAACTATACCACAAAGCTTTTATTATCAAAAGAGTACACTATTGACATAAAAACAAACACATAGACCAATAGGATAGAATCAAGAGCTCAGAAATAAATCCACACATGTATGGTAAATTAATATTTGCAAAGGTTTCCAGGAATACTCAATGGAGAAAATAGAGTCTCTCCAGTTAATGAGGTTGGGAAAACTGGAAATCCACATGAAAAAGAATGAAATTGGACCCCTAACTTATAACATTCATAAAAATTAAGGGCTTAATATAAGGATTTAGGACTTAAATGCAAGACCTAAAACCATAAAACTCCTAGAAGAAAACACAGGGGAAAAGCTCCTTGACCAGGGTTTTGCAATGACTTTTTGATACGACACCAAAAACACAAGCTAAAAAAGCAAAACAAAACAAAACAAAGTGTGACTACATCAAACTAAAAGCTTCTGCACAGCAAAAGAAGCAGTCAACAAACTAAAAAGGCAGCCTACAGCATGGGAGAAAATATTTGCAAACCATGCATCTGATAAGAGGTTGATATCTAAAATATATAAGGAACTTAGACAATTCAACAGCAGAAAAAAAAAAAAAAATCCAATTAAAAAGTGGGCCAGGGGCTTCCCTGGTGGCGCAGTGGTTGAGAATCTGCCTGCCAATGCAGGGGACACGGGTTCGGGCCCTGGTCTGGGAGGATCCCACATGCCGCGGAGCAACTAAGCCCGTGTGCCACAACTACTGAGCTTGCGCGTCTGGAACCTGTGCTCCGCAACGAGAGGCTGCGATAGTGAGAGGCCCGCGCACCGCAATGAAGAGTAGCCCCCGCTTGCCACAACTAGAGAAAGCCCTCGCACAGAAACAGAAACCCAACACAGCCAAAAAATAAATAAAGTGAAATTCTTAAAAAAAAAAAAAAAAAAAAGTGGGCCAAAAATAAAGTTACAAGGTGGACCTGAATAAACTTTTTTCCAAAGTAGATATACAAATGGCCAACAGGTACATGGAAAAGTGCTAAATATCACTAATCATTGGGATAATGAAAATCAAAATCACAGTGAGGTATCATTTCACATCCATTAGAATGGTAATCAAAAAGACAAGAGGTAATAAATACTGGTGAGGATGTAGAGAAAAGGGAAATCCAGTGTACTTTTGGGAGAAATGTACAATGGTATGCCCACTATGGAAAACAGTATGGAGGTTCCTCAAAAAATTAAAAATAGAACTGCCATATGATCCAGCAATCCTACTTCTGCATAAGTAGCTGAAGAAGATGAAATCACTATCTCAAAGAGACATCTACACTTCTGTGTTCATTTCAGCATTATTCACAATAGCCAAGGCATGAAAACATCCTAAAGTTCCAAGCATAGATGAAGGGATAAAGTAGGAATTTGGTATCCTCACCAAGTAAAGATTTGGTATCCTTTGGTATAAATGTACAATGGAATATTATTCAGTCATTAAAAAAAGAATGAAATCACTCCATTTGTGACAACGTGAATGGACTTTGAGGGCATTATGATAAGCAAACTAATCAGACAAAGACAAATACTGTATGTTTGCAGAATTGGAAAACATTGAACTCATATAAACAGAGAGTAGAATGGTAGTTTCTAGGGCTGAGGGGTGGGGGAAATGGGGAGATGGTGGTAAGGTTACAAACTTCCAGTTCAAAGAGGAATAAGTTCCAGGGATCTAATGCACAGTATGGTGATTAGAGTAACAATACTATATTGTATTGAAAGCTGCTATGAGGTTAGAGGTTTAATGTTCTTACCATAACTACAACAACAACAAAATGGTAATTATGTGAGGTAAACAATGTTTTAACTAACCTTATTGTGGTATTTCACAGTATATACACATATCAAATCATCAATTGTATGCATTAAACATATACAATATTATATGTCAATTTTATCACAATAAAGCTGGCCAAAAAAAAAAATAATGAAGAAAGAAAAAGAAAGAAATGGATGCTCTTTTGTAGGAGGATTATCTCTTAGTAATCCTTGAGTTGACAACTTGGGCATGCATTATCTTCTATGGACACATCTGAATTGGACACAGGGGAGAATGGACAGGATCTTAGTCTGTTTCCTATGAAAGTTGTTTTAATGCTTGTCAAACTATTGCAGGCTGCTTTTTTTAAGACCATGTAGGTGGTTTCTTTTAGGAAAAATTGTCTCAAAAACTTAGTATAGGCTGATTTCATACTTTTCCCTATTCCTCCTGCTAAAGAAGCACAACAGAAAACCTTGTCCATTATGTATAAACAGATGTTTAATGACTCAATGTTAAAGAGAAGAAGAAAGAGTAGCTGGTGACCTCAGGTCCTGAGAACAACATTGTAGTGAATTTTGCCACCAAAAATGTAATCTATAAAAAGAAAAATCAATAAATTTCCCCTTAACAAAATTAGAAACTTTTGCTCTATGAAAAACTCTGTTAAGAGGATGAAAACTCAAGCTACAGACAGGAAAAATGATATTTGCAAATCACAAGCACAAATCAAACAAAAGACTAGAATTTAAAGTATAATTTTGGAAACTCAAAAGTTAAAAAAATCCAATTAGAAAATGGGCAAAAGACATGAAGAGATATTTCACAGAAGTGTATATGCAGATGGCAAATAAGTACATGAAAAGATGTTCAGCATTATTAACCATTAGGGAAATGTAAATTAAACACAATGAAATATCATTACACACCTATTAGAATACTTAAAATTAAAAAAAATTAAAAACATAGTGACATCAAATTTTGGCAAGGATGGAAACTGGATCATTTATACATTGCATGTCAGAGTGTAAAATTACACAGCCCCTCTGGAAAACAGATTGTCAGCTTCTTTAGAAACTAAACATGTAACTTTCATTTGGCCCAGTGCTTGCATTCCTGAACATTTATCCCAGAGAAATTACAACTTATGTCCACACAAAAATCTGTACAGAAATAATTATAACAGTTTTATTCATAATAGCGAAAATAGATTTTCCAAAATCTGGAAACAACTCAAATGCTCTTCAATGAGCAAATGGTTAGACAAACAAGGTATATCCATACCATAAATGATATTGAGCAATAAAAAGAACTATTAACATACATAACAACATGATACATCTCCAGAAAAGTATACTAAGTGAAAAAAGCCAATCCTTAAATGTTACATAGTAGAAGATTCTATTTCTATAAAATTCTTGAAATTACAGAATTATAGAGGTGGAAAACATATTAATGTTTGCCAGTGGTTTGTGATGGTGGGGAGTAGGGTGTTAGCCTGACTATAAAGAGATAACATGAGGGAGATCTTTTGGTAATGGAATATAGCTTGTTATCTTGATTGCAGTGGTGATTATTCAAATCTACACAAGTGATAAAGTGATATAAAATTATACACAGACATTATACCAATGTCAAAATCCCGATTTTGCTATTGTACTATAATTATGGAAGAAGTTACCATCGGGAGAAACTGGATGCAGAATACATGGGACCTATTTCACTATATTTGCAACTTACGGTGCATCTATAATAATTTCAAAATTAAAAATTTTAGAAATAGTATATGTGATATATATTTTCAAGTCTGTTCCATGTAAAGTAACCATACTCAGAGTCCCTTCCTGTAAATATTTTTTAAGCCCTTTTTTTGTTGTTTTTGTGTTTGGCTTCCCTGCATCCATGGTCCCTGTCCCTTTTAATTTTCTGACAGCTACCTTAAGGCAATCCAAAACAAAAGGCTCAAATCTTTAACATCACAGAAAAGATTAAAGCCTATTGTTACAGATTAGAGCTCTAATGCTAATGATGCTGTCATTTGCTTAAATGAAAAGTCTTACAAGACCTTTGTCACTCAAGGCCTATTCCTTCAGTCTTCAGTCATCTGTATTGGTAGTATAACTGGAGTTACTCTGTAATATAAAAAGAAATTGTTGCACTGGCATAAGGGTCAGGCAGTGTGAGAAAAGTAATATCAGAGATTGGAAAGCTAGAGATCTTTGTCAGGTGATGACAAACTATTTGGCAACTCATCATTATAAATACCTTGGTAGGCAGATCACATGCCTCCTGAGCTTGAAGTTCCATTAAATGGTGGTAGAGAGCCAAAGTTTCTGTGAGGTGCCGCTCTTGGTTGAATGGTAGCCTCTGCCATAATATCAACTAGCATTGTTTTTCAACTGGCTTTGGTATTTTGAAGACATCATATATTGTTTGTACTATAGTAAAAATTGTTTCTAAAGGTTAATTGCCAGGAGGCTACAGATTTCCTCAAGTAGTATTAAATACTCTTTAATGCAATGATCATTTATATGATGATGTGGACATACCAAAATTAATATTTATGTCAATTATGATTTTTGCTACAAGAAATAGAATACACTTTTTTTAAGTGTAAAATATTTATTATTCTAACATAATAAATATACTTAGGTTGGAAGTTCCAGAGTTTGTTTAGTGACTCCATAATGTCAGGGATCTGGGTCAGCTTCTCTGTGGAGCCCTTGACCATCTCTTTATGGTTACAAGATGGCTTTTAGTATGTCTAAGAAGCATAAAAATGTCCAAAAAGAAGAAAGAAGTATGAGATGAAGGGATAGTGAGATAGCTTGAGTAGCATTTCTTTCTATTAAATAGTTAAGTATTTTGAAGAAATTCTCTTTACTATAAAACCTCCTCTTATATATTTTTGCCAAACCTGGTTATATAACCATTTCTAAACGAATCATTAGCAAAATGAGTGAGTTCATTCTCTAGAGATATGGTCCAGTATTTGTCAAACTCCAGAACAAACCGCATAACTCTTTTAGCCAGAAAGGAGAGGTAGAACACCAACAGTAGATATCACACCATGAAAAGACAAAACTTAGAGGGCAGTTATGAGTCCTAATAAAATCCAGTACACCTTAATAAATATAACAGAAATTACATGGGGCAAATGTATTAATTTAATTAGAATTGGATGGATTAAATTCAGATCTCACTACTTAGTGCATAGTCAAGATTAGAATCTCATAAAATATTTATCATTATAATTTACAGGCATATAGTTTTCTATTCCATGTCACTATATATGATCTTGAAGTGAGGTGATTCTTTTCCCATCTCACCCTCCCCTATCGATGATGGAAGCTTTGAATAAACATAGTACCATACTTACTAGATTTTCTATGATAATCATAATTTCAAATACTCCATACCATTAATCCTTAAATATAATAGTAAATTCTAGATCAAATATCTCAAATATACCGTCCATAATCGTCCATAAAATTCTCCACTTTTATTTACACCACCCACATACACATGGTACCATTGACTATGATGATTCTCAAGTTGATGAGAAAGGCAGGGAACTGCAGAGATGGGGAAAATATAAGTGATTTACACTCTTCAGGCAAGTGGAGAATTATTTGTAATAATTCAAAAGAAATACTGATGGAATAAATGTATTTTGAATATTTAATAAAATAAGACATTAAGTAATAAAGATTTATTTACTTATTTTTCAAAAAAATATGTCATGCAATTATTGTACATAGAATCAACATTTACTATGAGCAAATACCATGTAATGCCATTGGGTACTACAAAGATTAATCAGACCTGAACATCATCTTAAAACATTTAGGTTCTAATATAGAAGTTAAGTCAATAACGGTTCAGTTCAGTTCAGTTCCTTTCCAGAAGATGTCAATGTCCTATAAATGTTCAAAGAAATAAAAGTTATTCTCCACTTTCTCTCTTTCTCCTACTCCATTGAGGACAGGTAGAACAGAGAAAATACCAATAAAATTTCAAGAATCAAGGAAATCTCAGTGTTAGAAGAGGCATTTTATCAAAGCTTTGACACTCAGAACTTATATTTGTAAAGACAGATAAAAGAATTTCAGGTGGAGAATTCCGTATAAGGAAAGATACATGATAAAATTAGGGGCACATTATGGAGGAGCATAAATGCTAGCCTAAATTATATGGAATTTATATAGTTCAAAATTCAGCATATTTAACTGCATACAAAGAATTCAACAGGAGCTAAACTGAAAAATCTGTCAAATAGGGAGACAAGATGAATAATACGCCAGAAGACTAGAACATGATTTTTATTAAATAGTAATTTTATTTTTTTCTCCCTTTTCAGGGACTCCTTACATTTAGCTTTCTGCTTTGGCATGAGTTGCCTCTTATAATGTCCTTCCTTTTCTATTTTTTTCTAATCTCTGTGACAATACTCAACAATATTCAAAGATAGGAGATAAATTACCTGTGAATAGGAAAATAAGGTTTCTTTAAAATTAATAAACAAATATATAACTCTTCTTCATTAAAACCCTTCATGAATTCATATGCTAATGATGCTTATTTATTGGTGTAGTTATAAATAGAAAATATTCACAATTTTTATAACTTCAAATGGCAGAAGCCCAGGCGACTTTTTATGTGTCCCCCTTAGAAACCATTTTTTTGAACGTTTGATGGATGCCCCGCCCTCTTCACTAACAAGTGCAGATGCAAAGGGGAAGAGAAACTGGGAGTTGGAGGAGGGCTGCATTCTTCCTCAAAGCAGCTGGACAGGCAGCACATTGCTGGGCTGTGTCTTTCACTTCCTCAAAGCACAATGTGACAGGAGTGTACAGCATGGCAGAGCAAGGCATCTGCTTCCCCACTCTGCAGGAATAGAAGCCTATAAATTGGAAGAAAATCCAGTACAGTGATTTCTTAATGAAAGTAAGGTGCCACACAGAACTAAACCCTAATCTACAATCGCTTCCTCAAGGGAAAGTTGCAGCTTATACATTTTTAATGCATAGACTAGTTTAACATGAAGTTGAAAGTAATCATGGTTGCACTACAAACAGTGTTTTCATTGTTCAAAGTAGGAGAAAAAGAAACACAGAGATGTGTACTCAAAGCAACTATACCATTAAAATAATTTTGGTTATTAAGAAGAAAATAACATTTTTCATTTGATTGATTCATATGTTTGTTTAATTGTCTAGAATTATTAATTTTTTTAACATCTTTATTGGAGTATAATTGCTTTACAATGTTGTGTTAGTTGCTGCGGTATAACAAAGTGAATCAGCTATATGTATACATATATCCCCATATCACCTCCCTCTTGCATCTCCCTCCCACCCTCCCTATCCCACCTCTCTAGGTGGGCACAAAGCACCAAGCTGATCTCCCTGTACTATGTGGCTGCTTTCTACTAGCTATCTATTTTATATTTGGTAGTGTATATATGTCCATGTCACTCTCTCTTTTCGTCCCAGCTTACCCTTCCCCCTCCCTGTGTCCTCAAGTCCATTCTTTATGTCTGCATCTTTATTCCTATCATGCCCCTAGGTTCATCAAAACCATTTTTTTTTTTTTTTTTTTTTTTTAGAATCCATATATATGTGTTAGCATATGGTTTTTGTTTTTCTCTTTCTGAGTTACTTCACTCTGTATGACAGACTCTAGGTCCATCCACCTCACTATAAGTAACTCAATTTCATTTCTTTTTATGGCTGAGTAGTATTCTGGACAGCTATAAGTAAAAGAATGAATTTAGAACACTTCTTAATACCATAAACAAAAATAAATTCAAAATGGATTAAAGAACTAAATGTAAGGCCAGACACTATAAAACTCTTGGAGGAAAACAGGCAGAACCCTCTATGACATAAATCAAAACAGTGTATATATGTCCATGCCACTCTCTCACTTAGTCCCAGCTTACCCTTCCCCCTCCCCATGTCCTCAAGTGAATTCTATATGTCTGCATCTTTATTCCTGTCCTGCCCCTAGGTTCTTTGAACGATTTTTATTTATTTTTTAGATTCCATATATATGTGTTAGCATAAGGTATTTATTTTTCCCTCTCTGACAGATTTCACTCTGTATGATAGTCTCTAGGTCCATCCACCTCACTACAAATAACTCAATTTCATTTCTTTTTATGGCTGAGTAATATTCCATTGTATATATGTGCCAAATCTTCTTTATCCATTCATCTGTCGATGGACACTTAGGTTGCTGGCTATTGTAAATAGAGCTGCAATTGAAAATTGTGGTACATGACTCTTTTTGAATTATGGTTTTCTCAGGGTATATGCCCAGCAGTCAGATTGCTAGGTCGTATGGTACTTCTATTTCTAGTTTTTTAAGGAACTTCCATACTGTTTTCCATAGTGGCTGTACCAATATACATTCCCACCAACAGTGCAGGAGGGTTCCCTTTTCTCCACACCCTCTCTGACATTTATTGTTTGTAGATTTTTTGATGATGGCCATTCTCACCTGTGTGAGGTTATACCTCATTGTAGTTTTGATCTGCATTTCTCTAATGATTAGTGATGTTGAGCATCCTTTCATGTGTTTGTTGGTCATCTGTATATCTTCTTTGGAGAAATGTCTATTTAGGCCTTCTGCCCATTTTTGGATTGGGTTGTTTCGTTTTTTGATATTGAGCTGCATGAGCTTCTTGTATATTTTGGAGAACAATCCTTTGTCAGTCGCTTCATGTGCAAACATTTTCTCCCATTCTGAGAATTGTCTTTTCATCTTGCTTATGGTTTCCTTTCCTGTGCAACAGCTTTTATGTTTCATTGGGTCCCATTTGGTTTTTTGTTTTGTTTTGTTTTTATTTCCATTTCTCTAGGTGGTGGGTCAACAAGGATCTTGCTGTGATATATGTCATAGAGTGTTCTGCCTATGTTTTCCTCTAAGAGTTTCATAGTGTCTGGCCTTACATTTAGGTCTTTAATCCATTTTGAGTTTATTTTTGTTTATGGTGTTAGGGAATGTTCTGATTTCATTCTTTTACATGTAGCTGTCTAGGTTTCCCAGCACCATTTTTTGAAGAGGCTGTCTTTTCTCCATTGTATAGTCTTGCCTCCTTTATCAAAGATAAGGTGACACATGTGTTTATCTCAGGGCTTTCTATTCTGTTCCACTGATCTGTATTTCTGTTTTTGTGCCAGTACCATATGTCTTGATTACAGTAGCTTTGTAGTATTGTCTGAAGTATGGGAGCATGACACCTCTAGTTCCATTTTTCTTTCTCAAGATTGCATTGGCTATTCGGGTCTTTTGTGTTTCCATACAAATTATGAAATATTTTGTTCTAGTTCTGTGAAAAATGCCATTGGGAGTTTGGTAGGGATTGCACTGAATCTGTAGATTGCTGTGGGTAGTATAGTCATTTTCACAATGTTGAATCTTCCAATCCAAGAACCTGGTATATCTCTCCATCTGTTGGTATCATCTTTAATTTCTTTCATCAGTGTCTTATAGCTTTCTGCATACAGGTCTTTTGTCTCCTTAGGTAGGTTTACTAGTAGGTATTTTATTCATTTTGTTGCAATGGTAAATGGGAGTGTTCCCTTAATTTCTATTTCAGATTTTTCATCATTAGTGTATAGGGATGCAAGATATTTCTATGCATTAATTTTGTATCTTGCTACTTTACTAAATTCACTGATTAGTCCTAGTAGTTTTCTGGTAGCATCTATGGGATTCTCTATGTATAGTATCATGTCATCTGCAAACAGTGACAGTTTTACATCTTTTCCGGTTTGGATTCCTTTTATTTCTTTTTCTTCTCTGATTGCTGTGGCTAAAACTTCCAAAACTATGTGGAAAAATAGTGGTGAGAGTGGCCAACCTTTTCTTCCTGATCTTGGAGGAAATGGTGGCAGTTTTTCACCATTGAGAATGATGCTGGCTGTGGGTTTCTCATACATGGCCTTTATTATGTTGAGGCAACTTCCCTCTATTCCTACTTTCTGGAGGGTTTTTTATCATAAATGGGTGTTGAATTTTGTCAAAAGCTTTTTCTGCATCTGTTGAGAAGATCATATCATTTTTCTCCTTCAGTTTGTTAATATGGTTTATCACATTGATTGATTTGCATATATTGAAGAATCCTTGCATTCCTGAGATAAACCCCATGTGATCATGTTGTATCCTTTTAATGTGCTGTTGGATTCTGTTTCCTGGTATTTTGTTGAGGATTTTTGCATCTCTGTTCATCAGTGATATTGGCCTGTAGTTTTCTTTTTTTGTGATATCTTTGTCTGGTTTTGGTATCAGGGTGATGGTGGCCTTGTAGAATGAGTTTCGGAGTGTTCCTCGCTCTGCTATATTTTTGAAGAGTTTGAAAAGGATAGGTGTTAGCTCTTCTCTAAATGTTTGATAGAATTCACCTGTGAAGCCATCTGGTCCTGGGTTTTTGTTGGAAGATTTTTAATCACAGTCTCAATTTCAGTGCTTGTGATTGGTCTGTTTATATTTTCTATTTCTTCCTGGTTCAGTCACGGAAGGTTGTGCTTTTATAACAATGTGTCCATTTCTTCCAGGCTGTCCATTTTATTGGCATAGAGTTACTTGTAGTAACCTCACATGATCCTTTGTATTTATGCAGTGTCAATTTTTACTTCTCTTTTTCATTTCTAATTCTATTGATTTGAGTCTTCTCCCTTTTTTTCTTGATCAGTCTGGCTAATGGTCTATCAACTTTGTTTATCTTTTCAAAGAACCAGCATTTAGTTTCATTGATATTTGCCATTGTTTCTTTCATTTATTTCTGTTCTGATGTTTATGATTTCTTTCCTTTTGCTAACTTTGGGGTTTTTTTTTTTTCTTTCTCTAATCGCTTTAGATGTAAGGTTAGGTTGTTTATATGAGATTTCTCTTGTTTTTAAGGTAGGATTGTATTGCTATAAAGTTCCCTCTTCGAACTGCTTTTTCTGTATTCCATAGTTTCTGGGCCATTGTTTTTCCATTGTCATTTGTTTCTAGGTAATTTTTGATTTCCTCTTTGCTTTCTTCAGTGATCTCTTGGTTATTTACTAGTGTATTGTTTAGCCTCCCTATGTTTGTATTTTTTACAGTTTTTTTTCCTGTAATTGATATCCAGTCCTAGAGCATTGTGGTCAGAAAAGATACTTGACATGATTTTAATTTTCTTAAATTTACCAAGGCTTGATTTGTGACCCAAGATATGATCTATCCTGGAGAATGTTCCATGAGCACTTGAGAAGAAAGTTTATTCTGTTGTATTTGGATGGAATGTCCCATAAATATCAATTAAGTCCATCTTGTATAATACATTATTTAAAGTTTGTGTTTCCTTATTTATTTTCATTTAGGATGTTCTGTCCATTGGTGAAAGTGGGGTGTTAAAATCCCTTACTATTACTGTGTTACTGTAGATTTACCCTTTTATGGCTGTTAGCATTTACTTTATGTATTGAGGTGCTTCTATGTTGGGTGCATAAATATTTACAATTGTTCTCTCTTCTTCCTGGATTGATCCCTTGATCATTATGTAATGCCCTTCTTTTTCTCTTGTAATAGTCTTTATTTTAAAGCCTGTTTTGTCTCATATGAGAATTGCTATTCCAGCTTTATGTTGATTTCCATTTGCATGGCATGTCTTTTTCCATCCCCTCACTTTCAGTCTGTATGTGTCCCTAGGTCTGAAGTGGGACTCTTGTAGACAGTGTGTATATGGGTTTTGTTTTCATTTCCATTCGGCCAGTCTATGTCTTTTGGTTGGAGCATTTAATCCATTTACATTTAAGGTAGTTACCTATATGTATGTTCCTATTACCATTTTCTTAATTGGTTTGGGCTTGTAATTGTACATCTTTTCCTTCTCTTGTGTTTCCTGCCTAGAGAATTTCCTTTAGCATTTGTTGTAAAGCTGGTATGGTGGTGCTGAATCCTCTTAGTTTTTGCTTGTGTGTAAAGTTTTTAATTTCTCTTTTGAATCTGAATGAGATCCTTGCTGGAAAAAGTAATCTTGGTTGTATGTTTTTCCCTTTCATCAGTTTAAATATGTCCTGCTACTCCCTTCTTGCTTGCAGTGTTTTTGTTGAAAGATCAGCTGTCAAACTTATGGGGATCCTCTGTATGTTATTTGTTGCTTTTCCCTGCTGCTTTAAATAATTTTTCTTTGTATTTTATTTTTGATAATTTGTTTAATATGTGTCTTGGCAGATTCTCCTTGGATTTACCCTATATGGGACTCTGTGCTTCCTGGACTTGATTGACTATTTCCTTTCCCATATTAGGGAAGTTTTCAACTATAATCTCTTGAAATATTTTCTCAGTCCCTTTCTTTTTCTCTTTTTCTTCTGGGTCCCCTATAATTCGAATGTTGGTGTGTTTAATGTTGTCCCAGAGGTCTCTGAGACTGTCGTCAATTCTTTTCACTCTTTTTTCTTTATTCTCTTCTGTTGTAGTTATTTCCACTATTTTATCTTCCACATGATTTATCCATTCTTCTGCCTCAGTTATTCTGCTATTGATTCCTTCTAGAGATTTTAAAATTTTCATTTATGGTGTTGTTCATCATTGTTTGTTTGCTGTTTAATTCTTCTAAATCCTTGTTAAACGTTTCTTGTATTTTCTCCATTCTATTTCCAAGATTTTATATCAACTTTAGTATCATTACTCTGAATTCTTTTTCAGGTAGACTGCCTATTTCCTCTTCATTTGTTTGGTCTTGTGTGTTTTTACCTTGCTCCTTCATCTGCTATGTATTTCTCTGTCTTCTCATTTTGCTTAACTTACTGTGTTTGGGGTCTCCTTTTCACCATCTGCAGGTTTGTAGTTCTCATTGTTTTTGGTTTCTGCTACCAGTGGGTACAGTTGGTTCAGTGAGTTGTGTAGGCTTCCTGGTGGAGGGGAGTGGTGCCTGTGTTCTGGTGGATGAGACTGGATCTTGTCTTTCTGGTGAATAGGACCACAGCTGGTGATGTGTTTTCAGGTGTCTTTGACCTTATTATGGTTTTAGGCGGCCTCTCTGCTAATGGAAGGCGTTGTGTTCCTGTCTCGCTAGTTGTTTGGCATAGGGTGTCCACCATTGGAGCTAGCTGGTCTTTGAGTGGAGCTGGGTTTTAGCATTGAGATGGAGATCACTGGGAGAGCTTTCTTCATTTGATATTACATGGCGCCAGGAGGTCTCTGGTGGTCCAATGTCCTGAACTCAGCTCCCCCACCTTAGAGGCTCAGGCCTGACACCCGGCCATAGCAGTAAGACTGTATCAGCCACATGGCTCAGAAGAAAAGGGAGGAAAAAAAGAAAGAATGAAAGAAAGAAAAATAAAATAAAGTTATTAAAATAAAAAATAAAATTAAAAAATTAAAAGTAATAAAAAAAAAGAAAGAAAGAAGAGAGCAACCAAACCAAAAAACAAATGCACAAATGATAACAAGCACTAAAAACTATACTAAAAATGAAAAATGGACAGACAGAACCCTAGGACAAATGGTAAAAGCAAAGCTATACAGACAAAATCATGCAACGAAACATACACATACACACGAAAAGAGAAAAAGAAAAAAAAATATATATATATATACATATATAAAATGAAGGAAGAGAGCAACCAAACCAATACACAAATCTACCAATGATAATAATGTCTAAATACTAAACTAAGATAAACATAAAACCAGAAACAAATTAGATACAGAGAACAAACCCCAAGTCCACAGTTGCTTCCAAAGTTCACTGCCTCAGTTTTGGGATGATTTGCTGTCTATTTAGGTATTCCACAGATGCAGTGTACATCAAGTTGATTGTGGAGATTCAGTCTGCTGCTCGTGCGGCTGCTGAGAGAAATTTCCCTTTCTCTTCTTTGTCTGCCCAGTTCCTGGGGTTCAGCTTTGGGTTATCACGCCCCCCCACCCCTGCATGTACGTCACCTGAGGGCGTCTGTTCCCTGCCCAGACAGGATGGGGTTAAAATAGCAGCTGATTAGGGAGCTCTGGCTCACTCAGGCTGGGGGAGGGGGGGATATGGAATGCGGGGTGAGCCTGCAGCTTCAGAGACCAGCACGACGTTGTAACTGCCTGAGGTGCACCATGTGCTCTCCCGGGGAAGTTGTCCCTGTATCATGGAACCCTGGCAGTGGCGGGCTGCACAGGGTTCTGGGAGGGGAGGTATGGATAGTGACCTGTGTTTGCACACAAGATTCTAGGAGGCTGCAGCAGCAGCCTTAGCATTTCATGCCCGTCTCTTGTGTCTGTGCTAATAGCCGCAGCTCGTGCCTGTCTCTGGGGCTCGCTTAGGAGAATCCCCTCTCCTTGAGCACCCTGAAACAATGGTCTCTTGCCTCTTAGGCATTTCCAGACTATTTTCTGGACTCCCTCCAGGCTAGCTGTGGCACACTAGCTCCCTTCTGGCTGTGTTCACACAGCCAACCTTAGTCCTCTCCCTGGGATCTGAACTCCAAAGCTGGAGTCTCATCTCCCAGTCCCCACCTGCTCCAGCAAGTGAGCAGACAAGTCTCTCAGGTTGATGAGTGCTTGTCGGCACCAATCCTCTGTGTGGGAATCTCTCCATTTTGTCCTCTGCTCCCATTTCTGCGCTCTCTTCTGTGGCTCTGAAGCTTCCCCCCACCCACCCCCCATCTCCACCAGTGAAGGGGTTTCCTAGTGTGTGGAAACTTTTCCTCCTTCACTGCTCCCTCCCCAAGGTGCAGGTCCCATCCCTATTCTTTTATCTCTGTTTTTTCTTTTTTCTTTTGCCCTACCCAGGTACATGGGGAGTTTCTTGCCTTTTGGGAAGTCTGAGGTCTTCTGTCAGGATTCAGTAGGTGTTCTGTAGGAGTTGTTCCACATGTAGATGTATTTTTGATGTAATTGTGGGGTGGAAGGTGATCTCCACCTCTTACTCCTCCACCTTCTTGAAGGTCCCCCTTAGAATTATTAATTTTATCATAATGATTTTATATTATTGTATATCATACTGAATACTATCATCATTTTGAAGAAAACTTTCAAAAGTGGCCATTTTTAAAAGGTAAGAAAATACTCCCCAAAGCATGTGTAAATCAGCACATAGCAAAGCCAGTCAGTTTGTAAACAACAAAGTGAACCCGGGTGGGGAGTACTTATAATCATAACTATTTCCAGGCAAACATTTCCCAACTGTCATCTGGAGAATAAAAACGAGATTTTAGTTTGTGTTTGCTTAAAATTAAAGCCTTATTTAAAAATATTTCTTCTGCTGATGAATATATTAAATCACAGATAGTTTTCTGCATCTGTGGACCCATGATGACAGATTAACTAACATGGAAAACAATCCTCATTCTCCTTTGCAATAATGGAAACTGACTCATGAAATCAAGGTGTTTTAGGAAATACTAAACTGTTTTTCTTCAAGTTTCATGAAAATACTGACAGAAAAAACTAGTTGGAGAAAGAACACAGGAGACACGTTATCTTCTACCTTGCTTTCCTCATTCTTTTCCTTATCTAATGGGAACAGCGTAAGCATTTCTTATTTCCTTCTACCAAATCTTGGATTGTCTGATATTAACATTCAGCTTGACCACCTTTGTGTGTAAATCTTAGGCTAGATAAGCCCTAGCTAATGCAGCTTCTCCTGCCTTCTATTGCTTACTCTAAATTTATACCACTAAGTTCAAACATAATCTTTTACAGTCACTAATACTATAACAGAATGGTCTGAAAATTTTTGATTCCTCCATTTCCGATTTCTCAGCCACTGACATTCTATGGAGAGGGTGACACATAGATGTCTAAGCAAAGCATAAAAATGGAAACGTTATCTAAGCAGTCACAGTGATCACGACAAATAAAACATACTGCAAAAAATAGATAACGTGTTTATTCTAATAAGAGCTCAGATCCTAATTCCCCAATGACCTTCTCAGTCAAAACGGATTACCTTTGGGAGTAAATACTCGGAGGCAACACTTTCTTACATGTTCAAAAATAAAAATTTAACACTCCATTAAATAATGGATTAGAATAAAACCTAGAGGCCTATTTGTAGCAGTATAAAATTAGATTTCTTTAAACTTAAACACTAACTATATTTTCCTATTCTTGTTGAACAGCTTATTATAAAACCGTAAGAAGTAAAACACTGCAAATGACTTCCAAACTTTTTTGAGATTCATTAAAATGTACAGAGTTCTATAGTGTGTCATTTTATTTTTCAGTTAATAATGTTGCTCATTTAAGGACTGATATATTAACGTTCTGCTATAATGTATTTCAATTCTTCATCTGTCATTATTAGCAAAGTTGAAATAATACGTAATTTTTCATCAATTACAAAGATGGCCAATCTGCTGACACATAAAATTATGGCAACAATTGTAAAGAAAGCAAAACAAAAACAAACACTAAGCTAGTTGCTTATAAGAATAGTTGATTTGATAAGTCATGGCGAAAGAAAATTTACAAATCAATGTATTTTCTTATATATAAAATGATAGTATATAATTCTTAATAGTTTACTAAAATGATCATAGAGCTCACGGCATAGTCTTATCGAAGTATTTCCCATGTATATATAAATGATATCTCTTCCCTAGGAAGAAATAATTTCATAAATCCTTGAGTCTTCATGAACACGGAAGTCTAACTTAATGAGAAAAGTCCAGTTTTGTATAAAAGGTGCGAGGGGTGAAGAAATTCAAAAAGAGCACAGACCTGTCTCTTCATTATTTCTAAAACAAAAAGTTAGTAGAGAAGTTATAAAACTTCAAATAATTTTGACTAATACTTTGACCTGATCAACACATAGTTATAACATTTGGACACTGGCCACCCACAAATCTGATGAATTTGTCAGTCCACAGCAGGAGTTGAGATAGAGTGAGAGAAAGAAGAAATTATGAATAATGAACATAGAAAATAAATCTGGATTTTATGTTAGGAGTTGAATGCAAGAAGAGATGGCATTAGGGTGTGAAATTGACACCCTTTCCTTTGCTCTATAAAAAATTTTTCCAGCTACAAAAAGTTTGGGGTCTTTTGGAGCATGAATATTTTAAGAGTTCTAACTGAACGTTTGCTATCATCTTAACTGGTTTGTTCAGTCTTCCATTTTCCTTTTGCCAAAAATGAAGAAAGTATATTATCATGGTTCTTGGTTAGCATCACAAACTTTGAATATCATTAACAATAGCATTTATTTTGACTCTGTATAGCTCATACATTAACAATAAAGCCTGTTAGACCATTTATATATGGACAGGTGTAGCTTTTACCCAGAGGTTGTTGAAATGATTCAGTGGATTTATAGCAAGAAAATTTTCTGACACTGGGAGGTTATAAACTAATAGAGGGTTATGGGGATTGAAAACAGCTCAACTTGTAATCAGGTATAGGGTCTCTAGGATTTTGCTCAGACATACCCCTGCATGGCATATGACTAACATGGACTGGATAATTTTCCAGGGTTTCCTGAATGGCTCTCTCCTGTAGGAATAAATGTTAAATTACACTTCTGCATCAAACCCAGGACTGTGATAATACAGACACCTTTGATATTTTGATACCCTTTTTTTCTATTTACTTTTACATACTTTTCTAATAACTACTCCATTTTTAAAATAAAAGTACTCAGATATCATTCTGAAACATTAGTGGTTTGGTTTTTCAGTAGAAATGTATTTTTAAACAGATTTTAGAGTAGATATCAAGTTCAAAATCACTGCAATTTTACAGTTTTTCTACATTGGTTGCCAGAAATATTAGGAAATGGAAACAGACATCTATTAAATAAAACATCATTGTGTTATAGTTTTACCTTTTAAAAGTCTTCATATTCATTGTAAAAGAAACTGGTTTGGTCAAAAATGAGAATAGAGAAAAACAAGATCTGGCTATCATTACAAGTGTTTTGTTTTAGCCTGTTTTTATTTAAAAGGAAAATGAATAGTAGAATAGAACAGCAAAATATATATTACTAAGATGATTTTCAATACTCAGAAATCATGGCTACTATTTTATACAGCTGACAAAGGAAAGGGACAAAATAGCCATGAATTCACCGTGATTCATAAGTTATAGAGTACCCAGAGAAACAATCCTTGTTAATACAGAATTCTATACAATGTGCTTTTAAATGTATTTGTTTATTTTGTTGCTGGAATCCTCATTATAACTGTAATGTAGAATTCTCCAAAACAAAGTTCAAAATCATATCTGAAAACTTCTAAAACACTTTGATGTCAAAGAGCTTACAAATAATGTCTAAATGCTTTCTTAAACTGAGAACTGTATGCATTTTCTACAAATTCATTTACAACTAACTATAAAGCTTATTTAATGACTTCTGTTATAAAATTCCACTTCCTCCTCACTAAAACATCTGTCAGAACCTCTCTTCTGGTGGCCAACAAAATAATAGACTATGTTCTGATATTAATTAAATTCTGAGAAACTAACAGTGTTCTTGTCTATTTGGCTTTTTGTATCAAGAATTATATAAAATACCCATTATTTTATGTACTTTGTTTTTCCACTAACTTGTTTTTTAAAAATAAAATTTGTAAGTAGTGTCTTATTCAAATGAATTCTATAGAAATCTTTTTTTCCCTCCCAGAATACTTTTAAACTTCTAGTGGATACAGCTCTGAATGTAGGACTACTCATGTTTAATAATATGGGAATAATATGAGAATATCGATTAAGGTAGGATCACCATACAGTGTCTCTGGTGATGCCTCTTTTTACTTTCTTTCTTTTTTTTTTTTTTTACCAGTAAGACATGTTTCATTACACTATAAATTTCTTAGGTTTGCCCTCATAGTTGCATACGTAATCTTTTTTTATTTTTATTTTTTGCATACGTAATCTTGATGTAAGCATTCCTGTGTCTCAGATGTTTTTCTTTGATAAAGCATGCAGTTTGAGGAAGAAAAATACTAAGGTACAAGGCTTCCAAGTAGATTATAATCTAATAGAGACTTTTAAATCTAGTGTAATGCTCCTCACACTGAAGTCTATGCATCAGTGTTACCTGAGAGTTAGAAATGCAGGCCTCCAAACATACTGGATAAAAATCCTTGGAAGTTGGGTTCAGGAATCTGCATTTTAAAAAGATCCCCTGAAGATTTGTGTGCACATCAATATTTCAGTATTGACCTAATGGATGTGTAATGAATTTTAAATTAAATTATTAAATAAATTTCCCATAATAGCTGGATAATAAAAAATATTTTATGATCTTCAATTGTTCTACTATGTGTGTCACAACATAGGATACATGAATATATGCATACATAGTTAATATGTAGAATGTATTGTACACATACTGTGTATAGCATATATACTACCAATGCTCAAAATACATATTTTACTAACAAAATGCTCAAAATACATATTTTACTAACAAAAATCTAACTTGCTGAGGTCCTAGAGGAGAAGTTCAATGGTTGAAATCTGTTAATCTAAAACGTACAAATCTAAACTTTCCAACTGCTCTTAAGGTGAATTAACAATAATATTTCAGTTGAAATATCAATGGAAAAATTCAAATAAATCTTGTCCAAGTAAGTAGTCAATGGTTTGTTATATTTACGTGCTATTGGCCAACATGGAAGTAAAAGATAAAATATTTTTTATCATAACAAATGCAATTTATGTTAGCTGAATGTGACTTGAAAACATGCCACATTCCATATTGACTGCAATTCAAAAGTTAAATCATGATAAGAGTTAATTGCTAATAAATATCTTTTTTCATAGCTAAGAACTCATTTAATATTTTCTAGTCTTTCAAGTTCTTTTATTTTAGACTTTGTAATTAAAATGGAAGATTCTTGAAGGAGAAGAATTTCCCAGATTATAAATTTCATAAGAACAGTGATCATATTATTCCCAATAGGAAATGCAGGGCCTAATGCATAGAATGTTCTAAACAGGTATTGACTGTATGGCTATAACCAAATTTGTGTCTGTGTAGAATTAGATGTTTAAAGAGTGCCTTGTGTACTTGAAGAGCGTTTTGAAAAATAGTAGTTGTTGATTAAATATCTCTTGATCCTAATTGAGTTTAATTTATATTACCATATTAGAGAGGAAATGAATCAATCATAAAATTTATCATTAGATAGTTTAGTACTTACATAATACAGGTTCATACATTAGAGAGAGTTCATAAATTTAACTTATTGCATATATTATTTCAAGAGATAAACATTATTACATTGACTAATTTTCAATTGTGCTTATTACATAAATATGGAATTATGCCTTCATGCCAATTTGTGTGAAATACACATATCACATGGAATGCAATACACATATCCAGATGGAATGCATGAAGACACACTTTCATTTTTTTTTTTAAATCTTTATTGGAGTATAATTGCTTTAAAATGGTGTGTTACTTTCTGCTTTATAACAAAGTGAACCAGCTATACATATACATATATCCCCATATCTCCTCCATCTTGCGTCTCCCTCCTACCGTCCCTATCCCACCCCTCTAGGTGGTCACAAAGTATCTAGCTGATCTCCCTGTGCTATGTGGCTGCTTCTCACTAGCTATCTATTTTATATTTGGTAGTGTATATATGTCCATGCCCACTCTTGAACTTCATCCCAGCTTACCCTTCCCCTTCCCCGTGTCCTCAACTCCATTCTCTACATGAGCGTCTTAATTCCTGTCCTGCCCCTAGGCTCCTCGGAACCATATATATATATATATTTTTTTTTTTTTTTTAGATTCCATATGTATGTGTTAGCATACAGTATTTGTTTTTCTCTTGCTGACTTATTTCACTCTGTATGAGAGACTCTAGGTCCATCCACCTCACTATAAATACCTCAATTTCATTTTTTTTTATGGCGGAGTAATATCCATTGTATACATGTGCCACATCTTCTTTATCCATTCACCTGTCAATGGACACTTAGGTTGCTTCCATGTCCTGGCTATTGTAAATAGAGCTGCAGTGAACATTGTGGTACATGACTCTTTTTGAATTATGGTTTTCTCAGTGTATATGCCCAGTAGTGAGATTGCTGGGTCGTATGGTAGTTCTATTTTTAGATTTTTAAGGAACTTCCATACTGTTCTCCACAGTGGCTGTACCAATTTACATTCCCACCAGCAGTGCAAGAGGGTTCCCTTTTCTCCACACCCTCTCCAGCATTTATTGTTTCTAGATTTTTTGATGATGGCCATTCTGACAGGTGTGAGGTGATACCTCATTGTAGTTTTGATCTGCATTTTTCTAATGATTAGTGATGTTGATCATCCTTTCATGTGTTTGTTGGCAATCTGTATATCTTCTTTGGAGAAATGTCTATTTAGGTCTTCTGCCCATTTTTGGATTGGGCTGTTTTTGTTTTGTTTTGTTTTGTTTTGATATTGAGCTGCATGTGCTGCTGGTAAATTTTGGAGTTGAATCCTTGTCATTTGTTTCTTTTGCAAATATTTTCTCCCATTCTGAGAATTGCCTTTTTGTCTTGTTTATGGTTTACTTTGCTGTGCAAAAGCTTTTAAGTTTCATTAGGTCCTATATGTTTATTTTTGTTTTTAATTCCATTTCTCTAGGAGGTGGATCAAAAACGATCTTGGTGTGATTTATGTCATAGAGTGTTCAGCCTATATTTTCCTCTAAGAGTTTTATAGTCTCTGGCCTTACATTTAGGTCTTTAATCCATTTTGAGTTTATTTTTGTGTATGCTGTTAGGGAGTGTTCTGATTTCATTCTTTTACATGTAGCTGTCTAGTTTTCCCAGCACAAATTCTTGAAGAGGCTGTCCTTTCTCCATTGTATGTTCTTGCCTCTTTTATCAAAGATAAGGTGACCATATGTGTGTGGGTTTATCTCTGGGCTTTCTATCCTGTTCCACTGATCTTTATGTCTGTTTTTGTGCCAGTACCATACTGTCTTGATTACTGTAGCTTTGTAGTATAGTCTGAAGTCAGGGAGCCTGATTCCTCGAGCTCCATTTTTCTTTCCCAAGATGGCTTTGCCTATTTGGGGTCTTTTGTGTTTCCATACAAATTGTGAAATTTTTTGTTCTAGTTCTCTGAAAAATGCCATTGGCAGCTTGATAGGTATTGCACTGAATCTGCAGGTTGCTTTGGGTAGTAGAGTCATTTTCACAATGTTGATTCTTCCAATCCAAGAACATGGTATATCTCTCTACCTGTTTGTATCACCTTTAATTTCTTTCATCAGTGTCTTATAGGTTTCTGCATGCAGGTCTTTTGTCTCCTTAGGTAGGTTTATTCCTAGGTATTTTATCCATTTTGTTGCGATGGTAAATGTGAGTGTTTCCTTAATTTCTCTTTCAGATTTCTCATCATTAGTGTATAGGAATGCAAGATATTTCTGTGCATTAATTTTGTAACCTGCTACTTTACCAAATTCATTGATTAGCTCTAGTAGTTTTCTAATAGCATCTTTAGGATTCTCTATGTATAGTATCATGTCATCTGCAAACAGTGACAGTTTTACTTCTTATTTTCTGATTTGGATTCCTTTTATTTCTTTTTCTTCTCTCATTGTTGTAGCTAAAACTTCATAAACTGTGGAAAAATAGTGGTGAGAGTGGACAACCTTGTCTTCTTCCTGATCTTGGAGGAAATGGTTTCAGTTTTTCACCATTGAGAACGATGTTGGCTGTGGGTTTCTCATATATGGCCTTTATTATGTTGAGGTAAGTTCCCTGTATGCCTACTTTCTAGAGAGTTATTATCATAAATTGGTGTTGAATTTTGTCAAAAGCTTTTTCTGCATCTATTGAAATGATCATATGGTTTTTATCCTTCAGTTTGTTAATATGGTTTATCACATTCATTGATTTGAGTATATTGAAGAATCCTTGTATTCCTGGCATAAACCCCACTTGATCATAGTGTATAATCCTTTTAATGTGCCATTGTATTCTGTTTGCTAGTATTTTGTTGAGGATCTTTGCATCTCTGTTCATCAGTGATATCGGCCTGTAGTTTTCTTTTTTGTGACATCTTTGTCTTGTTTTGGTATCAGGGTGATAGTGGCCTCGTAGAGTAAGTTTGGGAGTGTTCCTTCCTCTTCTATATTTTGGAAGAGTTTGAGAAGGGTAGGTGTTAGCTCATCTCTAAATGTTTGATAGAATTCACGTGTGAAGCCATCTGGTTCTTGGCTTTTGTTTGTTGCAAGATTTTCAATCACATTCTCAATTTCAGTGCTTGTGATTGGTCTGTTTATATTTTCTATTTCTTCCTGGTTCAGTCTCAGATCGTTGTGCTTTTCTAAGAATTTCTCCATTTCTTCCAGGTTGTCCATTTTATTGGCATGTAGTTGCTTGTAGTAATCTCTCATGATCCTTTGTATTTCTGCAGTGTCAGTTGTTACTTCTCCTTTTTCATTTCTACTTATCTTGATTTGAGTCATCTCCCTTTTTTTCTTGATGAGTCTGGCTCGTGGTTTATCAATTTTGTTTATCTTCTCAAAGAACCAGCTTTTAGTTTTATTGATCTTTGCTATTGTTTCCTTCATTTCTTTTTCATTTATTTCTGATCTTTTCTTTATGATTTCTTTCATTCTGCTAAGTTTGGGGTTTTTTTGTTCTTCTTTCTCTAATTGCTTTAGGTGTAAGGTTAGATTGTTTATTTGAGATGCTTCTTATTTCTTGAGGTAGGATTTTAATTGCTTTTCCAAACCCAAAAATGTTACATGAAATGAAGCAGACTAAGGTAAGAGTAAACTGCTTTCCTATAACAAATTTTTTGAGAATGGCATTCTTGTATGTGATTTGGAATGTCATTGTCTGAAAATAAACTCGATTTAGTTAATACATTTTGGTTTATCAAATTACTGAGACTTATGAATGGTACAGTTTGAGAGCACTACTAAAATTAAATAAAATTCAATATGTGACTTAAAAGACAGTTCCAAAATAGAATCACCTTTAAGTTAGTTTGCTGTATTTTCTTCTTATAGAGAAAATACCTAAATAAACTGGAGCAGAAAATCAGTCTCATTAAATTTACTACCATCAGAAAAACCAAGGTAAGTGGAAAAAAAAGTTCCTTTAGGTCTATTATGCAGGTAAATTTCACAGGTTAACAGAGGCAAGTAAAAATTATTGCCAGTTCTAGTAAAATCTTTCACTCAAATAGGAGCCTAAAGATAGTTTATATATCTTTAGAAATGTACATAAATGTTACATTTATTTTCTGATGTCAAAAAATTAAAAACCTTGCAAAGTTAGTAACTATTCTATTCCAATTAATTATTATTGTTTACATTACAAGATTTATCTAAATGTTAGTGATATTTGCCATTTAATTGTTAAAGAACATGGTATAATTCAAGTTCTTTCAATTTTCTGGTTCTTTCTAATTTATACATTAGTAAGTACCAATGTATATTTCAGAGGCCATATTGTGTCATTTTATTCAGGATACCTATCTTGCCTTATGTAGAAAGGTAATGTTTAACTACAAGTAGTGATTAAAATTAGGAAATCATAGTAAACATTGGCCACAGAACCCTACAACTATCAAGAAGCAAATATCTACAATAGTACAACTGGAAAGAAATTTGAAAACATTGATATGAGGGACTCCAAAGAAACCTGACTCCAAAAAAGCCTTTGATGAATATGTCTTTCCTAACCTAAAACTCTCTAATAATAAAGCAAAGTGCAAACAACTAGTTCCAAGAGTCAATCTATCATTAATTTAATCTTTATTTATATACATATCCAATAATACTGTTCATTGTACCTTTGTGCAAAGTTATTTTACTATCCTTCTAGTAGAATTGCAGAACTTAGGTTAAAAGTTTCTAAAAGGTAATGTGTAAAGCATATTTGGGTGAATTTTGTTTTTCAGTCAACTTTTAAGAATTAAATACATACTGATTTGGGTGGATATTGAATTCAAAGAATCTAATGTGGATATGGCATACAAATGTTGTTCAACACTATATGATACTTCTTAGAAAACCACCATCCTCTAATTTTAAGAAGAAAATAGGGCTAGAAGTAGTTACCAATTTTTTCATACTAATTATCTGTATTCAGTATTTCCCCTAAATGATCCTGGTATTAGTTGTCTCAATGTAAAAAATGAAGATTAGATAAAAGTGCCTTTAAAGAGACTAACAGTTCTATAAAACTGTGAAATATATATTATTCTACATCTCATCTTTTGTGGGTAAAATGATCCAAGACCCAATCTCTCTGCTAGACCTCTTGAGGAAAGATTGTTGTATAATTTTCATAAAATGTGTATACACAGATCATAAAAATATTCAGGAATATAAAATGTGAGATTGAGGATGATATCTGTTATATTCTCAGCCCCAATAAGCTAGCAATAAAAGAACAGTTGAGGCTAGTGGTCAGCCTATAAGGTCCAAATCTAAAAACATCCGGTTTATAAAAACATGTTCTCTTTAAAAATACTTAGGCATTAAGGAGACTAGGAGAAATGATTTACTAAGAATTGGTGTGTATGAATTTAATCCAAGGTTAATGATTTATAAGAAGGAATATTCTTGAGACTGAAATGATATGATGTCTCTCAAGTTATCTGGAATAGTTTTCTAATAGTCTTCCAGAGAGGAAGAAGCATACTAAGTCAAAGGTCTAGTGAAAGATTTTAATCTTATGTAAGAATAAGAGAACATAAGGCCAATGTTGGTGCTCAACACTGGCTAAATATTGTCTCATCTTCCACTTGTCTGGGGCAACCACTGGAGCAGAGAAGGGGCTGGGGTATGCCAGCATAGATTAGATGGAAGGAGAAGAGACAAGAACACAATAGTAGAAAAGTCTGTAGCCAGGAGAAGGTACAGAAACTTAGTATCTGGGAAAACTTCAGTGAGTCTCTTTGGGGAAAATGAAAATAGATCCACTAGGTAGAAGAAGAATTTCAAGAGAACTTTTGAAATATTGCACAATCTTGAGTACTAAAAAGGAAGAATTTAGGAACATTATTTCCTTTCATTCTAACAATCCAGGGAGAGTAAGAGGCACTACATCACTGAAGACATTCTCTAGACTGGAGTCAGACAAACCTGCATTCTAATACTGGCTCCGCCACCTACTTCCTGTGTGAATTCAGAATGTTTTTACTTGCAAAATGTGGATAATGGGAGCTACCTCATAACAATTTTGTAATGCTTAAATTTGATAATATAAGGAGAAATAGATATTCAATTATTGCTACTGCTGCAAATATCAATGATGTCATTTCTTTCAGTAAAATGAGAAGTAAAATAATCAACATTCCCTAAATAAGAATATCCTAAACAATAAAATCATATTTCAGAGGACATCCAGATTGTTTAAATGCCATATGTTTTCTCCAAGGCCTATTCAGTAAGGCTCATTTCAAGGCATTTTCTCCCACCCTAGTAACATTTATCTTAAGTTTTCAGATCAGTAAAAATATTAACTAGATGCACATACATTTTCTAAGATGGTTGACATAATTATTTCACAGATTTCTTTATTGCTTACCCTCTAAATTAATGAGGATTAAAAGTATTATCTTGGCTAACAAAACCAAAAGCCACACTTATCTTGAAGCTTTAAAGCAAAATTATACAACCACAGTAAAATGATGTTTTCAGAAATGAGAAAACAGATGGGGAAAACAAAAGGCCATAGTGTGTCTTTTTGCCCATGGTCTGGGCTCTCAGTTCTCAGATAAATGCCTCCTCTACTCCATCCCAAACCTTGCAAAGTAGAAATTTCACTACAACTTTACACCTGAGGAAATTCAGGCTGAGAGTAATTTAGCTCATAAGTGGCTGAAGTAGTATCTCAACTCAAGATCACCAGACCTCAAAGCTGATGCTCTTTCCACTATTCATGATGCCTCTATGTTCAAAGAGCAAGAACTATTATATTTTCACAACCCGACGGGGGAATATATTATTTTTAAAGAAGTTTTAGTGTTTCAAGGATACACCTACTTGCAAAGTTCATTCTTGTGATCTAAGCTTCAGTCTCCAGGAAATACACACATTCAGCATGAGAAATGTTCCTTTTTGGTTTTGAGTTATATTCCCAAAGCCCGAAGTGTTCCTGCCCTTCCTTTTGGCCTCCTTTTCAGCCATAAAAATTCTTATTCATCTTTCAAACTGGGATTTAATATTGCCTCTTCTATGAATCCTTATTTATTCAACTCCTATCTCTTCCCAATTCACACAAAACATTGGATGTTTCCTCTGTGGCCCTAAAATGCAGGACATTTCTACATGACAGCATACCTTAATACATTGTACTTACTTGTTAACACTTCTTTCTTCCTCTACTAGGCTGTGACCTCTACAAGGGCAGGCATGCTGGTTTATTCATGTCTCTTTGTCTTTAGTGACTAACAATATGAGCAGTACAAGAGTGCCTAACAAATGCCTGCTAATGACTAAATGAATTTTTCTTGTTACACGTTCTGTTGCATAAAAGAAAATATTTAACTAATTCACTTGCATAGAGATAGAAGCCAAAAATGAATTTGAAGTTTGTGGTGTTTCTTTCTCCTTTCTAGCTCCCACAAATAGAATGTACCTAAGGGAAATTTTACACTGAAGCTGAGTAAAAATAATTTCAATTCTGAGTAATCACTTTCTGGACATGGATCCTTCATTCTCTTTTTTGCCCCCTAGTATTTCTAAAAAGAATGGAGAGCACCAGCTTATTAAGAATATTTAATTACTTTTATTTTTCAGACACTGAAAATGCGTGGATACCATATAGATAGTTTCATTATCTTCTTTTTACAGGAACTCTGAATGTGAATTGCATCTGAGTCGGTCTATCCTTCCAGGAATGGAATTAGTTTTCCTCATACTCTCAGGGAAGGTGATGCATAACACAGGTTACATGTCAGAGTGTTCCCCAGAGATGACAACTTTGATTCAGCATCCTACGGTTTCAAAAATACACACATATAATTATACTATACTTTTGGGCCTATATACTGGGAGCAGTTATCACTTTGAAATGGATCAGATTGAAATGCCTTTGTTAGAAGTCAAAATCAGCCACAGAAATTTGTTCTTACAACATAAATAGTCTTACTTCCTCTTTTATGTATTAGATTTATTACACTGGATCCTTCCTGATAAAACTGCCTCACAGTAAGTACAAAGGATACAAATAAATAAATGAATGAATAAATGAATAAATAAATAAATAAATAGAACTTCACTGGGCCCTTCAAAAGTGATGTTCTTGTCAGTGATTGCTCTTTGTGTGTGTGGGTGAAGCGGAAGAGACCAGTCTGTAACCTCCAGTCCCTTCCACACTGTGCACACATGGATGTTGCTCTTTGATTTGCAGCTGCTACTTGCAGAGCTTGTCAGGGTTTGCAACTCTGCTTCTTGTGCTCACCTTAGGCGCAAATCCTCAGCTCTAAAAACTCCCTAGCTTCTGATTGCAGCAAGCCTGCCTGCTCTGCCTTCAGTTTTCTCAGTGTTGACTCATGACAAAGTGCTGGAAACTCTTTTCACTGTTTATGTGTGTGCTGCCTACTTCCATCTACCTCCACATCACCATTCACCATTGTTGGAACAAGTTGTTCTCAATAATTTTTACACTCAACTATGGACATATTTTTCTTTCAAGGAGCAGTCTTTCCATTTTGGTGTCCTTATTGCTTTGTTATGAGAAAAATCACCTCTGCTTTGATATCAAAAACAAGACACTATATATGAAAACTTTGTCCTGGCTTTTTTTTTTTTTTAAATCAGAAATCAACAGGGGACTCAGATGAAGCTGATCAAAAAAAATGGGCATAATATGAACTGTATATCCAGATTTCACTTATTCAATAAGCATTAATAGGGTTTTAATTAGTTAATTAATAAGTATTAATTAATAGGGTTTCTACTATCTTTAAGGCACTCTGATAGATCTCAGGCTATGAAAAAGTGTAAGACTTAGGCTATTTCCTATATTTATCAACATAGTAGTAGGAAGACATATACTTAATTAAAAAAAATGATCAAGACAATGCTGTACATACTATAATAGTAGAGATTATAACCTAACATGGAAGAATCCAAAAGACTTTAAAAGGGTAATTAAAAGATATCAACATACGGTGGATACATGTCATTACACAAATGTTAAAACCCATAGAAAGTACAACACCCAGAATGAACCCTATGGAAATTCTGGACTTTGAGTGACAATGATGTGTCAATGAGTTTCATCGATTGTAACAAATGTCCTAGTATGGTAAGACATGTTGATAGCGGGACAAGCCCAAACCTGGATAGGAGCAGGGGGTGTATGGAAACTCTCTGTACCTTCTGCTCAATTTTGCTGTGAACCTTCTACAAGCCTCTTGTATCCATAACATAGAGGAAGAGAGGCTGTTGCAGTATATGGTGTAATTGCATGCACTGACCTGCACGGAAGACTTGTGGGGGGAAAGATATAACACTATGTATTAATTATACTCCTTCATGCCATGTTCATGTGTGTAATGTCAATATAGAAGCCTAGAATAAAACCATCAAAATAGAGAGAGAAAAGGGATAGAGAAAGAATTTAAAGTCCATATAAAATGAGGAACACCCGTTTTGTATATGGAATGCCAAGATATGGTGTGGAATAAAAAATAATTTTAAAATATTATTGAGACATGGGATGAGACAGCTACTGCCCCACAGTTATTAATTTTCAATGGATGCCAATTGTTCAGTATTGGTTAACGTACTCTTTGATTTATGAAATATTGTAATCAATAATCTATATAAGGTAAGCTTCTATGTACTTATTTATGTACTTCTGTATTTTAATTGTATAATAAACAACATTACACATCATCCAAAATAAAATCTAGTACCTTGAAAATAAATTCCATCTAACCAAATGGCCTCTTGCTCTTCTTTTACCACTTCCTCCCTCGACTATTCTAAATTTTCAGCTACATGTATTTCTAAAAAGTATATTTTTCATTTTCTTTCACTAAAAAAGGGTTATCAGCAACCTTTGAAAGTTTATCACTTGGTAGGATATTGTTGAGATTCATTAATAGTCTTGGATTCATCTTAAACTATATAATATGCAATTTTCCAAATACACCATCACAATTTATTCCTTGTACGTAGGGTCATTGATGGGCATTTGAGTTGCTTCCAATCTGTTGTTATTGTGAACATCAGTGATACAATATTTCTGAACCTGTCTTTGATGCACAGATGCAAGAGAATCTCATGTGTAAATACCTAGAAATGGGTTTTCTGGGTCAGAAGACATGGGAATAATCAACGTAAGAAAATAATGCAAACTGCTTCAGTTGTAAATCAATTAACTCTCCAACTATAAGTGTATAAGGGATCCTGTCCATCATCATAGTATCTAACACTGATATTGCCAGATTTACATTTTGCCAATGTAATAGGAATAAGACAGAACATCATAAAGTTGTTGATGTGTATTTCACCAGTCACATCATCTTGTTCTGTTTACTGGCCTTATGTAAAATGCCTATTCATGTCTTTTGTCCATTTTTTTCTGTTCTTGTGTGTGTGTACTTTTCACTGACTTGTAGGTTTTCTTTATATTTTTTGATAGAAAGCAATTATAGATATATTCTATACACTGGTATAGCATGCTTTTTCATTTTCTTTTAACATATCTTTCTCAATTTTAATAGGATCAAATTTGTTAAGCTTTTATAGAAAAAAAAAGCTTTTTTGATATCTTATTCAGTAAGTCTTTTCCTACACAATATCCAAAAGATATTTACAAATTTTTATTTTTACTGACAAATTTACAGTTTTGTATTTTGACATTTAGTCTTTAAACTATCTGAAGACATATATGGTCTGAGGCAGGGATCCAATTTCATTTTTTTCCACCTGAATAACCTGTTTTATACTTCAATTTATGAAAAAAGCCTTTTAAGATTTGATGAAGGATTTTCAAGTATTTATGGGTACTGTAACATTTAAAAATCCTTTGAATATAAGACAATGGCTTCTTTATTATCCCAAAGCAGATAACATCTCAGAAATGGAAAACGACACCCAAGAAAAAGAAAGTCATAATTGAAGAAGTAGAATATAACCAGGATCAGAGTTGTGAATTATAATTGTTCATGAAATACACTTAGGACCTATCTAGTTACAAAGATCTGTTGC